>NC_044395.1:11017621-11356828 GCF_006542625.1 Nomascus leucogenys
AAGGTTTGAAATTTTCATGTGGTAGATTCCAGAAATCTTCCTTGAGAGACACTGGCATGTTCTTATGGTTTCCACGCTCCTCCTACCATCCCATTTTTTTCCATCCTGCTGCATGGGACATAGATATGATAGCTGGAGCTACATAATGGACCATAAGAATGAAGACCACACCCTAAAGATGGTGAAATCTGAAAGTGAAAGGAGGTGGGACCTTGAATAACTTGGGGAGCTGTCTTAAAAGCCCTGAACTTTCTACCTCTACTTTTTATGTGATAAATAAGCTTTTTTACATCCTTGTTACTTAGAGTGTGGTCCTCAATCCACCAGCATCATCAGTATTCCTTGCAACCTTGTCAGAACTGCAGATTTTCAGGCCCCATCCTGATGCACTGAATGACAATCTGCATTTTAACCATCCCCAGCTAATCCCTATGCTCAGTAAACTCAGAAAGGAATTAGTTTAAACCACTGTTATTTTATATGTCTCCTTATAGCTGATCATTGTTTTCACTGATAACGTTTTATTTCATCTGTTCAAATAGTGGATAGTTGAACAATTCCTGAGATTTTAACCACCTTATGAGTCTATGTTTCTTTGATTTATATTTACATTGAAAATATATTCTTTTTGTTCCTCAATGAAAAATTATTTTAAATATCCATTTTTCTAGCACTGTCCTATAATATACCACTGGTTTCCAAAAAAAATCTGCAAACACCATTCACCTAGACTATAATTTATAGTGGAAGGTATTTGATATGGTTTTTCTGTGTCCCCACCCAAATCTCATCTTGAATTGTAGCTCCCATAATTCCCAAATATTGTGGGAGGGACCCAGTGGGAGGTAATTGAATCAGGGGGGTGGGTCGTGATAGTGAATAAGTCTCACTCGATCTGATGGTTTTATAAAGGGGAGTTTCCCTGCACATACTCTCTTTTGCCTGATGACATGTAAGATGTGACTTTGCTCCTCGTTCACCTTCTGCCATGGTTGTGAGGCCTCCTCAGCCATATGGAACTGTGAGTCAATTAAACCTCTTTCCTTTATAAATTAAAAAAAAAAAAAAAAGTACTAGACTCTCGGTTAATCTCTTCAGGATTGGGAGGGCCTGGAAGAAAAAGTTCTAGCTATGTTAATAGAGATTCTTTACAGATGCAAATTTTCCCCCACAAAGGACAGCTTTGCAAGGCCTTTTCAAAATATGGCAAAGAAACATATTTTGGGGTAAAGTATTTTGATTTTATTTGTCACATAATGTTATGCCAGAGTCAGATTGGAAAGTAAGTCATGATATACAGGGTTAAATAAACCCATCTGATGAGAATTTATGATTTGCAGGGCATGACTCCCCACACTCCTTAGATAGGAATTTGGGTAAGATAAAAATAAAATCAGAGCTTAGTCCTCACGGTCTACAAAAATGTAGGCCTAAAAATGTAGACCGTAACAACACCTACTTTTAACTTCAAAGGGTTGTTCAAACAGCAGAGTCCTAAAGTGGACTAAAACAACTATTGACAAAATTGCGAGGTGAATCTGACAAATTCAAAATTGATTTTAGGTATAATTTAATATACATGTACCAGAAACTGATACCTCAACAACAAAAAAAAAGTGTTATGAAAACACAAAAGCTTCAAAACTAAAAATTAGCAAGAAAACTTTGTATCTAAGAAATAGAAAATGCGCATTTTTTTTCAAATGCCATTCAAAAAGTTTTAAAGCATCTGAAACAGTGCCTGGCATATCCTAACCAAGAATTCAACGTATGTTAGCTAGTAACACAGCTATTATTTGAGATCAAAAATGAGAACTCAAGGCCTGTGGAGAAGATGAGAATAGCGACTTTGTACAGGTTTCAGTGAAAGTCACTGGGAAAAAAGTTTTGCCTCAAGTTAAAGAATTTTCTAAAGATCAGAGATAACAAAATATGAAACAAGATTTATGAATGAGCAGGACATTCCTGAAAGTAAGAGGAGGAACACACCCACCCTAGGTACAATGCTTGTATATACGGGGAGATGCGCTCTGCTACAAGGGCTCCTGACTTCTAAATGTGACTTTGATTTTCTCACTTGTAAATGGAGGTACCATAAATACTTTCTGCTTAGGATGACAGTAAGAATGGAAATTAGATAAGGTGTTTACTTACCAGCAAACAACTAACACCTTATCTGGAACAAAATAGCTGTTCAGTAAATGTTTTTGAAAAAAATAAATAAATAAACAAAAACAGGACCGGAAGCAGGGTAGGTGGAAGTGAAGGAAAAGCGTTTAAGGATAAAATACAAAGAAAATACATTGCCATGAATAATAAAAATGTGAAAATATTAATATGCAGTGGAGGTGTGATAACACAGATCTCTCTGCTTAACCTGTTTGACTTCTGTCCACAAGAAAATCCTCTATAGTGCAAAGATCTTAAAACTGTTTGACCTTCTAAGACACATTGCTTTCTGCATATCCATATACTTCTACCATGTAATAAAATGTGAGATAGTCTTATATCTGCAGACAATTCAAAATTGACCCTGCAGTTCTCATCACATATGATAAATTATTTTCTGATCTGACTTGCATTTCTTAGAAAACACAGTATTGGTGTCAGGCCAATACTGTCACCTTCCAACTACAAAGTCCATCACATAGTTCCCACTATACGATATTGCTCAGCTTATACACAAAACTTTAAATGAGAAATTTATTTGGCTTTTTTAAAAGCCGTCCATAGTTTCAGATGTTGAGGTAGTATCTTGTGATGGGTGCTCAGGATAATCCATATTTACATAAACCGACCCTTGGAGATGGAAGTAAATGTAAACCTCATGTAATACTACCATTCAGTAAGGACACTGACACTCAGAACTTAAAGACAAAATAAATTATTTTCTGATTTTACTCAACTTAATCTTAGTTACCTGTTCTGTCTACAGTTCAATCACAAGGAAACAAGTTTATTTGGTTACATGGAGTACTGACATGAATAGTGTCAGGCCTCTGAGCCTAAGCTAAGCCATCATAACCCCTGTGACTTGCACGTACACACATCCAAACAACTTGACCTTACTGTTTACCTAGCCCTCAAGTCTGCGTGCGGTGGCCGCCAGCGCCCTAATACTTTTAGAGGCCCTTAAAATCACAAACTATGCTCAACTCACTCTCTACAGTTCTCATAACTTCCAAAATCTATTTTCTTCCTCACACCTGACACACATACTTTCTGCTCCCCGGCTCCTTCAGCTGTACTCACTCTTCGTTGAGTCTCCCACAATTACCATTGTTCCTGGCCGGGACTTCAATCCAGCCTCCCACATTATTCCTGATACCACACCTGACCCCCATGACTGTACCTCTCTGATCCACCCGACATTCACCCCATTTCCCCGTATTTCCTTCTTTTCTGTTCCTCACCCTGATCACACTTGGTTTATTGATGGCAGTTCCACCAGGCCTAATCGCCACACACCAGCAAAGGCAGGCTATGCTATAGTACAAAAAACTAGCCCGCCTCTTAGAACCTCTCATTTCCTTTCCATTGTGGAAATCTATCCTCAAAGAAATAACTTCTCAGTTTCCATAGTTTCCAGTAGTTTTCTATTACTTCTCAGGGTTATTCAGTCCCCCTCCCTTCCCTACACATCAAACTCAAGGATTTGCCCCTGCCCAGGACTGGCAAATTGACTTTACTCAACATGCCCCGAGTCAGGAAACTAAAATACCTCTTGGTCTAGGTAGACACTTTCACTGGATAGGTAGAGGCCTTTCCCACAAGGTCTAAGAAGGCCACCACGGTCATTTCTTCCCTTCTATCAGACATAATTCTTCGGTTTGGCCTTCCCACCTCTATACAGTCCGATAGCTGACCGGCCTTTATTAGTCAAATTAGCCAAGCATTTTTTCAGGCTCTTAGTATTCAACGAAACCTTTATATCCCTTACAGTCCTCAGTCTTCAGGAAAGGTAGAACGGACTAAAGGTCTTTTAAAAACACACTTCACCAAGCTCAGCCACCAACTTAAAAAGGACTGGACAATACTTTTGCCACTTTCCCTTCTCAGAATTCAGGCCTGTCCTCAGAATGCTACAAGATACAGCCCATTTGAGCTCCTGTATAGACGCTCCTTTTTATTAGGCCCCAGTCTCATTCCAGACACCAGACCAACTTGGACTGTGCCCCAAAAAACTTGTCATCCCTACTATCTTCTGTCTAGTCCTACTCCTGTTCACTGTTCTCAACTACTCATACATGCCCTGCTCTTGTTTACACTGCCAATTTACACTGTTTCTCCAAGCCATCACAGCTAATATCTCCTGGTGCTATCCCCAAACCGCCACTCTTAACTCTTGAAGTAAATACATAATCTTTGCTGGCAAGGCTATTCTGAACCTCCTTAGGCACTCTCTAATTAGATGTCCTAGGTCCTCCCAATTCTTAGTCCTTTAATACCTGTTTTTCTCCTCCTCTTATTCCACTTAGTTTTTCAATTCATACAAAACTGTATCCAGGCCATCACCAATAATTCCACACGACAAATGTTTCTTCTAACAGCCCCACAATATCGCCCCTTACCACAAAATCTTCCTTCAGCTTAATCTCTCCCACTCTAGGTTCCCACGCTGCCCCTAATCCCGCTGGAAGCAGCCCTGAGAAACATTGCCCATTATCTCTCCATTCCACCCCCAAAAATTTTCGCCGTCCCAACACTTTACCACTATTTCGTTTTATTTTTCTTATTAATATAAGAAGACAGAAATGTCAGGCCTCTGAGCCCAAGCTAAGCCACCATAGCCCCTGTGACCTGCAGGTACACATCCAGATGGCCGGTTCCTGCCTTAACCGATGACATTCCACCACAAAAGAAGTGAAAATGGCCTGTTCCTGCCTTAACTGATGACATTATCTTGTGAAATTCCTTCTCCTGGCTCATCCTGGCTCAAAACCTCCCCTGCTGAGCACCTTGTGACCCTCACTCCTGCCTGCCAGAGAACAACCCCACTTTTTCTTTTACCTACCCAAATCTTATAAAACGGCCCCACCCCTATCTCCCTTCGCTGACTCTTCAGACTCAGCCTGCCTGCACCCAGGTGAAATAAACAGCCTTGCTGCTCACACAAAGCCTGTTTGGTGGTCTCTTCACACAGACGCGCATGAAAAATGGGAACCATGGAAAATACCTTAGAAGAGGTATACCTTAGTAACTACCAATAAAAGTCATATAAAATTAAGCTATTTATGTCTTTAATCAATCATCCTTGTGACCAATGTCTTGCTGAGCTTGTTACACACACACATACGGTTACAGAATTTTTAATACCATAAATTCTTTCTTTTTAAATCACTGCCAGCTGTGGGGTTAGAGATGATTAAAACAAAACAAACAAAAAAAGCCTTGTTTCAAAAACCCTGTTTTATTAAAAGATGAAAATTTAATCTCATTTAAGCATATAGGCAACTGGACTACCAATAGATGAAGAAGAAAGCAATGAGATATTTTCTCAAGGAGAAAATGTCACAAGAAAAGACACATAAGAAAGAGAAGAGATGTTTAGTGGATTTCAGAAAACACTTGAACATAAGGCAGCATGTAGCATGTAGAACATGCTAGCTCCAAACAAAAACCAAATACTTGAAGTCATATAGAAGGAACAACAATTTCAAATGCTGGATAATGAATAAACTGAATGACCTAATTATTCCAATTTTCTGCATTCAAGTAGATATTGCTGAATGCAATTAACAACCTATGCACTTCCAATTACCCATCCTTATACAGTGTGTGCTCAAATATTTTATCATAAAGCAATAAACCAACTTTTTCTTCAAATGACTTACTTGACACATGATGGGCTGATGGTCTATGCTACAGTCCTAAATAAAAGATTCTAAATGATTAAATGGGCTATGAATTGAAGGAAATCCAGCATTACATTAACAACTCAAAAGAATCTCAGAGCAAAGATATTGTGAACATCTTGTCCAATAGGAAGCTTGTATTTTCATTTTGTATCAGATCCCTTTTGAATAGCAAGAATTCTTAATTTTAAAATATTTGAATTCCCTAGTATTATCTCTTATGGTTAAGATTTCTTTAGCATTGCTGAGAAATCATCCCTACAGAATTTCAGAAATATACTTCTTTATATGTCTTTAAATGTTTAAGTTTAGGTTTTATATTTAAATCTCTAGTCTAACCATAGTTGATACTTTGTAACAAGGAGAAATCTCCTATTTCTATGGATTGGCTAATCTGAAATTTTTGGAGAATGCCCGGAACACTTTTCATAAAATTATAGACTCTCAAAAACTTACAGGCGGTCTTCTCCACTATTCCAATACAGTATTTAACCCATCATTAAAATATCACTGTTGGCTTTGCTATTGCTGTTGTTACATTTTTGTTTTTACAGCCTCTTCCCTTAGGATTGGAACAGTCATAACCTTTGATTCATAATGCATTCTGATCTTTCTTCCAATTATGACCCTCTTTTATTTTAGTTTGTTTTTAATAATGAAATAAACATCTACCACCTGCCCAAGAATGAGAACATTATCAATGAATTACAACTACTTATGTGTTCTTTCTTCATCCTTGCCTCCTGCTCCCCCATAAACATATATATGGAAATATAGTATTGATATATATGGAAAATATAATTTTTATATATATTCTTTTTTCCATGTTTTCTGAAAATTTCTTCTTTTGCCACTGATTTGCCATACACATAAATTATATATCAAAGTCCTCTATATTCCATGGGTCTGTTTTATGGTGTTACGGGGTTTCTATTTTCTGGTCAACTTTTCAATCCCTGCACAAATGTGACATATCTGAAAGAAAATTACTTTCTTACTGATATGCAATAGCATAATGCCTCTCTTCAATACACTGTTGATTAAATGAGTAATAGTGGTTATCTTATCTTATTCCTGATTTTCAATTCTTCAAATGTTTCCTCATTTGGAATAATAATTTATGTAGTTTTGGATAAATATTTTATACAAAATTAAATGTTTATTTCTATTTCTTTCTTTCTATTTCTATGTGTTTAAACGTATTAAATACTTTTTCTGTCCATTGAGATGACAAAGTGGTTTGCCCTTGAACCTGTGAATGTGAAAGAATATTTATAAAAATTTAATATTCAACCATTCTTTCATCCCTGGGATAAGCTTACATGCACTATTGATTTTGGCTTACTTATCCTCTTTTTTTTCATTTACCAGTTTATTATAAAGGACATTACAAAGGATACAGATGAAGAGATGTGTAGGGTGAGGTATGGGGTAAGGGGCACACCCTCCCTGGTTGTGCCACCATCCAAAAACCTCCACATGTTCAACTCTCCAGAAGCTCTCCAAACCTTGTCCTCTTGGGTTTTTTGGAGGCTTCACTATGTAAGCATGATTGATTAAACCATTGGTCATTGGTGATCAACTTCGCCTTCAGCCCCTCTACCCTCCCCAGATGTTGGAGGTGGAGCTGAAAGTCCCAACCCTCTAATCATACCTTGGTCTTTCCAGTGATCGTCCCCACCTGTAATAAAGGTTATGAGACTTATGAGCCAGGAATCATGGACAAAAACCAATATATATCATCATAATATCACAGTCCACTCCCTGGTTTTCAAACACAGATGTTTTATATCAAAATAATATGCAACTCAAAAAATACTGCCACATTACTAGAATCCCATTCAATCATTAATAACTAGTCCAGCACATCATACTGTATGAATATCTCACAGGGTGAGGCAACTCAGGTTTGCAAGCTTCTTTTCAATCTTTTCAGATTCCAAAATCAGGAGTAGTTTCAGCAGCACAGCTTCACCCTTTCATGCATCTAGAATAATTGAGCTAAGAGACAATGTCATTTCTTGCTCTAAGATTGTTTTGAGTTGTTAATGCAATGTTGGAGTTCCCTTAATTCATAGCCCATTTATTCATTTCTTTACTCTCAGCTACTATTTCTCCTTCTCTCCATTAATACTCAAACTTTTTCACCTTTTGAAGGTGAAATCTTCAAATCACCACTGTGCTGGTCTAGATCGCAGGCAGCAATACTAGTCTAGCAAATACCTCCCCCTCAGTCCACTCCCATTTAGATAAAGTTATATAGGTGCAGAACTAATGAGCTATTTTTACCACCAGGCAATATAGCTGCATTCACTCAGCCTCAATTTTGCTACATAGGGTGAAAGCACAACTCATCCCCATTGGGCTCCTAAGAATTCTGACAGATTAAAAACATAGCGATAGTTTCTTGCTTAGAAATTATCCCTGCTTCCAGCACTTGTAGTTGCAACCCTAGTCCTAGGATCATTGCATCAGGTAGGGGAGAAAAGAAAAAAACAAAGGTTTTTTGCAGTGATTTGGAGAATAAAGAAAAATTACAATTGTTATACTAGGGTACTCCTCCCTTGGTAAGAACTGCCTAGTCATATCATCATCCTCCCCACCGCCACTTTCCCAGATCAACAAGAAAAACAGAAAAATCTAACGGGGACACTCCTTTAGCTGCACTCTTGAGTGTGACCACACACTCATGAAGGTGTGAAAGCCAGCCCTTCATGCTTTCATCCCCCCGTTTTAGATAACCAATGTTTTAGTTGCTCCTTATGCTTCTCTATTAAACAAACTATCAGTCTAAGTCTAAGGAGGGTATCTTTCAGCCCATTGCTGGATATTATGGATTGCACAGTATGTTCCCTGGTGTGAAGGAATGACAGCCACCCAAATCCATGCAATATCTCCTGTTCTGGTTTCTTTATGGCATTCTGAGCATTTGCATCTTTCACCGGGAAAGCAAAACCCTCTCCAGAGTCAGTGTCTATTCCTGCCAAGACCTATTTGTAGCCCCCCAGGACTACCAGCATCAGTCTCCATTGCCACCTATGTTCAGGGCCTTTGTTCAGCTATGGGGCAAGGAATCTGACAGACCAAGAGCTGCTGAGATTGCAGATGACAGTTCCAAGGTGAACGGACATCATCCTGTTTGAAAGTCTGCTACTCTGACCAAAGAAGGTAAAAACAAATCAGCTTGGTGGGCTGAATTGCTTGCTGTTTTCTTAACAGAGATGAAAGAATTGAACAATAATAGAAGCCCTGGTGTTTGGATTTTTATTGACCCATGGGCAGTGACCAATGGCCCGGCCATACTCTCATGCAAGAAGGCAATGGCAACCTGGCCTGTTAAAGGTATGCCCATGTGGAGCATGGCCCTGTGGAAATTTGAGGGGTGCATTAAAGCTGCATGTGTTCTGCTGTCTAAAGCTCCAATTTGTTTATTCTTTATGTAGGATATTTGCATGCATACATGAATAAAATAGGCCTGTAGTTTTCCTTTCCATATTTATCTGATTATAATCTTAATGTTATTATTGGCTTCACAGAATGAATTGCAAAGTATCTCCCCTTTCTTAAAATTTTCTGAGTTCTCATCACATTGCAACTAGTTGTTCCATGAAAGTTCCATAGAGGCCACCTGAAAAATTATGTGGACCTTCTTTGTAAGAAGATTTTAACTACTTATTCAATTCCTATAAGAGTTTTAAGACTGCTAAGGTCTTTTTATTTTTTCCTCAGTTAGTTGTGTTAAGAATGAATTAGTCTATTTCTTGTCAGTTTTCAAATGATACGGCCTATAGTTAGTGACATAGTCTCATTAACTCTTTAATGTTTATCTTATTTTCTTTATTCATTCTTGATATAATATCATTTTACCTTCTCATTCTTCTTTCTTGCCTCTTAATGAATCTCACCAGGATTTAGTCTTTTCAGATAATTAATTTTGGCTTTATTAATCAGATTGGGTTTTTTTTTTCATTTTATTGATTTCTGCCTTAATCTTTATCTGCTTTCTTCTATATGTTTTATTATTTCTAAATCTTAAGCTTTTCTAATTGTCAACTTTTCTTCTTTTATAAAAGATTTTTTTTCCTTGATGCAGCCAACAAGGTCTCAGTGTGGCCTAATATTTGTTGTAGGTTAAGAGAAGCCTTCAGATTATGATATGTCAGTCAGTCCTGATATAGGAATGTTCATATAGTTTGGATGTTCCCCCTCCAAATCTATTAGTTCACGCAAGAACTGGTTGTTTTAAAAATACTGGCACCTCCTCCTCTCCCTTTTGTTCCCTCTGTCACCATGTGACACTTCTGCTCCCCCTTTGCCTTCTGCCATGACTGGAAGCTTCCTGAGGCTTCCCCAGAAGCCAACTAGATGCTGGAGCCATGACTTGTACAGTCTGCAGAATGGTGAGCCAAATAAACCTCTTTGCCTTGTAAGTTACCCAGCTGCAGGTATTCCTTCACAGCGAGGCAAAAATGGACTAAATAAAAATGGTAATAGAATTTGATTGCTTCTCTTCCCTCAACAAAGTATGATGTGAGGTTATATGCTAGGATAGCCAATGAATGGTTAAAATATGATTGAAATAACTTGGGGAATTTTCAGTTTATTATATACTTCAGTTAGCTTGGATGGTTTTGTATCTAAGAAAGAAATAGAGAAGAAAAATTTAAGTTTAACAGAAATCAAAAAGTAAGAGTTTAAAGGAACCATAGAGTTGTGTATTCTTTTTTAATCCAACTGTTAATCACACAGATGAGAACTGAGGCCAAATGAGATCATTTGATTTGCCCCAGGCCACAGTCACAGACAGGATTAGGACCCTTCTCCTCTGGAATGTCCTCCCTATTCTAGATTTAGCAAGATCATAGAAAATTTGAAGGGTATCTTAAACTGTTCTAATTTCCTTTGTTTGTTTTTTTGCCCCTCCAGTGGAAAGGGCCATGTGAAACCAGACAATAGTAACTGAATTCACCCAGTCTCCCTTCCTGCTGTCCAGGAACTTCAGATTTGGCTATGTGTCATTCTCTGGCTGGTTCATATGCTCACCATAACAGGAAACCTTTTCGTCATTTTCTTAATGTGGACAGATAATTGCCTCCAAACCCCAATGGACTTGTTCCTTAGAAGAAAGTCATATCCTTCTCGGCTGCATCACCCAAATATATTTCTACTTCTTTCTGGGGACAGTGGAGTTTACCCCCTTGGCAGTGACATCCTTCAACCACTGCATGGCAACCTGTGCCCCCCTGTGCTGCTCCATCATTGCAAACAGCAGGGCCTGCCTCCTGCTCACTCTGGGATGCTGGGTGGGAACATTCCTGGCTGTGTTGTGCCTATTGTGGTGTCCAGGTTGCCAGACTGTACTGAAAAAATTAGTCCCTTCTTCTGTGACATTGCCCCTTTACTGCAGGTGGCCTGTATTGATACTCATTTCATTGAGATGATAAGCTTCCTTTTATCATCTCTTATGGTCCTGACTTCGCTGGTGCTCAACGCCACATCCTACGCCTACATCATTTCTCCCTCCTGCGCATCCCCTCAGCCCAAGGATGTCAGGAGGCCTTTTCCACCTGTGCTTCACACATCACCATCATCTTTATTGCCTGCCGAAACTCCATCTCCATGTGTGTGAGGCCTAATCAGAGGTATTAGCTGGATTTTGACAAAGTGACAGCTGTCCTCACTAGAGTAGTGACTTCTTTTCTGAATCCCCGCATTTATAGCTTGAGAAATGAAAAGGTAAAGAAGTATGAAGGGAGTCAATTTGCACAATAGTGTCACCACATTCCAAAGGAACACGACACTAAGCAACTTTAGGACATCTAAACTATGCTGCCTCTGTATGGCACCTTGTTCATGTGAACAGCGGCACAGAAGTGAGGCTGAGCCTCGCATTATGTAGGCAGAATGATTAAGCATCACACATCACTAACAGTGAAGTATTATAACCTCGATATGAAAGCCAAGATTCTATGTCCTTATTGTCTTTGAAATATTTTTCATGTAGTAATATAGAATGGCAGAAAAACTCCAGACCCTGAGTTATAAGAGCTAATGTCTAACATTTGCTTAGCCACTAAATGTCCATGGAGTTAGATTAGTTATATTACTTCTCTAAGCTTTTGCTTGCTTATCTCTAAAACAATAGCAGGAATTTCTGCTGTTTACCTTACATGACACTTGTGGCTCTTAAATGAGATCATATAAAGTAACAACATGTCATCACATGTAGACATTGGAAGAGTGAAAAATAATGAGCTTTCAGTAGCCTCAAATGCTTCCTTTTAAATAATCTGACTATGTTAAGAGGCAAAATATTTAATTCTCCTAGCCACTATGGCAAAGACACAAGTTTAAAAGATTGATTAATGAAAAGACTATACCATCCTATGCTGTTTCTAGGGAAAAGGTCTATCCTGCACACAAGTCAGGTATACACCTGCTGTGGCACTGGGAGCCTCAGATTAGCTTTATCTTTACCTAGTTCCATTAAACATTTTATTTGGTTACTAATGTCCTTTGTTCTGACTCAAGGTTCACCAAATACCTATGTACCTAATTTGTTTTCCCATATACTTTTTCTATTTGGAGGAAATATTCTGGCAAAAGCAAAAGTTGTGTAGCTGTCTAGCACTATCTTTGTTACTGTAAATTCATTCCTATTTTGATTAAAGTGAACCCATCTCTAAATGTAGTTTCTAAACCCTGTGATCACAAATAGAAATGTGATTAATTTATCAACATAGTATGGCTTTATAAAGACGACATTTGGAAAGCAGGATCACCTTTTAAGTTTATTATTGTTTCCCGTAACTATGTATATAGCTCTTTTCTTCAAATTTTTATGCTCTGTTGAGGCTTTATTAGTTAAAAAAGGCAACAATGCAGTGTGACCAGTGTAACCAGCAAAGGGTAGGATGCAGAAGGCTGTTAAGAAGCAAGGTTAGAAATAGGAACGTCACCATGGATGTTGATACTGTTGCTAAGTATCGTAGAGAATCAGAGAGCTTGGTTTACGTCAAAGAGGGGTGAGATGTTCAACAACTAAACATAACCTTAACAACTGAAACAGGATTCGATATAAAGAAGGAAACATCACTTTGCCACTGTAAAAAGAATTATGATAATGTATAAGAAAAAAGTAGCCCCTAACACCCAGAACTGCTCTGAGGTTCAAAGATAAGCCCTAATGTGAGTACAAACTGATCTGATGCTCAGAGCTATGTTTTTCTCTCATTGCACATTAACAAGCTCACCAAACATCCATTTCAGACAAGATCATCATGTGGCACAAAATACCAAACATCGCCTTTTCTTGCCAAATGAATGACTGCTCTTTACCAATTATACCTTTATCTCACTCTGTTTGCCCTCACTATAGATGAGGTATTTTGAGATACTCAGAAATAGAATTGCCTCATTTTTCTAATAATGCTTAATCCAGAGCAAGCCCCTACTTTTTTAGATACTTCCCAAAAGTACCAGAGCCCAAATCCTGTAGTTGGTACACCCTCTTATTTAAATATTCTGTGGTTCCCCACGGTGTGGGCTCTTCTCATGGTGATAATTAATTAAACCTTACTTGTTTAACTATAGGTATGTTGCTGGTAGTCTTTGGCATAAGAACACTGACATGTAGAGAAACATAAGGCTCTGATAAAAAGCAAACAAACCTTAAAGCCTCTGAATCTAGAGAACCCCAAAGGTAAGAAAAACTGTTTGAAAACACAGAATGGTGTAAAAATAGTATCATGAAAAGAACTGAGAGTCTACCTCTGGCTCTGCATCACCTGCATCTCATTGACAATCCTAATGAGAATGAATCAGTGATTAAATAAAACCACATCGTATAATTCAGATTATATTAATTATGTCTTTATATGACTAAAGTGTATTGAAAGTTGTGTTTTGTTTACTCACAACACTGTTTTTGTCTTCTTAGTTATAAATAATACTTACATTGCTAAATCCCTAGGTTAAAGAACTCTACTGAGGTCTTGTTCATGCAAAACACCTACCCCTAAGTAAACACAGCAAATATTTTTTCTGCATTTGGTGCCAGAAGCCTATGAGAACCTCAGTTATACTAATACCTGTAACCCAGGTGGTAGGAAAAGAGAATAGTTCTCTGATAAGGAATTGCAGATAATTCTGTCTGTGTAATACTTTGTAACTGGACAAATCTTATTTTGATTATTTCTTACTCAAATTTTATTTTGATTTATACTTTTCCTTGGAATGTTATTTCCTTATGCTCCAAGGTCCCCATCAAACACCTAAAGAGATCAATTTGAGTTCTTTTATAGATTCAATGTAGTAAAACAGTCTTCATTTATTAGATTTTTTCATGACATTTTGTGACAGTTGGAAGATATTACATTATCTAACGCCTTGTCATTTACAAAATCAACGACAGTATGACTTTTTAAGTGTCTTCTTTTATGTTTGTTCCTCATTACTCACCATTCTCATCACTGGTTTAAGAGAGAGCTGACTGTCAGAAGACTACCCCAAGTCTCTGGGAGAACAGTTCTTTAAACACAAGTTTCTATCCTATAGACTAAAATGCAAAGCCCAAATTACTTATGTGTTTTTTTTTTCTATTCATGCACATCGTGTTAAAATCCCAATAAAGATAAGATTCAAGCTTCAGTATCTGATTTCAGTCACACACTTAAAAATGTCTAGCATGGTCTTATTTGCTTTGAATAGACCCATATCCCAATCAGTTTGTACAGTGGTGGTCTGGATTGGAGGTGAAGTTATGTTCAAGTGCAAAGAGGAAGGTGCTTTCACTTGGATACAACAAAAGGCCTATAGGCCTATAGGTAAATATGGAACTAAATATTTAGAAAAGGAATTTTCAAACCTCTTCATTCATTCATAATTAAATTGCACTTTAAAATTTCTCATAGGCTGAAATGAAATACTCCAAATATTTAACATAGATTAATTTGGGTAATACAATGGCTGGCATTTTTCCATCACTCTACTTTTCTACATTTCCTACATTTTCAGTACCCAGAATGCATACATTTAAATTTTTTTAATTAAATGAGAATTTTGTTTTGAAGAGGTCAAATTTATTTTACCACTAATGCACAGGAAACTAAGAAGGGACTCTCATATTTGGTTAAATAGGATATTATCTTATTCTATCTGTTTTAAACTCTCAAGGTTCATGTTCTTTAATGTAATGTCCATTTTGTGAGTAGAAATAAATATCTAAAACTTCCTGCTTTTTAAAAACTCATTTTTTTGTCTTCTAGTTATAAGTAAATGTCCTAAGGGACTGTTTTTTTTTTTTTTTTAAGTTCAAAGTTTGGAAATTATTCCTGAGGAGAATGTACTGAGCCAAAGTGAACTGATTGCAACTTTTACTGGTTTTGAATTATCTCCACTGGCAGCAAGTTAGTAATGAAGTTCCTAAATGGTAACAGTAACAAAATAATGCAGTATTTAATCTGGGAGTCTAGATCCCATATCCAACATAAATAAGTCACAGCTTTGGGGCAGAATTAAAATTATTAATACAAAAGTCATAGGCTAACCCATCAACAAAGGATGGGTGAGATCCAAGGTCCCACCACAAGTGATGATTCTGACAACTTTTGAAAAAATGTATTATTTGTGAATATTTATGAAGCACCACAACTTGATATACTGTGGGGCCATGTGCAAAGTAGCACATCAAGAGAGAAACTGAAAGTGACATGAGCAAGATGGTAAATTAGGAAGCACCAGCCCTCATCTCCCCGTGGAAACACTGATTTAACATTCACATAAGGGACAAAATACTTTTATGAGATCCCAGAACTCAGTTAAGAAATTGCAGCACTCTAGACAAACATATAACCAAAAACAGCTGCATTGAAACAGGTAAGAAGAGCAGTTTCACTTTATCCACATCAGTCCCTGCCCCCAAGCCAGCACAGTTCAACGCCCTGAGAGAGCTCCTCATCACGTGATTTCTCCCTCAGGACCAAGAGGGAGTGAAGCATGCATCCAGTGTGCCCAGCAGTTAGGGGAGCTTCCCGAGATACCTGTTTCTCTCACTTCCCCCAAAGCACTGAGAGGACTTAGGATGATAGGGTAAGAACAAAAATGATTAAATCAGTAATCAAAAACCTCCCAACAAAAACAACCACAGAAAAAAAAAAAAAAAAGCCCACAATCAGATGACTTCATGGATGAATTCTACTAAATACTTAAAGAATTAATACCAATTATATGATTTGGCTCTGCATCCCCACCCAAATCTCATCTTGAATTGTAATAATCCCCATGAGTCAAGGGTGGGGCCACATGGAGATAATTGAATCATGGGGGCAGTTTCCTCCATACTGTTCTCATGACAGTAAATAAGTCTGATGGTTTTATAAATGGGAGTTCCCCTGCACAAGCTCTCTTGCCTGCCACCATGTAAGATGTGCCTTTCTCTCCCTTTGTCTTCTGCCATGATTATGAGGCCTCCCCAGCCATGTGAAACTGTGAGTCCATTAAACCTGTTTTTCTTTATAAATTACCCCATCTTGGGTATGTCTTTATTAGCAGCATGAGAACAGACTAATACAACCAATTATTCTCAAACTCTTCCAAAAAACTGAAGAGGAAGGAACACTTTCAAACCCACTGTATGAGGCCAGCCAAACAGAGACATGTAAAAACAGAGACACTACAAGAGACAAAGCCAAAGAGAGACACTGTAAGAAAAGAAAACTATAGGCCAAATATCCCTTATGAACACAGATGCAGACTTGTTTGTGTGGTTGCTTCATAGTGTCACCTGGTCTGTGTACTTCACTGTGTTGTGTAGTGGCTGGTAACAATTTTTCCTTTCCATATTTAGTGCTTCCTTCAGGAGTTCTTGTCAGGCAGGCCTGGTGTTGACTAATTCCCTCAGTATTTGCTTGTCTGTAAAGGATCTTATTTCTCCTTCACTTATGAAGCTTAGTTTGGCCGGATACGAAATTCTGGGCTGGAAATTCTTTTCTTTAAAAATGCTGAATATTGGCCCCCAATCTCTTCTGGCTTGCAGGGTTTCTGCTGAGAGATCGTCTGTTAGTCTGATGAGTTTCCCTTTGTAGGTGACCTGGTCTTTCTCCCCGGCTGCCCTTAACATTTTTTCTTTCATTTTGACCTTGGAGAATCTGATGATCATGTGTCTTGGGGTTGATGTCTCATGGAGTATCTTACTGGGGTTCTCTGGATTTCCTGAATTTGAATGTTGGCCTGTCTTGCTAGATTGGGGAAGTTCTCCTGGATGATATCCTGAAGTATGTTTTCCTATTTGGTTTCATTCTCCTTGTCTATTTCAGATACCCCAATCAGTTGTAGGTTTGGTCTTTTTACATAGTCCCAAATTTCTCAGAGGTTTTGTTTGTTTCTTTTCTTTCTTTTTTTCCCTACTCTTGTCAGCCTGTCTTATTTCAGAAAGATAGTCTTCAAACTCTGAGATTCTTTCCTCCACTTGGTCTATTCTGCTACTGATAGTTGTGATTGCATTGTAAATTTCTCATGTTCTGTTTTTCAGCTCCATCAGGTCAGTTACGCTCCTGTCTAAACTGGCTATTCTGGTTATCGGCTCCTGTATTTTTTAATCATGATTCTTAGCTTCTTTGCGTTGGGTTACAACATGCTCCTTTAGCTCAGTGAAATTCACTATTACCCACTTTTCGAAGCCTACTTCTGCCAAGTCATCCATCTCAGCCTCAGCCCAATTCTGTGCCCTTGCTGGAGAGGTGTTGCAGTCATTTGAAGAAAAGGCACTCTGACTTTTTGAGTTTTCAGCATTTTGTATTAATTCTTTCTCATCTTTGTAGGCTCATCTACCTCTGATCTTTGAGGTTGCTAACCTTTGAATGGGGTTTTTGTAAGGTCTTTTGTTGTTGTTGTTGTTGTTGTTGATATTGTAGTTGTCTTCTGTTTGTTTTTCTTTTAACAGTCAGGCCACTCGACTGTAGGGCTGCTGCGGTTTGCCGGGGGTCCACTCCAGACCCCACTCTCCTTGGCCTCTCTTGCATCTGTAGGAGGCAGCTGGGGGCCCCCGCTGGAAGATCTCACCCAGTCAGGAGGGACAGGATCAAGAACCCACCCCATGAAGAGGTCTGGTTGCTTCTTGGTAGAGCAAACACGTTGTGCTGGGTCGGGGGAAGCCTCTTTCATCGGGACTGCCCATATTCTCCTCAGCCAGCAGGACAAAATGGCTGAGTTTACGGAACTGCAGAGATGGCGGCTGCTCCTCCCCTTGGGAGTTCCCTCCTAAGGAGAGATTAGATCTCTGTCTGCAGAGTTGAGGACTCACCCAGTGAGGAGAAGTGGGTTGGGGTCCCGGTTAAAGAAATAGTCTGGCTAAAGAAGCAGTCTGTCCATGATCTGGTAAGGCAGCTATACTGTGCCCTGGGGTCCCTTCCTTTTCTGTGCCCCTGGCAGCCTGGGATGGCTGAGTCTACAGAACCATAGATATGGTGGTCATCCCTCCTCCAGGAACTCCCTGCCAGGGAGAGATCGGAGTTCTGTCTGTGGAACAAAGGACCCACCCAGTAAGGAGGACTGTGTCAAGGCCCAGGTTAAAGAAGCAGTCTGGCCCCCATCTGGCAAGGTCATTGTGCTGCACCGTGGGGGCCCCTATTCATCTGGACTGTATGTATTCTCCATAGCCAGCAAGCTGGAACGGCTGTTTCCCTCTGAACCATAAAGATGGTGGCCATCCTTCCCTCCAGGAACAAGGTCCTGTCTCCTGCTGACTTAACCCTCTGCCCTTGGCTGGCCAGATTCTAACCCAGTGGGTCTTAACCCACGAGGTGCTGTGGAAGTGGGGCCTGCAGAACGATGCTGCTTGACTCCCTGTATTCAGCCTCCTTCCTAGGGATGTGTATAGAAGGATTTTCCACCTTGGCAGTATCTCTGGCCCGAGCATGCAAAACTCCTGGGTCTCTATGTGTGCATAGTGGCTATTTTGCCAGGACTCTGCCCAGCTTTGCATAACAAATCCAAGGTCCTTGTGATGTGGGCTCATGAGGGGATCTTCTGCTCCACAGGTTGCAAAGATCCATGGGAAAAGTGTGGCTTCCCAGGTGAGTCACACAAACACTCACCACCTCCTCTGGCTGGGGACAAGGGTTTCTTTGGCTCCAAGCTTCTCCTGGGTGGGCCATCACTGCACCCCCCACCACCTCCAACCTGCTTCTCCCCACTCTCTGTGGCTCTTAACTGCTTGCCTATTCATTCCTAATATGATAACCTGGATATTTCAATTGAAGGTATTGTATTCACTTGCCCCTTTTCATTCCTCTCCACGAGTGCCATGGACCACAGCTACATCTAACTGGCCATCTTGTCCCCAACCCAAAATGTCTTAACGCAACTCAGCATCAACTCAAAAGTCCAAAGTCTTAAATTTAATGAGAGTCAAGGCCATATTTCTTCCACCTATGAACATGTAAAATCAAAACAAGTTATTTACTCTAAAGATACAATGGTGGTAAAAGCAATGTGTAGACATTTCCCATTTAAACAGAGGGAAATTGGCCAAAAGAAAGAGGCAACTGAACCACACAAGTTTGAAACCCAGCAGGGCAGACATTAAATCTTAAAGCTCCAATATAATCTCCCTTGACTCCATGTCCCACATTCTGGGCACAGTGATGTGAGGGGTGCATTCTCAAGGCCTTGCACAGTTCCACCCCTGCATTTTTGCAGGCTGCAGCCCCTGTGGCTGCTCTCACAGGTTGCAGTTAAGTGCTTGCAGATTTTCCGGGTTCAAGGTGCAAGCTGCCACTAGCTCTACCATTCAGGGGTCTGGAGGGTGATGGCCCCCTTCCCACAGGCAGTGTCCCATAGGAGTCTCCATGTGGAGGTTCCAACACCATATTTCCCTTCAGCACTGCTCTAGTAGAGTCTCTATGTAAGGGCTCCACCTGAAGCAAGCTTCTGCCTGGGCACCCAGGCCTTCCAATATTTCCTCTGAAATCTAGGTGAAAGCTGCCAAGCCTCCTTCACTCCTGCATTCTGTGCAACTGCAGGCTTAACATCATGTCGAAGTCACCAAGGCTTACAACTTGTGCCCTCTGGAGCTGTGACCTGAGCTGTACCTGGATCTTATTGAGCCATGACTAAAGGTGGAACAGCCATGATGCAGGGAATGGTGTCCCAAGGTGGCACTGGGCAGCATCCCAGGCCTTGCCCAGAGTGGGGATGTCCTAAAGGCCTCTGGGTGTGTAATGGAAGGGGAATGTCCTAAAGATTTCTGGAATGCCTTTAAGGCTTTTTGCCCATTGTCTTGGCTATTAGTACTTGGCTCCCTTTTAGTCATGCTAATCTTTCTAGCAAGTGGTGGCTCTGCAAGCCACTTGGATTCCTTCTCTACCACACTGCCAGGCTGCAAATGTTCTAAACTTTTGTGTACTGCTTCTCTTTTAAATATAAGTTACAATTTTAAGTAATTATTTTGTTTGATATCTGATCCCAGGCTGTTATAAGCAGGCAGGCCACATCTTGAATGCTTTGCTGCTTATAAGTTTCTTCTGCCACTCTTAAATTCAACCTTACACAGAGACTTAGGATATAAATACAATGCGGCCAAGTTCCTTGCTAGGATATAACAGGGTAACCTTTGCTCCAGTTCTCAATAACTTCATGATTTTCATCTGAGACCTAATCAGCTTGGCCTTCGCTGTCCATATTTCTACGAGCAATTTGGTCATAATCACTTAACAAGTCTCTAAGAAGCTGCAAACTTTCCCTTGTCTTGCCATCTTCTTCTGGGATCTCCAAATTCTTCCAATGTCTTCCCATTACTCAATTCTAAAGCCACTCTCACATTTTCAGGTATTTTTATAGCAATTCTCCACTCCTCAGTTCCAATTTTCTGTGTTAGTTCATTTTTGCATTGTCATGAAGACATATCCGTGACAGGATATTTCTGTTTCCACTCATGGTGGAAGGTGAAGAGGAAGCCAGCACATCACATGGTGAGAGCAGAAGCAAGACGGAGAAGGGGTAAGTCTCAGACTATTTAAAATAACCAGATCCCACATGAACAAACCTAACAAGAACTCCCTCATTACCAAGGGGAGGGTGCTAAGCCACTCATGAGGGATCTGCCTCCCTGATCTGATACTTCCCACTAGGCCCCACCTCTGACATTGGGAAGCACATTTCAACATGGGATTTGGAGGGGACAGACATGCAAACCAGATTCAAGATAAGTGACTAGAAGCAGCCAGAAGGAACATCTGACACCAAGAGACTGGGACATTGAGAAGACAGGCACACTCTGAGCACATCTTCAGAGTAAAGGCATTGAGAGTGGACAGAGGGATGACACAGAGGCTGGGCTGAAGGGAGAGGAAGCCAGCAACTCTGCATGGAGCTACTGCACACTGGGGCTCATTCGTGGCCCTCAATTCCAGGGGGAGGAGCGAGGTGAATAGGCAAGAAGTGACTGCTCTCACCACAGACCTCTGGAATCCTGGCAGCAGGAGACCCTATGAGCCCCATGGGCACTTGACTGGCAGGGAGAGCTTCTTAGAGAGGTGGTAGGAACAGGACTCTAGCCAGTGCAGAGCCCAGAGGGTTTGGTGTGGAAACATCTGCAGTGGAGCATGGCCAGGGATACCCATCACCCAAGGCTCACTATGCTCCTCTAGGAGACATTAGCCTTAGGGGGCCTATTGGACATGAACAGAGCAGGGTGTCTTGCCTGTGAGATGGGTCCAGCCCAATCTGAGCAACTCCCTGTCTGCTGCCCCAACCTCCAGGACCATAGCCTGGCCATACATGCTTATAGCGCAGCCTCAAATACCCAATCAAGATGTTTCCTGAGTGCCCTTATCACAGCTCCCTCGCTAGCAGACTGCATCTGACCATGGGAAAGCCCCAAAAGAGTGGCCCCCACCATCATGTACTATCCCACCCACACTGTCCCCCGACTGCAGCCTCTCCCATGCCACTCTTCCAGCATGCACTCACCTGTAGCCACCTCCCCACCACATTGCTGGCATGTGAGACAGTGGGTAGACCTCAACTCCTTTCACTCACCGGCACGTGTACACATGCACCCTGCACCACTGCTACTGGTATGAGGCCACCCCACCCCTGGCTGTGCCACCATTGCCAGCACAAATGCACACACAGATGCCAGCAACCCCAATCCCCCAACACAGCTGCTGCTGCTGACATGAACACACACACAATGACAACCCCAACCCCCGCATACACCACCACCACCCCTGCTACTGCAAACACAGGCACAGAAGCTGGCAGCCCTGTGTGCAACAGCAGCCTGCCCCCACCACAGACATTGCCAATGTGACCATGAATAGGAATGCACAGCTCCACTCCCACTGATACCCCACCACAGGTGATGAGCATAGTACCCTGCTGCACTGCCGCTACTGCTGGCACACATGAATGAACATGAATTCCACTGCTACTGCCCCAGTGAAATGCTTTGGCTGGCACCATCCATCAGAGTGCTATGGTCAGTGGTCCAGGAATATCTTGGCTGTTCCAGCAAAGGTTCCTAACTTTGAGAGGCCAGAGAACAAAGCGAGAGGTCTGATACCAGCCCCCAGAGTTACAGCACCCAACCCAAAAGCACTAGGCTAAGCACTAGCCCCCAAAACCTTCCAAAAATAAAGCCAGTTGAATGAACTCACATTATATCATTATCAAACCTGCAAGGGCATCAAAGAAGATAAAAGAACAAAAAAACATCCAAAGGATAGCAGCTTCAAAGATTGAAGGAATATCAGCCCACACAGATGAGAAAAAACCAGTGCAAGAACTCTGGCAACTCAAAAAGCCAGAGTGTCTTCTGACCTTCAAACAACCACACTAGTTCTCCAGCAATAAATTGGAACCACGCTGAAATGACAGAAATAGAATACAGAGTATAGATAGAAATGAAGATTGAGATTCAGAAGAAAGTCGAAACCCAATTCAAGGACTCTAATGAATACAACGAAATAATATGGAAGACGGATGATGAAATGGCCATTTTAAGAAAAAAAAATCATACTGATCTGATACAGCCAAAAAACTCACTTCAAGAATTTCACAATACAATCACAAGTATTAACAACAGAATTGACCAAGCTAAGGAAAGAATCTCAGAGCTTGAAGACTAGTTCTCTGAAATAACTCAGTAACCCAAAAATAAAGAAAAACCAATAAAGAAGAATGAACAAAACCTCCAGGAAATATATGATCAAATAAGGAGACCAAATTTACAATTCATGGATATCACTGAAAGAGAGACAGAAAGCAAGCAACTTGGAAAACATACTGAGAATATTGTCCACAAAAATTTCTCCAACTTTCCTAGGCAGACTGATTTTCAAATTCAAGAAATGCTTGCAGAAAACCCCTTAGAGATACTATACAAGATGACCATCCCCAAGACACATAGTCATAAGATTCATTCTGCAAAGTAGAAATAAAAGAAAAAATATTAAAGGTAGCTACAGAGTAGGTACAGATCACCTACAAAAGGAACCTCATCAGGCTAACAGTGAACTTTTCAGTGAGAAGCCCTATGAGCCAGAAGAGATTAGGGGCCTATATTCGGCATTCTTAAAAGAATTTTCAACCAAGAGTTTCATATCCAGCCAAACTAAGCTTTATACCTGAAGAAGAAATAAGATTCTTTTCAGACAAGCAAATGCTAAGGGAATTTGCTACCAACAGACCTGCCTTACAAGGAGTTTGTAAGGGAGTGCTAAATATGGAAAGAAAAGACCATTATTGGCCACCACAAAAACACACTTAAGTACATACACTAGTGACAATATAAAGCAACCACACAATCAAGTCTGCATAATAACCAGTTAACAACATGCCAGTATCAAATCCACACATATCAATATTAACCTTCAATGTAAATTGGCTAAATGCCCCAATTTAAAGGCATATAGTAGCAAGTTCAATAAAGAAGCAAGACCCAACTGTATGCTGTCTTCAGGAGACCCATCTCACATACAGTGACACCTAGGTTCAAAGTAAAGGGGTGGAGAAAAATCTACCAAGCAAACAAAACAACAACAACAACAAAAAAGGAGGGGCTACTACTCGAATTTCAGACAAAACAGACTTTAAACCAAAAATGGCCAAAAAAGACAAAGAAGGGCATTACATAATGGTAAAGGGTTCAATTCAACAAAAATACCTAATTGTCCTAAATATATATGCACACAACAAAAGAACACTCACATTCATAAAGCAAGTCCATAGAGACCTACAAAGAGACTTAGATAACTACACAGTAACAGTGGGAGAATTCAATACCCTATTGACAGTATTAGATCACTGAGGAAGAACACTAACAAAGATATTCAAGATCTGAACTCAACACTTGACCAAACAGACCTAATAGACATCTGCAGAATGCTCCAACCAAAAACAACAGAATATACATTCCTCTCATCTGCACATGTCATATGCTCTAAAATCAACCACACTCGGGCATAAAACAATCCTCACCAAATTTTTCAAAACTGAAATCATACCAACCTCATTCTGGAACCACAGCACAATAAAAATAGTGATCAATCCCAGCTACTTGGGAAGCTGAGGCAGGAGAATAGCATGAACCCGGGAGGCGGAGCTTGCAGTGAGCCGAGATCATGCCACTGCACCTCCAGCCTGGGTGGCAGAGTGAGACTCCGTCTCAAAAAAAAAAAAAAAGAAAATCTAGAAGAAATAAATTCCTGGATACATACAACCTCCTAATATTGAGCCAGGGAGAAATTTAATCCCTGAACAGACTTACAATGAGTTCTGAAATTGAATCATTAATAAAAACCCTACCAACCAGAAAAACCTCAAGACGAGATTCGCAGCTGAATTCTACCAGATATATAAAGAAGATCTGGTACCATGCCTACCATTTCAAAGAATTGAGGAGGAGGGCTCCTCCCTAATTCATTCTATGAGGCCGGCACCATCCTGATACCAAAGCCTGGCAAAGATGCAACAAAAAAAGAAAACTTCAGGCCAATATCCTTGATGAACAGAGATACAAAAATACTCAACAATATACTAGCAAACTGAATATAGCAGCAGCACATCAAAAAGCTGCTAATCTACCATGATCAAATAGGATTTATCCCTGGTATGCAAGGTTGCTTTGACATACACAAATCAATAAATGTGATTCACCACCAAACAGAACTAAAATCAAAAACCACAAGATTATCTCAATGGATACAGAAAGGGCTTTTAATAAAATTCAACATCACTATGTTAAAAACTCTCAATAAACTAGGCATTGAAGAAACTTAGTACAAAAAATTGAAAGCCTTCTATGACAAACCCACAGCCAACATCATACTGAATGTGCAAAAGCCGGAAGGCTTCTCTTTGAAAATTGCAACAAGACAAGGATGCCCTCTATTACCACTCCTATTCAACATAGTACTGGATGTCCTAGGCAGAGCAGTCAGGTGAGAGAAAGAAATAAAAGGCAAACAAATATGGAAAGAGGAAGTCAAACTATCTCCTTTTACCATCCAACATAGTAATTCCGTTCTTAAGAATGTATCCAAGACAAATAAAAACAAATATTCACACAAAAACAGAAACTCAAATGTTCATAGACACTATATTCATAATAGCTAAAATTTGAAACAACTCAAGTGCCCATTATCTAATGAATAGATACACAAACTGTGGTATATCTGTGCAATCTATACAATTGATCATCTTCAACAGTACAAAGGCAGAAACTACCGATACTTGAATCATTTGTATTACTGTCAAAGCATCAACTTAAGTGAAAGGAACAAAGTACAAAATACTATACGCTATAAGATTCCATTTATGTAAAATTTTAGAAAATTCAAAATTATAGTGATATGAAACATGTCGTGGTTTTCAGAAGCTGAGGTGGGGGAAGAACACTGCAAAAGAGCACCGGAAAATGTTTTAAGGTAACGGAAATATTTTTAAAATATTGTCATGTTGATGACAGTGGCTACATGACTGTATACATGTCAAAATTTAATAAATTATACGTTTTAAATTACTAATTATGTATAAAGCATACCTCCATAAATGGATTTTAAAATATGTACATATATATGTAAATAATCTCACTTTGAAGAGCAGCTGAAAGCCTATTTTAAGACATTATGAACATGTCAGATTTTTTTTTAAGTTTTCCAAGTTTCTATTTCTCTGAGGCTTTAAAGCAGGTGTCTAAGTTTTTCCTGAAAACACCCAAGAGAGTTTTCCAGGAAATCTTAACTTTTTAACTACGATTAGTTACTTCAATTCTAGCATTATTTGATTGCAGTAACAATAAGCCTTTTCTATGCAATAGTCCCAAGAGCCATTCTAATCCCGATCTGTGAAGGTAAACAAAAAATCATTAAGGATCACAATTATAATCACTTTAATATAGGGAAGGTCATATTATTTTCTGGGGAGAGCAAATAAGGTAGATGTATCTAAAATCAAGTCACAATATGCCTGATGAATAAGCAGGAATACCTAAACAAAATGCTGAAGGTTAAAGAGATTACTTCACTGACTACAAATACAATATTTTCTAACAATCAAGAATGTTAAAGTAAAATAAGATGATTTAAGAATAGCAAGTTTAATGTCACTGGATAACTTGTTGAAGATATTGTAGAACTTTTGAGGACAAAGTTGGCTCAGATGCCCTTTAAGTTTTCTTCTAACCTGACATTCTGTGGGTTTGAAAAACTTCAATTTTCTGGATGGATCCACTGAAGAAATAGAAATTGACTGAATAAACAGGAAATTACATTCCAACTGCTGAAAAAAAAAAATTGAGAGTTGAGAAGCTTTCAATCATTTTACCAGTGATCTAAAATAGAAGTCAAGGACCTATGCTTAATTCAATCGGGTCTAATGTCTTGATTCATTACCAAATCGAAATTCTTTTGGCAAAAATGTAGTCCTTGAAACTCAGAGGAATATTCAAAGTTTGAGATACACTAGACATGTAGGATGAAATGATTAAATAATGGTGTAACTCTTGGACTTAGTATAAATCAAGACTTAGACTTCTTCAATGGGACTAAGAAAAAGAACTGGGAAAAGTAATTAGAGGTTATAAAAAGATAGCTTCTCAATCAAGGGAAGACGGATGGAGTATTCCAGCCAAAAATGAATAACCATTCGGTATGGTTCTGCAAAGGGGATTAAGTGTGGTATAAGGAGGAGTCTCAGCTAAAACAGAGGCAGGTTTATAGAGAATTCAAAATTGGAGCAATGAAAGCATTTAAAGAATAATGAATGATATGGAGTAGGAAAAAAATACTTGAAGTTCAAATTTCTTGACATACTTGAATGAAGAAATTACCAATTGTTCTACAAGCAGTATAATGTAAGTATACTTTGTCATGTAATTATCTGTATTTATGTTAAACAATCTGAGTGTCACTTAAATTTATGGGTAATTTTATAAATTAATATGTAATTACCATTCTGTCAAATATTTTATGAGGGAGAGTGTCAAATATTTTATCTTTATAAGTATGTAATTAAATCTTTTAATATACTTCAGTAACAAACATTTTTACATTTTACTGATAGTAAAGAACTTGAGTTACATCTAATCCCCAACCTGCATCACATCTTATTTCCCAACCCTTTCCCAACCCTATGTTCTTAACAAACATTTAGTGAGCACCTACTTGGTATAAATCACTGTGGTAGGCACTGTCTTAGGACCTTGAATCTGGCATTACTACTTTTGCCATTTTAGAGATAAGGAAGATAAAACTCAAGATGCTTAAGAGTCCTGTTAAAAGATCATAAAGCTACAAGTGATTAAACAAAAAATATAGCACATCATTGATTCTAAAACCTGCTACACTTTTTCCTATTATGCCACATTTTCCTGATTAATCCTTGAATCTTTAAATGTGCAATTTTATGCAATTTTCTAAGGATCCACAGAAATGTTAATGAGGGAACAAATGCCCCCAAAAATGAAAGCCTAAATTGTTACACACGGGTCATTACAGTCCAGAGAGCCCAGAGCCTTCCTTCCTAGATATGATGAGGTCCTCAGGGCCCTGAGATAACTTTAAAAAGGCCAGGTTCTTTTCAGAAGTTAAGAGACTCCACAAAGGACAGCGATGCTACATATTCAGTTCTTCTCAGAGATGTATATTTGACCCGAAGTACAGCAAAATAGAAAGCTCACAATACCATTTTTTTCCATAGTGATAAATTTTTTATGACAATCATGGCAAATAACAACTCTGTTTTCAACAACCACAGATTTTGATTGTTTAAAAATTGTATAATGCTTTTGAAAAGCCCAAGTTGTTCAATTTTTAAAATACCAGAGGGGAATCAAGTCCTATCAGGGTCCTAAAAGACTACCCAGCAAGAAAAAAAAATGTAAGACATTAAGGATGTTGTAAAGAAATTAGACAAATGAAAGGAACAATGGGATGAGAGGCATTGAACAATGGGATGATAGGTATGAAAATCTTCATTATTCTGCCTTAAGATATCTGTCAGTCTTCAGTGTTACCAGTGATGAAGGGAGGAAGGGGAAAATGCAGGGGAATTCTAAAGTGTTTCTCCTTGTCTACAGAGTGTGCTCTATTCTATTTTTGTATTATATCTCAGTAGCATTATTACTGGCCTAACCAGATATAGTTTTGCTCTTTGTGCAGTAGTCAATGGTTTGGAAGTTTATTGTCTGGGCAAAAGAGCAGTAGAGCGAGGAGAGAACATTAGAGTATTTGTGGTAAAAAGAGTTTCTATTGGTGCCAAGAGCCTATTTCAATAGATATTACCCTTTGGAATTCTTTAATAATTTATATAATTAAACAGCCCACCTTGTAACAATTCGAAAAGTTACTAGAAGAAGTGGAATAATGCACCTTACTATTGTAAACTTCTCTTTTCATCATAGACTTTCCCCTTTTTGTTTGTCTCCCGCCTCTAAACTACGAAAGATCTTGATTAGGCATTGTGGTGTTTGGGTTTCTTCCCAAGCCCAGCATTAATATTGCAGGAATCAGTTTTCCAAAACTACACAGATCCTGATAACTGGACAAAGAAAAACACACCAAGAAAGTACAGGTTGTGACAGAAGTCTGTACTGGATATATGGAAATACAAGCTATAGAGCTTACCATTGCTTACCCTTGTGGCAGCTGCAACCTCATGCTTAAGGGAGAAGCTTCCCCAATTCCGATTTATTTATTTAGTAAATCAATGAGCACCTTCTGTGCTCAAAGAATGAAGTATGAAATAGATATGGTGCCTGACCTCATGAAAAATAAAAGAAATATTTAGACTGGGAAGGAATATGGAGAGGACCGATACTCATGGATCTAGAAACCAGGACCAAGGATATTGAGGGAGTAAAAAGAGCTACTAAGCTCAACATCAGGTCAAGTAATTCCATTCCACTTACATTTGAAAATTACTCTTAAATAGACAAAAACCACTGTGCGTTTGTAAAGTGTACTTACCAACAACCTAGAAATGTTAAAAAATTATAAGAAACCAGAATTTTCTTATATGGAACAGAGAAGATGAAGATAATTGTTAAAATAACAAGGATACCTTGATTCATGAAAAAAAAAAAATGAGTAGTGAATAAAAATAAAGAAGCAACTACAAGAACCAGAAAAAGTCACAGCCAGATTTGCAAATGGAAATATGTTTAGAAAAAATGTCTTAGCTCTGAGACTTATCACAATCAAGATCATAGCATTTATTTTACTTATTTATCTAATTTTCTGTCTCCCTTAGCTATACTGTAAGCCTCATAGGGGAAGTTTTTTGCTGTTAACATTTTTGCTTTGTTTTTGCTTTACATTTTTTGTTTTCCTCTGATATAGCTCCAGCACTTGAAAATTTGCATGATGCACGGCATATGTTAAAGAAAACTGTGTGTTAATTAAAAGAATGAATAAATGAAATAATAATAATAATAATAACAGCTTCTGTCAGGTAGAGAGTCTGAGGAAATGGCCTGTCTCAAAGAGGAATTCTGTGTGCACCACGTTAAAAAATTTACCTAGTTCAGGGATATAAAATGGTTGTTTTAACTTGAAACTAGAGGACTAGCCACAAAATAATACACCAGAGGACAGTGCTTCAACTGAATTACACAGACGTGAAACAGATCTTCGGTGAAGCTGGGCAGTATTCAGAGATTAAGCTGAGTGTTTCATATACATCTTTTTGATAGATCAAGTACATGTTTTGGCATCCACTTTTTTGCAGTATTATTAATAACCTACTCTTCAAATGGCTGGGGAAAAAATGCTGAGTATAAAAGACTTCTTTGGGAAAACCTGTAAGAATCAGTTGGAGAAGGGAAGGGGAAACGTTTATTATTCTTTTGGATGCTGCCATAAATGTAACATGGCAACAAACAACAATAACAACAACAAATGATCATTTTCCCATAAGATTTTTTTCAAAATACTTAAAATAGGTTACACAGATTATGAATTATGTATTATGGACCTACTTGTTCCATAACAGTGTAGACATCAAAACGTTTCTATTATATAAAGTAAAAACAAAGAAAAACTAAGTAGGGAAAGACTGATCAGAGTAATTTGTGTCCGATTGTCTGTTACACTGATATTCAAAACATGGTGACAATAACAAAAATGAGTAGAGGTAAATGTAGACTCCCCTCAATTTAACTGTCTTGGCCAGTTTTAACAGTTTCTGTTCTTTGATTTAGAAGATATCTTCAAAGTTGAAATAACTTTGAGAAAAGTCAAGTTTTTTTTGTTTCTTGTTTGAGACAGAGTCTCACTCTGTCACCAGGCTGAAGTACAGTGGCGTGATCTCAGCTCACTGCAACCTCCGCCTCCTGGGTTCAAGCAGTTCTCCTGCCTGAGCCTCCCGAGTCGCTGGGACTACAGATGTGTGCCACCACACCCAGCTAATTTTTGTATTTCTAGTAGAGACAGGGTTTCACCATGTTGGCCAGATGGTTTCAGTATCTTGACCTCGTGATCCACCTACCTCGGTCTCTCAAAGTGCTAGGATTACAGGCGTGAGTCACCGCACCAGGCCTAACTCAAGTTTTATTAACCTTCTTTTTCTCAATTTTTCAAATAATTGACTGGATTCTCAGTTTAGTATGCCTCTCTTTTTTTTTTTTTTTGAGACGGAGTCTTGCTCTGTCGCCCAGGCTGGACTGCAGTGGCGCGATCTCGGCTCACTGCAAGCTCTGCCTCCCGGGTTCACGCCATTCTCCTGCCTCTGCCTCCCGAGTAGCTGGGACTACAGGCGCCCGCCACCACGCCCGGCTAATTTTTTTTGTATTTTTAGTAGAGACGGGGTTTCACCGTGGTCTTGATCTCCTGACCTCGTGATCCGCCTGCCTCGGCCTCCCAAAGTGCTGGGATTACAAGCGTGAGCCACCGCGCCCCGCCATGCCTCTCTTTTTAAGAACAGAATTTAGCTAGGAAAGTAGTAGGTCAGGAAGAGCAAAAAAGAGACAGGAAGGAGCATTGTGTAAAAGAGACTAAAATCATAAAGACTAGGATTATAGGGACCATGAGGATGATTTCATTCAATCAAAACTTTTAAATGTGAGAATACTGAAGTCAGAAGAAGTAATGTCATTTACCCAAGGGACCACCTTTAATAAAGTCAGAAGCAGACTGTGAACAAATCACTCTTGACTCCTCACACAAAGTTTTTTCTACTTCACTCTTATCACAGATATTGGGAGTTGAAAACTTCCTTAAGCCGAGTGTCATCTCTGTATTTTATCATTTTTTTTTCAGAGATGTGCTGCCCACTAAGCATTGCCTGCAATGGATATCCAAAATCAGACCACAGTGACTGAGTTTACCCTGACAGCCTTTCCTGTTCTTCAGAAGCTTCACATTTCCCTTTGTGTAGTCCTCTTGTTTACTTATATGCTTACTCCAACAGGAAATGTTGCCATCATTTCCCTAATATGGGCGAATCATTGCCTCCAAACCCCAATGTACTTCTTCCTCAGTAATTTGTCATTTTTGGACATTTTTTTCACCACCTCAGTTACCCCAAAGCTATTAGCCTGTCTCCTGCAGGACAAGAAGACCATATCTTTTGCTGGGTGCATCATCCAAACTTATTTTTTTTCTTGGGGACAGTGGAGTTTATCCTCTTGGCAGTGATGTCCTTTGACCGCTATGTGGCCATCTGTGACCCCCTGCACTACACCATCATCATGAACAGCAGGGCCTGCCCCCTACTAGTTCTGGGCTGCTGGGCTGGAGCCTTCCTGTCTGTGTTGTGCCCAACCATTGTGGTGTCCAGATTGCCTTTCTGTTACAAGGAAATTAGTCACTTCTTCTGTGACATCGGCCCTCTGCTACACGTATCCTGTATAGACACTCATTTCATCGAGATGATAAACTTTCTCTTATCTTCCCTCATCCTCTTGATCTCACTGGTGCTCACCACTGTGTCCTACATCTACATCATTTCTACCATCCTGCACATCCCCTCAGCCCAAGGATGTCGGAAGGCCTTTTCCAACTGGGCTTCTCACATCATCATCATTTCCATTGCCTATGGGAGCAACATCTTCATGTATGTGAGGCCCAGCCAGAGTCATTCAATGGATTTTGACAAAGTGACAGCTGTCCTCACCACAATGGTGACCCCTCTTCTGAATCCCTTCATTTATAGTCTAAGAAATGAAAAAGTAATGGAAGTCTTGAAAGAAGCAGTCAGCAAAATTATGTCCTCATGGCACAGGAGAACTTAAAATTTTAACCAAGCTTTTTTGCTCAGAATGGTTATTTTCATCTCTAGCTCAATGTGGAGAAAGACAGATTTAGACACCAGAAAATCAAAGGCATATGGGAAGGTATGAAAAGGCTCAGTGCCGCATCAGAGGCAAAGTATTGTAGTCACAGTTTAGAAGAGACAATTCAGCCATAGAGAAAATAACATTCCCTGAACTCTATTTTTGAACCACTGTGCATTCACAATATCATGGATTAATGAAAAATACAAAACTAAAATCAAAAAACCTAAATTTTGTGACTGGCTTTATCACTTTTTTTTTTTTTAATCAAGTGACACTTAGCCTGTCTGACCGTTTGTTTTCTCATCTGTGAAATGGGGACATTGTGCTTTTTCTTTATGTTGTTGTAGGCTTAGCCAAAATGGTCTAAGAAATGGAACCACATATAATTAAAAACAAACACTTCTACTAGTTCTTTTCAGATGTTGCAAGGCTTCAACCTTGAAAGTTAAATATTATATAATAATAGCAAGAAGGAATAATAATAATAACAATAACATAAGCCAGGGTTTGTACAGTACACTTAAATATACATGCATGTATTTAATTTATTCCTCCTAATAACCTTAGAAAGCTGATTTCATTATCTCCATTTTACAGATGAGAAAACTGAGGTTTACAAAGGTTAAGCATCTTGCCCCAAACTACACCATTGGTAAGTGGCAGAAATTTAGAATATGTGAACTTCAGACTCCTTTAGCACCCCACTATATTATAAAGTGTGGAAGGAAAACTTAAGAGGGGAAACCAAATTAGCCTGGAAGCTACCTTCTTTTTCTGAAGCCAGAAGCCAACAGTTAGACAGACCTGCAGATCAAGGCAGACCAGAAGTGGGATACAATTAGAATGGACTGAGAGGCAATTTGGTTTGAAACGAAAACTATTTATTCAGAAGACATAACTGACCATGAGTCTAGACTGATCATCTATAGCAACTGGCCAATGTGGCCATCTTATACAAAAGAGTATCTTAGCATTCATTTGGTTGAGGAAAAAAAAATATCAGAAAACTAATCAAGCTTGCTTAAGTAAACTATGTACTTATCATAAAAATCAAAAGTGCCATATGGAACCCCAGAAGATAAGAAACACCAAAACCTGCTAAGTGACAAAAAGAAGGAACTAGAAATTTGTAAGGAGCCAAGGTAGGTATTCTCTTCTCTTTAAGTCTCTGATTTCTCTTTAGGTCTCTCTGGAGTTGTATTTCTCTGTATTATTTTTCTCCATATACTTTGTGGTAGGCTGAATAATGGCCCCTAAAGATATCCAGGTTCTGACCTCTGGAAACCGTGAATGTTATTTTATGTGGCAAAGAGATTTTTGTAGAAGTGATTAAGTTAAAGTTCTTGAGATGGGGGATTATCCTGGATTACCCAGGTGGGTCCTACATGTAATCCCAAATGTCATCATAAGAGCTAGGCAAAAGGAGATTTTACTACAAAAATGAAGGCCATATGATGATGGAAGTAGAGAGAGATTTGATGATGCTGCTCTGCTGGCTTTGGAGACAGAGGAAAGGGTCATGAATCAAGAAATAAACCTCTGAAAGCTAGAAAAGGCAACGAAGCTGATTTTCTCCCACAACCTCCAGCGTGACTCTGCCAACATCTGGGTTTCAGCCCAATAAAACTGTTTTTGGATTTCTTGCCCTCAGAACTGTAAAATAACACATTAGTGTTGTTTTAAGCCACCAAGTTTGTGGTAATTTGTTACAGCAGCCATAAGAAACTAATATACACCTGATTTGTTTTTCTATCTCTACAGTGTTTTTTTCCACTTTTCTGTGCACATGGAAGATAGCTGCTTTTGTCATTCATAAATATATGCATATACTCAATTGTAGATATATATTCAATATATAAGGGTATAGATATTGAATGTATTTGAATGTACTGATATGTATTAAATTTAAGTGGATGCATATTTAAAATGATCTGAGTTCAAAATCCAAATTTCTGCGAGGAGGATATGGTTGGTCCAACTAGAGTGAGATTTCCACTTCTGATTCACTTATTTGTAAGAAGAATGAGTCAGCAAGGTGTCAAATCACCGTGTCCACAAGGCCAATAAGTAGGTGCTGTGGGAGTAAGCTCTCTAAGAAGAGTGTAGGAATGGGAAAAAGACAATTAGACTCTCTAGCTGAGTGGACAAAGATAGGGACCTTAAGAATTGGCATGGAATCTCTCAGTAAAGAGCAGGTAAAGAAAGAGCTGTCTTAGGAATGAATTCAGAGTATTATAAGAGAGCATAGTCCATCATAAGATAATGAAGTGGACAAATGTTTAAAGACAAAAAGAAGGTAGACCAAAGTCACCAAGAATGAAGTAGTCCTGTAATTTTCTGCTCTGTGTTTATAAACAGACCCTAATTAAGACAAGGTATCAAAAGTTACCGTATTAGGTTACTATTGCTGCCATAACAAATTCCCACTAACTTGGCAGCTTAAAACAACACAAATTTGTTATCTCATACTTCTGTAGGTCAGAAGCCCAATACAGGTCTTACTGGGCTAAAATGTCAGCAGGCTGCATTCTTTCCTGGGAGCCCTAGCAGATAATCCATTTCCTGCACCTTTGGGTTGTTAACAGAATTCATTTTCTTGAAGGCTATACTATGGTTTCAACCTGGAAATTTGTTTCACTCGAGGAGGAAATTTATTCCACTAAATCTAAGAAATTGTTTGTTTTGCTATGGTTATGACATTGAATTACATGGTAGTGATAAAACATTAAAAAAGACCTTTAACGTTGAAATACTGTATACATTTTAATCATGAGCAGTAATACCTTTAAGAGCTTCTTAAAATCTTAAAGCCAAATCACCTATTTTGAAAAGTCATTTTAAAGCTGGAAGAAAATGCACTATACAAAATGTTTAAATAACTGTTTGAAGAGTGGGATTATAATTATATCTCTTTTTCCCACCTTTTGGAGATTTTAAAACTTGGGAAGCATATGTCAATTTTAATATTGGAAAAATAAACATAATTTTCATAAACAATAAAATATTTATTAGAAGGAGAGTTAAGTTCAGATGTTTCCTGAAGTAGGAGATATGATTTAAAACTTTTCTTTTTATTTTACAATTAAAGAGAAAAAACTGTCATGAGTTCACTTTACTAATAGACTTATAAAGAATACATTCTTACTAGCACAGAGACTGAAGTTAAAAAAATTTTTTTAAATTTTTTAAAGGAATACATTCTTAAATTAAGATTCCTCCTCCATAAAGATAAATGCAAATCCTTGAAAATGTCTACATCTTAAGAACCCGGTTTGTCATAGATAGCTCTTATTATTTTGAGATACGTCCCATCAATACCTAATTTATTGAGAGTTTTTAGCATGAAGGGTTGTTGAATTTTGTCAAAGGCCTTTTCTGCATCTATTGAGATAATCATGTGGTTTTTGTCTTTGGTTCTGTTTATATGACGGATTACATTTATTGATTTGCGTATGTTGAACCAGCCTTGCATCCCAGGGATGAAGCCCACTTGATCATGGTGTATAAGCTTTTTGATGTGCTGCTGGATTCGGTTTGCCAGTATTTTATTGAGGATTTTTGCATCAATGTTCATCAAGGATATTGGTCTGAAATTCTCTTTTTTGGTTATGTCTCTGCAAGGACATGAACAGACACTTCTCAAAAGAAGACATTTATGCAGCCAAAAAACACATGAAAAAATGCTCATCATCACTGGCCATCAGAGAAATGCAAATCAAAACCACAGTGAGATACCATCTCACACCAGTTAGAATGGCCATCATTAAAAAGTCAGGAAACAACAGGTGCTGGAGAGGATGTGGAGAAATAGGAACACTTTTACACTGTTGGTGGGACTGTAAACTAGTTCAAACATTGTGGAAGTCAGTGTGGCGATTCCTCAGGGATCTAGAACTAGAAATACCATTTGACCCAGCCATCCCATTACTGGGTATATACCCAAAGGACTATAAATCATGCTGCTATAAAGACACATGCACACGTATGTTTATTGAGGCACTATTCACAATAGCAAAGACTTGGAACCAACCCAAATGTCCAACAATGATAGACTGGATTAAGAAAATGTGGCACATATACACCATGGAATACTATGCAGCCATAAAAAATGATGAGTTCATGTCCTTTGTAGGGACACGGATGAAACTGGAAAACATCATTCTCAGTAAACTATCGCAAGGACAAAAAACCAAACACCGCATGTTCTCACTCATAGGTGGGAACTGAACAATGAGAACTCATGGACACAGGAAGGGGAACGTCACACTCCGGGGACTGTTGTGGGGTGGGGGGAGGGGGGAGGGACAGCATTAGGAGATATACCTAATGCTAAATGACGAGTTAATGGGTGCAGCAAAACAACATGGCACATGGATACATATGTAACAAACCTGCACATTGTGCACATGTACCCTAAAACCTAAAGTATAATAATAAAAAAAAAAAGAACCCGGCTATTTTTAAAATATTAATATAATTAAATACTCCAAAGATTTTTTTAAATCCTTGGATTTATGAAATTGAAAGTATAAACTGAGGGAGCTGTCCTGAGAAAAACTGAATGGAGTATTCTCTTAATGGTCACATTCCCACTCCACATTCCCACTCCCGTCTGCCACATAGAAACTGGACCCCTTCCTCAAACCTTATACAAAAATTAACTCAAGATAGATTAAAGACCTAAATGTAAAATCCAAAACCGTAAAAACCCTAGAAGAAAACCTAGAAAATACCATTCAGGACATAGACATGGGCAAAGTCTTCATGACTAAAACACTAAAAGCAATTGCAACAAAAGCCAAAATTGACAAATGGGATCTAATTAAACTAAAGAGCTTCTGCACAGCAAAAGAAACTAGCATCAGAGTGAACAGCCAACCTACAGAATGAGAGAAAATTTTTGCAATCTACCCATCTGACAAAGGTTTAATATCCAGAATCTACAAGGAACTTAACTAAATTTACAAGAAAAAAAAACAAACAACCCCATCAAAAAATGGGCAAAGGATATGAACAGACACTTCTCAAAAAGGACATTTATGTGTCCAACAAACATAGGAAAGAAAAATCATCATCACTGGTTATTAAAGAAATGCAAATCAAAACCAAAATGAGATACCATCTCACGCCAGTCAGAAAGGTGATTATTAAAATCTCAGGAAACAATATACGTTGGTGAGGCTGTGGAGAAATAGGAACACTTACACTGTTGTTGGGAGTTTAAATTAGTTCAACCATTGTGAAAGACATTGTGGCAATTCTTCAAGGATCTAGAATCAGAAATACCATTTGACCCAGCAATCCCATTACCCAAAGGATTACAAATCATTCTACTATAAAGACACATGCACATATATGTTTATTGCAGCACCATTTACAATAGCAAAGACTTGGAACCAACCCAAATGCCCATCAATGATAGACTGGATAAAGAAAATGTGGCACATATAAACCATGAAATACTATGCAGCCATAAAAAAAATGAGTTCATGTCCTTTGCAGGGACATGGATGAAGCTGGAAACCATTCTTAGCAAACTAACACAGGAACAAAAAACCAAACACCACATGTTCTCGCTCATAAGTGGGAGTTGCACAATGAGAACACATGGACACAGAGAGGAGAACATCACACACCAGGGCCTGTCAGGGGGTGGGGGTGAGGGGAGGGAGAGCATTAGGACAAATACCTAATGCATGCAGGGCTTAAAATCTAGATGATGAGTTGATAGGTGCAGCAAACCACCATGGCACATGTATACCTATGTAACAAACCTTCATATTCTGCACATGTATCCCAGAACTTAAAGTAAAATAAAAATGTCAAAAACAGAAAACATATGGCAAACTTATGAAGTGTTGATACATTTTTTTAATTCCAAAAGTAATATAGGGCTCTATTTCTAATAAGCAGCCTGAAAGAATTGCACCTTTGAAAAGAAATCAGCCTCACAAATAAAAAAAAGCTGTAATTAGACAGTCATCAAAAAATAACTGCTTAAGCCATAAAAAATGATGAGTTCGTGTCCTTTGTAGGGACATGGATGAAACTGGAAAACATCATTCTCAGTAAACTATCGCAAGGACAAAAAATCAAACACCGCATGTTCTCACTCATAGGTGGGAATTGAACAATGAGAACTCATGGACACAGGAAGGGGAACATCACATTCCGGGGACTGTTGTGGGGTGGGGGGAGGGGGGAGGGACAGCATTAGGAGATATACCTAATGCTAAATGACGAGTTAATGGGTGCAGGAACTCAACATGGCACATGGATACATATGTAACAAACCTGCACATTGTGCACATGTACCCTAAAACCTAAAGTATAATAAAAAATAAATAAATTAAAAAAATAATAATAAAAGGAAACAAAACAAAATATATGTGCCATGCCCTATAAAAAAAAAATCTTAGCTGGGTGATACTTAATGAGACAAGCTGTATAAAGTGCTAAAATAAAAAACAAGATTCAAGTAAAAAATAATAATAATAATGGCTACTAGCGTTCGGTAGTATAAACATTCTACAATTTATTTAATCAGTCTTCTATTGGTGAAGTTTCTGGCATGCCAATGAATAGAGCAGTACCCATATCTTTGAATACCTATATTAAAATATTTGTGGAATAAAAAAAAAAAATAACTGCTTAAAGCCTGGCTAATTAAAAATGGCATAACAAAGCAGAGATAGATGGTATATTTACTAATTTTTTTTATTTCTTCTAAAATAAATGGGATACATGTGCAGAATGTGTAGGCTTGTTACATAGGTATACTTGTGCCATGGTGGTTTTCTGTACCTATTGAACCATCCTCTAAGTTCCCTCCCCTCACCTCCCACCCCCCAACAGGCCCTGGTGTGTGTTGTTCCCCTCTCTGTGTCCATGTGTTCTCAATGTTTAACTCCCACTTATGAGTGAGAACATGCGGTGTTTGGTTTTCTGTTCCTGTGTTAGTTTCCTGAGGGTGATGGTTTCCAGCTTCATCCATGTCCCTGCAAAGGACATGGTCTCATTCCTTCTTATGGCTGCATAGTATTCCATGGTCTACTAAAATTTTAATGAATCCTTATAAAAGATGAGTGGTCTTCATGTTTCACCAACTCTTCAACCTGTAAAAGGACCACAAGAGATTCACTCAATTTATACTAGCTTTGATATTTTTTTAAAACTGATTTTTTTTTAGGGTGGTTCACATCTGTAATCCCAGAACAGGGAGGCCAAGATAGGAGGATTGCTTGAGTCCAGGAGTTAAAGATCATCCTGGGCAACATAATGAGACTCTGTCTCTACAAAGAAAATCAAAAAAGTGGCCAGGCACGGTGGTTCATGCCTGTAATCCCAGCACTTTCAGAGGCTGAGGCAGGCAGATCACGAGGTCAGCAGTTCAAGACCAGGCTGGCCAATATGGCAAAACCCCATCTCTACTAAAAATATAAAAATTAGCTGGGCATGGTGGTGCATGCCTGTAGTCCCAGATACTCAGGAGGCTGAGGCAGAAGAATCACTTGAACCTGGGAGGTGGAGGTTGCAGTGAGCCGAAATCACACCACTGTACTCCAGCCTGGGCTACAGAGCAAGACTCTGTCTCAAAAACAAAAACAAAAACAAAAAAAAAAAAAAAAGAAAGAAAGAAAAGAAAAGAAAAAGAAAGAAAGAAAAATTTAAAAGTTAGCTGGGCATGGTGGCGCATGCCTGTAGTCCTAGTTGCTCCAGAGGCTGAGGCAGGAGGATGCTTGAGCCCAGGAGTTGAAGGCTGCAATGAGCCATGATCATGCTAGTACAGTCCAGCCTAGAAGACAGAAAAAGACACTGTCTCAATAAAATATAAAGTAGAATAAAATAAAATAAAAATAATCCATAATCGCTGCAGATATAGTGCTGATCAAAATGGTGTATGGTAAAAAGCAGGGTTATGAATCTGAGTGATGAGACAGCCTGAATATCTTAGCACAAAACCCAACAGGAGAATAGAGCTGGTTTGTATGGGCATAGGTAAACTGGCCTGGGAACGGTAAAGTAAGTTTACTGGGGCTGCTGGACACTTGTGCACAACGTACTGTCATACATAAATGTAATATTGAAAACTTAAAAGACAATTGATTAAATTAGGGGATATGGTGATGCACACCCAAAAATGAGGATTTAAAGTAAAAATCTTTTCTATAGTTTCCTTGTTTTTTCCAGCCTTATTGTGGTGTAATTGACAATTAAAAATTGTATATATTCTAAAGTGTACAATGTTATATTTGATATATGGTAAATATCTGCTGCAAATGTCATCATTTCATTCCTTCTTATGGCTGAGTAGTATTCCATGGTAGATATATGCCACATTTTTCTTTATCTACACATTGACTGATGGGCATTTGGGCTTGTTCTATGCTTTTGCAATTGTAAATTGTGCTGCTATAAACATGCATGCACAAGTATCTTTTTCATACACTGGCTTCTTTTCCTCTGGGTAAATACCCAGGAGTGGGATTGCTGGATCAAATGGAAGACCTACTTTTAGTTCTTTACGAAATCTCCACACCGTTTTCATAATGGTTGAAACACTGTACACATAGACTGTGGCTGAAACACTAATACATAGACTGTGAAATGATCGCCACAATCAAGCTAATTAACATATGCATCACATCACATGTTACCATTCGTGTGTTGGTGTGTGATAAGAACACTGAAGATCTACTCTCTCAGCAAATTTCAAGTATATAGTGCAGTATTATGAACTATAGTCACCATGCTGTACATTAGATCTCCAGAGCTTATTCATCATGCATAACTGAAACTTTGCACCCTTTGACCAACAACTCTCCCTCATACCCAACCACCAGCCCCTGGCAACTACCATTCTACTCTCTGCTTTTGTGAGTTTGACCTTTTTAGATTCCATATGTAAGTAAGATCATTTAATATTGGTCTTTTCTATGGTCATTTATTCCACTTAGCATAATACTCTCCCACCTCCCACAGTTTCATTCACGCTTTTGCAAAATCAGAGGTTCTTTTTCTTTTTTAAGGCTGAAAAGTATTCCATTATATTTACATACCATGTTCTTTTATCTATTTTACCCATTGGTGGACACTTAGTTTGTTTCCATACCTTGACTATTGTGAATAATGATAAAACAAACATGAAAGTACAGCTGTTTCTTTGAGATCTAATTTCAAGTCTTTGGACATATACCCAGAAATGGGCATGCCAGATCATCTGGTAATTCTATTTTTAATTTTTTGAGGAATCTCCATATTATTCTCCATAATGGTTATACCAATTTATATTTCTACCAACAGGCTACAAGATTTCTCTTTTCCACCCGTACTCACCAACACCTGTCATCCCTTCTCTTTTTGATAATAGCCATTCTAACAGGCATGAGATGATCTCATTGTGGTTTTAACTCGTATTTCTCCGATGATTAGTGATGGTGAGAACCTTTTTCATATAGCTATTAGTGATTTGTATCTCTTCTTTGGAAAAATGTCTATCCAGATTCTTTGCCCATTTTTAATTGGGTTATTTGTTTTTTTGCTATTGAATGTTTGAATTACGGGTATTAACACTTTTTTTCAATAGGTTTTTGGGGAACAGGTGGTGTTTGGTTACATTAGTAAGTTATTCAGTGGCGGTTTCTGAGATTTTAGTGAACTTATCACCCAAGGAGTGTATACTATACCCAATCTGAACTTTTTTTAATCCCTTACCCTCTTCTGACACTTTCCCCTGAATCTTCAAAGTCCACTGTATCATTCTTATGCCTTAGTCCTCATAGCTTAGCTCCCACTTATGAGTGAGAACATACAATGTTTGCTTTTCCATTCCTGAGTTACTTCAATCAGAATAATGGTCTGCAATTCTATCTATATTGTGGCAAATGCCATTATTTTATTCCTTTTTATTGCTGAGTAGTATTCCATGGTATATATATGCCACATTTTCTTTATTCACTTGATTGGTGAGTATTTGGGCTGGTTCCATATTTTTGCAATTGCGAATTGTGCTGCTATAAACATACATATGCAAGTATCTTTTTTGTATAATGACTTCTTTTCCTCTGGGTAGATACCCAGGAGTGGAATGCTGGATCAAATGGTAGATCTACTTTTAGTTCTTTAAGGAATCTACTTTTAGTTCTTTAAGGAATCAGCATTTTCCATAATGGTTGCACTAGTTTACATTTCCACCAACAGTGTAAAAGTGTTCCCTTTTCACCACATCCAGGCAAAAATCTATTTTTTTAAATTTTTTTATTATGGCCATTCTTACAGGAGTAAGGTGGTATCACATTGTGGTTTTCATTTGCATTTCCCTGATAATTAGTGACGCCGAGCATTTTTTCATGTTTGCTGAACATTTGTATATCTTCTTTCGAGAATTATCTATTCATAGCCCACCTTTTTATGGGAGTGTTGTTTTTCTCTTGCTGATTTGTTTGAGTTCCTTGTAGATTCTGGATATTAGTCCTTTGTCAGATGTATAGATTGTGAAGATTTTCTCCCACTCTGAGGGTTGTCTGTTTACTCTGCTGATTATTTCTTTTGCTGTGCAGAAGCTTTTTAGTTTAATTAAAGTTTCATCTATTTACCTTTGTTTTTGTTGCATTTGCTTTTGCGTTCTTGGTCATGAACTCTTTGCCCAGGCCAATGTCTAGAAGGGTTTTTCCGATGTTATCTTCCAGACTTTTTATAGTTTCAGGTCTTAGATTTAAATCTTTGATCCATCTCGAGTTGATTTTTGTATAAGGTGAGAAATGAGGATACAGTTTCATTCTTCTACATTTGGCTTGCCAATTATTCCAGCACCATTTGTTGAATAGGGAGTCCTTGCCCACTTTCTGTTTTTGTTTGCTTTGTCAAAGATCAGTTGACTGTAAGTGTTTGGCTTTATTTCTGGGTTCTCTATTCTGTTCTATTGGTCGATATTCCTGTTTTTATAACAGTATCATCCTGTTTTAATGGCTATGGCCTTATGGTATAGTTTGAAGCCAGGTAATGTAATGCCTCCAGATTTGTCCTTTTTGCTTAGTCTTGCTTTGGCTATGTGGGTTCTTTTTTGGTTCCATATGAATTTTAGGATTTTTTTTTTAGTTCCATGAAGAATGATGGTAGTATTTTTTATGGGAATTGCATTGAATTTCTAGATTACTTTGGGCAGTATGTTCATTTTCACAATATTGATTCTTCCCATCCATGAGCATGGATGTGGCAACCCACCTCCTTCAAAGAATCTATGGATTCTCTCAGCTTTTCTAGTATGTTCCTGCAGTAGTTCTTGGAGCAAAAGTCACAATGTGGGTCTCCACATGCTGCTTTGCTGGTCCAAGTGGGAGCTGCAAGTTAGTCCCGCCTCCTATCTGCCACTTTCCCTTGGTTATTAACTCTTTATCAGATATATGGTTTACAAATATTTTCACCCAAGCCATAAGTTATCTCTTCCCTCTGTTGATTGTTTCATGGTTAGGCAGAAGCTTTTTAGTTTCATGAATTGCCCTTGTCTAACTGAGCTTTTGTTGCCCATGTGTTTGGTGTCAACTAAAAAATCATTGCTTACATCAAATTGAAAATGCTTTTCCCCTATGTTTGTGTCTAGGAGTTTTACACTTTCAGATCATACCTTTAGGTGTTTAATCACATTTGAGTTGATTTTTGATAGGAGGCGGTACTAACTTGCAGCTCCCACTTGGACAGGCAAAGCAGCATGTGGAGAGCCACACTGTGACTTTTGTACATGGGTCCAATTTAATTCTTCTGTGTGTGGATATCCAATTTTCTCAATATAATTTATTTAAGAGACATTCTTTCCCCACTGTGTGTTCTTGGCATCTTTGTTAAAAATCAATTGACCATAAATGATAAATTTAATTATGGGGTCTCTGTTCTGCTTCATTGGACTGTAAGTTAGATTTTATGCCAGTATCATGCTATTTTGATTACTATAGGATTGTAGCATTTTTTGAAGTAGGGAGTGTGATGCCTCCAGTTTTGTTCCTTTTGATCAAGATTGCTTTCATTCTTTGGGGTCTTCTGTGGTTCCTTACAAATTTTAGGATTTTTTTCTATCTCTTTGAAAAATGTCATTGTAACTTTAATAGGGATTGCATGGAATCTGCAGATTGCTTTCAGTAGTATGAACATTATAAGAATATTTATTCTTAGGTACTTTCTATTTCTTTCTCTTATATAATTGCATAATTGTTCTGACTAAGATTTCCAAGACTATATTGACTAGAAGTGGCAAGAGTGGACATCCTTGTTTTGTTCCTGATTTACAAGAAATGATTTCACCTTTTCACTGTTAAGAATGATGTTAGCAGGAGATCCAAGATGGCTGAATAGGAGCAGCTCTGGTCTGCAGCTCCCAGCATGATCGACACAGAAGACAGGTGATTTCTGCATTTCCAACTGAGGTACGTGGTTCATCTCCTTGGGACTGGTTGGACAGTGGGTGCAGCCCACATAGGGTGAGCCAAAGCAGGGTGGGGCATCACCTCACCCAGGAAGCTCAAGAGGTCAGGGGATTTCCCTTTACTAGCCAAGAGAAGCCATGACAGCCTGTACCTGGAAAATCAGGACACTCCCACTCAAATACTATGCTTTTCCCAAGGACTTAGCAACCAGCAGAAAAACAGATTCTCTCCTGGGCCTGGCTCTGCAGGTCCCATGCCCACGGGGCCTTGCTCACTGCTAGTGCAGCAGCCTGAGATTGAACAGCAAGGCGACAGCCAGGCTGGGGGAGGGGCGTCCGCCTTTGCTGAGGCTTGAGTACATAAACAAAGTGGCTGGGAAGCTCAAACTGGGCAGAGCCCACCGCAGCTCAGCAAGGCCTACCAGCCTCTATAGATTCTACCTGTGTGAGCAGGGCATAGCTGAACAAAAGGCAGCAGACAACTTCTGCAGACTTAAATGTCCCTGTCTGACAGCTCTGAAGAGAGCAGTGGTTCTCCTAGCACGGTGTTTGACATCTGAGAACAGACAGACTGCCTCCTCAAGTGTGCCCCTGACCCCTATGTAGCCTAACTAGGAGACACCTCCCAGTAGGGGCCAACAGACACCTCATATAGCCAGCTGCTCCTCTGGGATGAAGCTTCCAGAGGACGGATCAGGCAGCAATATTTGCTATTCTGCAATATTTGCTGTTCTGCAGCCTCTGCTGGTGATACCCAGGAAAACAGGGTCTGGAGTGGATCTCCAGCAAACTCCAACAGACCTGCAGCTGAGGGACCTGACTGTTAGAAGGAAAACTAACAAACAGAAAGGAATAGGATCAATGTCAACAAAAGGGACATCTACACCAAAACTCCATCTGTAGGTCACCAACATCAAAGACCAAAGGTAGATAAAACCACAAAGATGGGGAGAAACCAGAGCAGAAAAGCTGAAAATTCTAAAAACCAGAGCACCTCTTCTCCTCCAAAAGATCACAGCTCCTTGCCAGCAACGGAACAAAGCTGGAAGGAGAATGACTTTGACAAGTTGACAGAAGTAGGCTTCAGAAGGTCGGTAATAACAAACTTCTCTGAGCTAAAGGAGGATGTTTGAACCCATCGCAAGGAAGCTAAAAACCTTGAAAAAAGGTTAGATGAATGGCTAACTAGAATAAACAGCGTAGGGAAGACCTTAAATGACCTGATGGAGCTGAAAACCATGGCACGAGAACTTCGTGATGCATGCAGAAGCATCAATAGCTGATGCAATCAAGTGGAAGAAAGGGTATCAGTGATTGAACATCAAATTCATGAAATAAAGCAAGAAGACAAAGTTAGAGAAAAAAGAGTAAAAAGAAATGAAAAAAGCCTCCAAGAAATATGGGACTATGTGAAAAGACCAAATCTATGTTTGATTGGTATACCTGAAAGTGATGGGGAGAATGGAACCAAGTTGGAAAACACTCTTCAGGATATTATCCAGGAGAACTTCCCCAACCTAGCAAGGCAGGCCAACATTCAAATTCAGGAAATACAGAGAACACCACAAAGATATTCCTCGAGAAGAGAAATCCCAAGACACGTAATTGTCAGATTAACCAAAGTTGAAATCAAGGAAAAAATGTTAAGGGCAGCCAGAGAGAAAGGTTGGGTTACCCACAAAGGGAAGCCCATCAGACTAACAGCAGATCTCTTGGCAGAAACGCTACAAGCCAAAAGAGAGTGGGGACCAATATTCAACATTCTTAAAGAAAAGAATTTTCAACCCAGAATTTCATATACAGCCAAACTAGCTTCATAAGTGAAGGAGAAATAAAATCCTTTACAGACCAGCAAATGCTGAGAGATTTTGTCACCACCAGGCCTGCCTTACAAGAGCTCCTGAAGGAAGCACTAATAATGGAAAGAAACAACCGGTACCAGCCTCTGCAAAAACATGCCAAATTGTAAAGACCATCCATGCGATGAAGAAACTGCATCAATTAATGGGCAAAATAAACAGCTAACATCACAATGACAGGATCAAATTCACACATAACAATATTAACCTTAAATGTAAATGGGCTAAATGCTCCAATTAAAAGACACAGACTGGCAAATTGGATAAAGATTCAAGACCCATCAGTGTGCTGTATTCAGGAGACCCATCTCACATGCAGAGACACACATAGGCTCAAAATAAAGGGATGGAAGAAGATCTACCAAGCAAATGGAAGAGCAAAAAAAAAAAAAAAAAAAAGCAGGGGTTGCAGTTCTAGTCTCTGATAAAACAGACTTTAAACCAACAAAGATCAAAAGAGACAAAGAAGGCCATTACATAATGGTAAAGGTATCAATTCAACAAGAAGAGCTAACTATCCTAAATACATATGCACCCAATACAGGACCACCCAGATTCATAAAGCAAGTCCTTAGAGAACTACAAAGAGACTTAGACTCTCAAACAATAATAGTGGGAGACTTTAACACCCTGCTGTCAATATTAGATCAATGAGACAGAAGGTTAATAAGGATATCCAGGACTTGAACTCAGCTCTGCACCAAGCAGACCTAATAGACATCTATAGAACTCTCCACCCCAAATCATCAGAATATACATTCTTCTCAGCACCACATTGTACCTATTCTAAAATTGGCCACATAATTGGAAGTGAAGCACTCCTTAGCAAATGTAAAAGAACAGAAATCACAACAAACTGTCTCTCAGACCACAGTGCAATCAAATTAGAACTCAGGACTAAGAAACTCACTCAAAACTGCACAACTACACGGAAACTGAACAACCTGCTCCTGAATGACTACTGGGTGAATAATAAAATGAAGGCAGGAATATAGATTTTCTTTGAAACCAATGAGAACAGAGACACAACGTACCAGAATCTCTGGGACACATTTAAAGCAGTGTGTAGAGGGAAATTTATAGTACTAAATGCCCACAAGAGAAAGCAGGAAAGGTCTAAAATCAACACCCTAACATCACAATTAAAAGAACTAGAGAAGCAAGAGCAAACAAATTCAAAAGCTAGCAGAAGGCAAGAAATAACCAAGATCAGGGAAGAACTGAAAGAGACAGAGACACAAAAAAACCCTTCAAAAATTCAATTAATCCAGGAGCTGGTTTTTTGAAAAGATTAACAAAATTGATAGATCGCTAGCAAGACTAATAAGGAAGAAAAGAGAGAAGAATCAAATAGATGCAATAAAAAATGATAAAGGGGATATCACCACCGATCCCACAGAAATACAAACTACCATCAGAGAATACTATAAACACCTCTACATAAATAAACTAGAAAATCTAGAAGAAATGGATAAAGTCCTAGACACATACACCCTCCCCAAGACTAAACCAGGAAGAAGTTGAATTTCTAAATAGACCAATAACAGGCTCTGAAATTGAGGCAATAATTAATAGCTCACCAACCGAAAACAGTCCAGAACCAGACGGATTCACAGCCAAATTCTACCAGAAGTACAAAGAGGAGCTGGTACCATTCCTTCTGAAACTATTCCATTTTTAGATGACTAGCATCTAAATAGATGCAGAAAAGGCATTCAACAAAATTCAACAGCCCTTCATGCTAAAAACTCTCAATAAACTAGGTATTAATGGAACATATCTCAAAATAATAAGAGCTATTTACGACAAACCCACAGCCAATGTCATACTGAATGGGCAAAAACTGGAAGCATTTCCTTTGAAAACCAGCACAAGACAGGGATGCCCTCTCTCACCACTCCTATCCAACATAGTGTTGGAGGTTTTGGCCAGGGCAATCAGGCAAGAGAAAGAAATAAAGGGTATTCAATTATGAAAAGAGGAGGTCAAATTGTCTCTGTTTGCAGATAACATGACTGTATATTTAGAAAACCCCATCATCTCAGCCCAAAATCTCCTTAAGCTGATAAGCAACTTCAGCAAAATTTCAGGATGCAAAATCAATGTGCAAAAATCACAGGCATTCCTATACACAAATAACGGACAAACAGAGACCCAAATCATGAGTGAACTCCCATTCACAATTGCTACAAAAGAGAATAAAATACCTAGGAATCCAACTTACAAGAGATGTGAAGGACCTCTTTTAGGAGAACTACAAACCACTGCTCAATGAAATAAAAGAGGACACAAACAAATGGAAGAACATTCCATGCTCATAGATAGGAAGAATCAATATCATGAAAATCGCCATACTGCCCAAGGTGATTTACAGGTTCAATGCCATCCCCATCAAGCTACCAATGACTTTCCTCACAGAATTGGAAAAAAACTACTTTAAAGTTCATATGGAACCAAAAAAGAGCCTGCATTGCCAAGACAATCCTAAGTAAAAAGAACAAAACTGGAGGCATCATGCTACCTGACTTCAAACTATACTATAAGGCTACAGTATCCAAAACAGCATGGTACTGGTACCAAAACAGATATATAGACCAATGGAACAGAACAGAGGGCTCAGAAATAACACCACACATCTACAACCATCTGATCTTTGACAAACCTGACAGAAACAAGAAATGGGGAAAGGATTTCCTATTTAATAAATGGTGCTGAAAAAACTGGCTAGCCATATGTAGAAAGCTGAAACTGGATCCCGTCTTTACACTTTATACAAAAATTAATTCAAGATGGATTAAATATTTAAACGTTAGACCTAAAACCATAAAAACCCTAGAAGAAAACCTAGGCAGTACCATTCAGGACATAGGCACGGGCAAGGACTTCATGACTAAAACACCAAAAGCAATGGCAACAAAAGCTAAAATAGACAAATGGGATCTAATTAAACTAAAGAGCTTCTGCATGGCAAACGAAACTACCATCAGAGTGAACAGGCAACCTACAGAATGGCAGAAAAGTTTTGCAATCTACCCATCTGACAAAGGGCTAATATCCAGAATCTACAAAGAACTCAAACAAATTTACAACAAACAAACAAAAATGGGCAAAGGATATGAACAGACACTTTTCAAAAGAAGACATTTATGCAGCCAGCAGACACATGAAAAAATGCTCATCACCACTGGTCATCAGGGAAATGCAAATCAAAACCATCTCACACCAGTTAGAATACTGATCATTAAATAGTCAGAAAACAACAGATGCTGGAGAGGATGTAGAGAAATAGTAACACTTTCACACTGTTGGTGGGAGTGTAAATTAGTTCAACCATTGTGGAAGACAGTGTGGCAATTCCTCAGCGATCTAGAACTAGAAATACCATTTGACCCAGCCATCCCATTACAGGGTATATACCCAAAGGAGTATAAATCATGTTACTATAAAGACACAAGCACACATATGTTTATTGTGGCACTATTCACAATAGCAAAGACTTGGAACCAACCCAAATGTCCATCAATGATAGACTGGATTAAGAAAATGTGGCACATAAATACACACATGGATAATAAAAAGCACATAAAAAAAAAAAAAAAAAAAAAAAAAAAAAAAAAAAAAAAAAAAAAAAAAAAAAAAAAAAAAATGGCACATATACACCATGGAGTACTAGGCAGCCATAAAAAAGGATGAGTTCATGACCTTTGGGGGCACATGGATGAAGCTGGAAACCATCATTCCCAGCAAACTATCACAAGGACAGAAAACAAAACACCGCATGTTCTCACTCATAGGTGGGAATTGAACAATGAGAACACTAGGACACAGGACAGGGAACATCACACACTGGGGCCTGTTGCAGGTGGGGGGCTAGGGGAGGGATAGCATTAGGAGAAATACCTAATGTAAATGATGAGTTGAAGGGTGCAGCAAACCAACATGACACATGTATACCTATGTATCAAACCAGCACTATGTGCACATGTACCCTACAACTTAAAGTATAATAATAATAATAAAAACACAGGAGGCATAGTTAGCTAGATAAATCACATCTTTTTAATGTTTGCTTGTGTTAAAAAAAAAAAGGATGATGTTAGCTGTGATCTTGTTATATATGACCTTCATTATGTTGAGGTACAATTTTTTCTATACCTAATTGATTGAGAGTTTTATTATAAAAGGGTGTTGGATTTTGTCAAATACTTTTTCTGCATCTATTGAGATGATCATATGATTTTTGTCCTTCATTTTGTTAATGTGAATTTACGAATTTGCATATGCTGAATTATCCTTTCCTCCCAGGGATAAATCCTACTAGATGGTGAATGATCCTTGTAATTCTGCTGTTTGAATTCACTTTGCTAATATTTTGTTGAGAATTTTGTATCTATGTTTATTAGACATATTGGTCTATAATTTTATTTTCTTGTAATGTCCTTGTCTGGCTTTGGTATCAGGGTAATGCTGGCTTTATAAAATCAGTTTCTAAGTGTTCCCTCTTCTTCAATTTTCTGGAAAAGTTTGAGAATGGCTGATATTCATTCTTCTTTAAATATTTGGTAGAATTCAGCAATGAAGCCATTAGGTCCAGGGCATTTCTTTAATTGGAGACTTTATTACTATTTCAATCTCTGTACTCATTTTAAGTATGTTCAGATTTTCTTTTTCATGAATCAGTTTTGGTAGGTTGTGTATGTCTAGAATTTATTAGTTTCTTCCACGTGTTCCAACACTTCCCTATCCCAATGTGCCGGGTCCCATTCTTTCCCAATCACTGCCCTCACATTTAATGTAGACACTCTGTGACGCTGGGAGTTCAACCTGCATTGTAATTCAGCTAGAAGCAGGATAAGATTCTGCATTTGATTTTAGCAACCTTAACCCTGTAGCTGGGAAGGGTTGTGGGGGCTCATTGTATTATTTTTTATACTTTTTAATATAGGTCTTAAGCATTTAAAATTTCTTTTTAAGAAAGAAAAACAGGAAGAAGTAGGGTTGAAAAAGTAGATTAAATTTCAAGCAAATGTTCAATTATTGATAGGCAGTAGAGACTACTATTATGCAGTGTAAACTAAAAATAAAATTCTAAGTCCCCAACCCACTGAATGGACTCCCTCTTGGCCAAGGAGACCCCAGAAAAATCTTAAAAACTGAACTTTCGGCCATGACAGGAAGGAAGGTTGGATGCACCTCATAATACCTCCACCCTTTTGGAGTTTAGGTACAATAACTGATCAGCATTAATGTAAAAATAGAGATCTGAAGGCTGACAAAACAGACTCTGTGGCAATAACATGTCAACTCTTACACAAGATCTACAGCCACACAAGGCAAGGATTAAGTCACACCTGCAGGCCATCAATCTTGCTACACAGCATCCTTATCTTAAGACATTCCTTTCCACTGAGTTCAAGTTTTAGAAACAGCCTTACTCCTCTAACCAACTGCAAAAATTAAAGAATCTCTGAATCCACCTATAACCTGTAAGCCTCCCCCAATCCCCACCCCCACACCTTCACCCCTGCTTCCAGATATTCCACCTTTTCGGGTAGAAACCTTCCATGTATTGATTTATGTCTTTGCCTGTATCTCCTGTCTCCCTGAAATGTATAAAACCAAGCTATAACCCTACAACCTTTTTCAGGACCTCTTGAGACTGTGTTTTCCCAGGCCCTGGTCACTCATATTTACTCAGAATAAACCTCTTTAAAACTAAATTTAGAGTTTGTTTCTTCTATTAACAACAGATTTAGGGAATTTTAAAAAATATTATGGGATATGCACCTCCCTCTAAGATGTAGAAAGCTGCAAAGGTAATAGCTCCCAACCTGATAATGAGAAAAAACTAAACTACAAAATCACAACTTCCTTGAAACCAGCAGTGTGACTTGAGGTCACAGGGAAAACAGTCAGAAATCCAACGACAGACAGGTCGTCCAAAGAGAAACAGAAACTGTGGGCCAGCTCAGCTGTGGCAGAGCACGAGAGGAAGACAGAGCCACCATAAAACCAGTTAGAAAATACAATTACCTAAAAAGAAAAAAAAAAAAACGCAACCAATGTAAAGGAAGGCAGAAAAACATGGAAAAGAAATAATTAATAAACATATAAAACAAATAGAAACAGCTAATTAGAGAGTACATTCAAATAAAGCCAAGTCAATAATTACTTTAAAAAGTAATGGTCTTAACACCACAATTAAAACAGAAATTATAAGAATGGATTAAAATGTTTTAATAAAGGAAAATCTGGCTGAATTCTGCCTATAAGAAATCCCCTTTACATATAAAAACTTAGCTAGATCATTAACGGCATATTTTATGTTAGGTGTATTTTACCACAATAAAAAAGTTAAATGAAAAATATTTACCATACAAAGATTAGTCAACAGAAAGAAAGATGGAGTGGTACTATTAATATCACAAAGTAGATTTCAAAACAAGGGATATTATAAGAGATAAAAATGAATATTATATAATGACAAAGAAGTCAGCACACTAAGAATATAAAACAATGTGTACATGCCTAACAAAAGAGCATCAAAATGAATAAAGCAAGGAGAAATAGTTAAATGCACAATTATTATTAGAAACTTTACCACTCCTTTCTCAGTAACAAGTTGACAGAAGCAAAAAAAAAAAAAAAATTAGTAAGAATATAGAGAACTGAAGAACCCTATAGCCAAGAATATAGACAACTGAAGAACCCTATAGCCAATTCAATTACAAGAATTAAAGATACTTGTACAACACTCCACTCAACAAAATAGAAGTCATACTGTGTTCAGTGGTACAGGGAAGATTCACCAAGACAGACCATATACAATGCCATAAAACAACCCTCCACAAATTTAAAAGAGTTGAAATTATGCAAAGTCTATTTGCTGACCAAAAGAGAATTCAGAATTAATCAATGAAAAGGTATATATAACATTCCAAAATATTAGGAAATTAGAAATAAACAAACTCTTTAAATAATTTATTGGTCCAAGAGGAAGTCAATTGGGAAATTAGAAAATATTTTAAATTGAGTGAAAATAAAAACACAACATAGTAAATACAACAAAATCAGTTAGACACAGCTAAGGTAAAGTTTAAAAAGAAAAGTGGGCCAGGCGTGGTGGCTCACGCCTGTAATCCCAGCACTTTGGGAAGCCGAGGCGGGCGGATTACAAGGTCAGGAGATCGAGACCATCCTGGCTAACATGGTGAAACCGCGTCTCTACTAAAAATACAAAAAATTAGCCGGGCGTGGTGGTGGGCACCTGTAGTCCCACCTACTCGGGAGGCTGAGGCAGGAGAATGGCTTGAACCCGGGAGGTGGAGCTTGCAGTAAGCTGAGATCGCGCCACTGCACTCCAGCCTGGGTGACAGAGCGAGACTCCATCTCAAAAAAAGAAAAAGAAAGTGTACCATTGAAAGCTCATATTAGAAAAGTCTCATATCAATGTTCTAAATTTTCATCTTAAGAATTTAGTAAAAGAAGAACAAATGAATCCTAAAAGAAGGAAATAGGAAAGATGAGAAATCAATAGAGAAAAGTCACAAAGAAAATTAACAAAACTATTTCTAGTTTTGGTGGCCTGACAGAGGAAAAAAAATAATGCCCTTTTCTGGATACATATTATCTACTTTGATCTTTTAAACATAATGGCCAGGAACAGTGGCTCACACCTGTAATCCCAGCACTCTGGGAGCCAAGGCAGGTGGATTGCTTGAGCACAGGCATCTGAGACCTACCTGGGCAACATAGAGAAACCTTGACTCTACAAAAATAAAACAATTAGCCAGGCATGGTGGTGCACATCTGTAGTCCCAGCTACTCAGGAGGCTGAGGTGAGAGGATTACTTGAACCCTGGAGGTTGAGGCTACAGACAGCCAAGATCATGCCACTGTACTCCATTCTGGGCAACAGAGCAAAATCCTGTCTCAGAAAAAAAAAAAAAAAGAAAAAAAGTTTAAACATAAAATTAAAAAGTATGAGACATTCGAATAAAGAGGAAATAACCCCAAATTAGGAGAAAATCAGCCAATAGGTGCATACTCACAGATGTTGGAATTTGTAGACAAGAGCTTCAAACTAACTCTGATGTTGAATGATCTCATGAAGAAGATGGAAAACATAAAAAGAGGTAAAATTTTCTCAAAGACACACAATATTAAAATAAATCTAACAAAATATTGGAAACAAAATACACGGTATTGAAAATTCAATAGCCTTATCAAAAGAAAAAAGAATGAATAAACTTAAAGACAAAGTAGAAATTATTCAGACTGAAACATAAAGAAAAATAATAATTTATAAATGTGTCTAAGATCTGTGAGACAATATCAAATTGTCTAATACACAGATAACTGGAGTTCCAGAAGATAATGAGAAACAACAGGGCAGAGGGCTATTGGAAGAGATTATTTGCTAAAAGTTGTTGTAGAATTTGAGGGCTAAATAAGCAATAGTAGATAGCAAACAGTGTGAGTGGAAAAAATTATGAGATAACTTTAATAAAATGTATCTTTCAAAAAAAGAAACAACTATAATACGGTTCCTGGATCAACAGTGAACAATATTGGCATAACATACTATTATAAAAACTCATAGTTTATTCAATTAAAAATTGTGATATCTCTGTACAGCAGATATGAGAGAAAGAAAGTGAACAAATAACTTAAAAGTCCTCTTTCAGCACAATAATAGATAATGTGTAAATTTGATAAGAAAGAACAGCATAAGCATTTATTTAGAAATATGAAGCTAGCACTAGAAGAAACAATCAACATGTTTAAAATAATTTCCAATAAACCTGCACATCCTGCACATGTGTCCCGGAACTTAAAATTAAATTTAAAAAAATAATAATTTCCAATGAGAAAAAAGGACTGAGAAGTAGAGAGAAGAAACAGAAACCTTTTTTTTCTGTACAAAAATGTTAGCATTTATTCACTTTTAACTATGTGTATTAGTTTAAAAAAATTAATTTTCAAACATAGAAAGAAAACACGTTGAGAGTGAAAAACGAGACTAGAGGAAAGACCAACTTAACTCACGAACAGAAGAGATGAAGTGAAGATACTTCTAAAAATACTCAGTACACAGTTTTAAAGCATAAGGTACATGAGAGGGTCAAGAGTTTGTTTTCAGGGTAGAAACTGGGAAGAGACATTCAGACATTTGGGTAACAGCTATGGTTTAAATGTGTCTCACAGATTTTGTATGTTAGAGATTTAATCCCCAAATTCAGTTGATGGTATTTGGAAACGAGGCCTTTGGGAGGTTATTAGGATTAGATAAAGTCATCAGGATTGGGTCCTCATGATGAGACTGGTGGCTTTATAAGAAGAGGAAGAAAGACTTGAGCTGACACACCCTTGCCCTGTTACCATGTGATGGCTTCCTCCATGTTATGACACAGCAGAAAGGCCCTTACCAGATGCCAATCCCATGCTCTTGGACTTCCTAGTCTTCAGAACCATGAACTAAAGAAACTTCTATTTTGTTAAAATTTTCCAGTCTATGCTATTCTTTTATAGCAATAGAAAACAGACTACGACAGTGGCTGGCCTCTACCCTTGAGATAAGCAGCAGGGACATTGGCTTTTGGCTAAAACAGTGAGTGTGATGACTGTTGTTGAAGAATCGAGGCATATCTTTCAAGTACCTAGTGATGCCCAGGAAGAATAAGAATCCCGACCATCAAAACACAAGCTATTTATTCACATAGTGTATTCCTCCATCATGGGAAATGAATTCTATAGCAATACCCAGATTGTATGTATTCACAAGTAGGCAAAAGAAGCATCAGTCTGCAGACAATGACCCATCTGAAGAAACTTAAAATTGAGTGCCAGTTCTCTCAAAAAGAAGTAGATAGAAGAGAGAAAGAAGAGACTTTAACCATTATGTTAACATTGGTGATCATGATAAGGGGATTAGGATTGATTATATTTCTCCATGTTTATTTTCAGATTTATCATCATGTATTTATTAGCATGTATGCTAATCAGTGTTTTGTAAAATGTTTGCATTTTTCAAAAGAGTCACTCTTGTTTCAAGTGAGTAACTGCCGATCTGGTCTAAGGCAAGATGCATCCTAAATCAGACATGATCTTTGCCTATAACTCAAGAAAGAGTTGTGAGACTGTTCCTAAAATTTTATATATTATTCAAACATCGTTTAATTAGGAGGTTGATGAGCTTTCTGATAGAAGTTTTATCTATCTATCTACCTACCTACCTACCTATGTAGTCCATCTCACAAAGCCAGAAGAAAAATTAAATCAAGGATAGTTGTGTATTTAAGGAGACATAGAAGTCAAATGTCTATAGGAAGAAGATACCAGAGAGAAAGTCCTTAAAACATCTGGCATGGAAAAGGAATTCAATGAATGAATGAAAGAATGAATGAAGAAACAATAAGTGGATAAATACATAAAATGAACTATGTCAAAGCAGCACATAAAATTTCAGTCTTCCCTGGAATTCTTAATGTAACTACAAAATTAAGTTATTTTGCATATTGAAACTTATTAAGTTACAATAAGGCTGGCAGCACATTCACAGATAAAACAGCATGACATAAGCTGCAAAGTTCCTCAGAAGTCATATTATTTCCTGACCATTCATAATTTTTTATAGCAGTATTATGTGTAATTACCTCTATAGACTCTAATCTTCTAGATTCTATTTCACTTTTGCTCTTTTTACCTTCTTCCCAAGGTACCTATTTCTATATTCACCCTTCTCTGGCTTTCCTGAGTCTATAAATGGCAATATGATAAAATGAGGCTAGAAAATTTAAGTATTCAAAATGCAGTGCCTCGGTTTTTTAATTAAAGAGTTAGCACACAGCCAGTTGCTGTAGCTCACATCTGTAGTCCCAGCACTGTAGGAGGCCAAGGTGAAAGTACTGCTTGAGCCCAGGAGTTTGAGGACAGCCTGGGCAACATAGCGAGAAGCCCCCTGACCCCAATCTCTACAAAAAAATTTAAAAATTACCTAGGCATGGTGGTGCACACCTATAGTCCCAGCTACTCAGGAAGCTGAGTTGGGAGGATTGCTCGAGCCTGGGAGGTCAAGGCTGCAGTGAGCCATAATCACACCACTGCACTCCAGTTTGGGTGACAGAGCAAGACCCTGTCTCAAGAAACAAAACACGAAGAGTTAGAACACAAAATATGAGCAAGATAACTGAAACAATAGCAGTATCAGAAATAAAATTACATAAGCCCCATTGAGATAAATTATCCTCTAGAAAAAAACACAAATATTCATAAATTCAAATTTTTTCATGCAAGTACAAGTTCACAGACTCCTTTAATGTGTATAAGAGATCTATAAACACAAATTAAGAACTTTAATTCTAGACAGAAACTTATTTCTCCGTAAATCTATAGAGATAAAGGCCTACTATAACTCCAATTACAAACCCATCAGCAGTCTATCCTAGACAAATGTTTCAGAAGCAAAGCATTCCTATTTATGAGAATACATTAAACATTGTCTGTCTTTCAAGCACAAATGCTTAGAAAGTTGATGACCTTTAGCCCCAGTCATCGGTAACTCAGATACTTAGCACTTACCATGTGTCAGGAAACCTGCTAAAGGCCTCACATGCTTCATCTTATTTCACTTTTAGGATAATTCTATGGCGTTCATATTATCCCCATGTGATGGATCAGACAACTGAGGAGTTGAGATGTTAACTGTCCCAAAGTCACTCAGCTGTTAAGTGGAGTCAAACCAAGAACTATCTGACTTCAAAACCCATGCTCTTAATTACAATACAATGCTGTTTCTCTTTGTTGTAAAAATTGCAGTAAAGGTAATTTTGGGAGTATCCCTCATAGACAAAGACATAAAATCAAAGATTTGAGGCAGAAGGGGCTTTACAGAGTATCTTACTTAAACATTTCATTTTACAGATGAGAAAACTGAGGTCCATGTGAAGTAGAATTTTTTAAAATCTAGTTAGTAAGAGAGTCAGAACTGGTACCTGTCATTCTGTCTGAGAATTTAATATCATTTCCCCTATAGTGTCTGGCTTTCCATTCAGTCAACAGTCATTAAACACATATTCAATGTTGGAAGAGAGTATCTATAAATATAACATAGAGAATAACAGGTTATAATACACTTAATATAAGACACCAAGATTATTTGTGGAGGTGAGAGAGGAAAGATTAGGAAAATACTAGTGAAAATGTTTGTTAAAGTCCAATGTATTCATTATAAAATAACATCCTTGGCTTGCCAATGGATGAAAAAGGTTTGCCCTGAACCCCAGACTAACCCTCTCACATTTTATCTCCATTATACGGGGCTCCCTAAAAGTAAAGTGTCTTGTGGTCATAAATAGTTAAGAATGAGGAATTTGTCTCGGTTTTGGCAGCTAGGATATCTAACAAAGTAAGTATGGAGAAGACAAAGTGTTTAAATGGCAATTATTACTTACAGGCAGTCACTTGATGCCATCCTATCTAATTTACCACTATTCTAATTCAGTATTTCTTAGGTATTTTCTCATCGGAATTCCTCTAAACTCCTCCTCAACTTAGACTACTTCTGGGTACCCCATACATGTACACATATACGATTGAAATGTGGCACTCCTCTTCACCCCATTGGTGAGGGAGGTTGTTCTGCCCCATGATTCTAGAGATGGCCAAATACATGATACTCAGTGACGGACAGATAAAGTTGAGAGTAGTTTATTAGTCACATATATTCACAGCTGAGAGAGGAGGACTCTGCATGCCAAGCAGGGCGACAGGGCGGTGGCATTCGGGGCAGAGTGAACAGCTGCTGGGCTGGCAGGAGATGGAAGCCTGTTAGGTTGAATACTGAGTGGGGTGCAGTTGGCCTGACTGATAGGAAAAATGGCCAAGTAGGGAGCCTTTCCTGCTGCAGGGTGGAGGCATATGTGGTGAAAGCAGGGGAACTCAGTTAGGCCCTGTGGAGCTTAGAGATGTCAGTGTAGCACCTAAAATCTTAAGGCTTACAATGTAGGCCCCCTTAATGTCATTGTACAATGTCGCTTGAAGTGACATTGGGGGATGTGTATTTCCTATAGGCTCTCATTTTTGTCTCAGCTTCCACTTGTGGAAGTGCTCATTCCACAACAACAATCTCTCTGTGTCTCTCCCTCTGCTCATTCTTATTAGGTGTTTGTGATGTGATAGTCTTCTAAGAGTACTTTAACTTATTCAAAGACTCAAAACAAGATCCAAAATAATCGAACTGTCTCCAAGCAACTGAACTACACCCCAGAAAAGAGCTTAAGAATGTTTTTAGAAGTACAAAAATATCCTGCACCCAAGAAGGCAAATTTCACAGCATTTCGTATCCAATCAAAAAATTAACAGATATATAAAGAAGCAGGAAAACAAACCCACAAGTCAATCAACTGAAATTGATCCAGAAATGGCAGAGACAATAGAATTATCAAAGACATTAAGACTGTTACTATGTCTACATTCCATTTGCTGTTAAGTAGAGATGAAAAGTACAATGTCTGAGATGAAAAACTACACAGGATAAAATTATTGACAGATTGGGCATTGTAGGAGAAAAATGTAATGAACTTGAACACATACCAATAAAAACAATACCTAAAGGAGAAAAGATAAAAACAAAAAAAACCCCAGAATATCAGTGAAATGTGGTACAACTTCAAGCAAATCCCACTTAGAGTCACTGAAGTAAAATGAGAATGGAAAAAATCTGAAAAAATAGTGACCAAAAATTTTCCAAATTTGATAAAAATTATAATCTCAAAGGTTCAAGAAGCTCAACAAACCCCCAAGCAAAACAGACATGGATAAAACTACACCAAACCACATGATAATCAAATTTCTGAAAACCATTGATAAAGATCTTAAAGCCCAAAAAAAATGGATATATTACATACTAAGAAACAAAGATAAACAGCAGATTTCCTGTGAGAAGCAGTGCAAACCAGAAGATAGTGAAGTAACATCTTTAAAATACTGAAAGAAAAAAAATGTTTCATATGTATGTATATATGCAGTTTTCTAAAATATCGATCTATCTATATGTATATGTGTGTATATATATATATATATATATATGCAGAAAGGTTGCTAGAAAGTGGGGGAATTTATCAGCTGGAGATCTGGATGAAGCCATGAAATAAGTGCATAGAAACAGTTGTTTAATTAGAGGAATATAGTTCAAAATTGATACCCTAGAGTTTGACATTTCAGAGATTAGTTATATGTAATGGCAAGATCTAATTTATAATAATGGAGTTGATGACTTAAGAGGAAATAATCATTGGAAGTAAGATTAAGATATTCAAATTTTTTAAAGATTTAAATATGAGAACTCAAACTATAAAATTCCTCAAAGAAAACCTATGAAATGCCCTTCTTGACAACAGCCTTGACAAAGAATTTGTGTTAAGTCCTCAAAAGAAATAGCAACAAAACAAAAATTGACAAGTGGGACCTAATTAAACTAAAGAGATTCTGCACAGCAAAAGAAACTATCAACAGAGTAAACAGGCATCCTACAGAATGGGAGAAAATATTTGCAAACTATGCATCCAACAAAGATCTAATACGTACCATCAATAAGGAAACTAAACAAATTTACAAGCAAAAAACAAACAACCCATTAAAAAAATAACTAAAAGACATGAACAGGCACTTTTCAAAAGAAAACACACAAGTGACCAACAAACATGAAAAAATGCTCAACATTACTAACCATTAGAGAAATACAAATCAAAACCATAATAAGATACCATCTCATATCAGTCAGAATGGCTATTACTAAAAAGGCAAGAAATAACAGAGGCTGGAGAGGTCGTTGAGAAAAGGGAATGATTACACACCTCTGGTGGGAGTATACATTAGTTCAATCATTGTGGAAAGCAGTTTGGAGATTTCTCAAAGAACAGAATTGCCATTTAACCCAGCAATCCCATTACGGGGTATATACCCAAAGGAATATAAATCATTCCACCATAAAGACACATGAACAAGTATGTTCACTGCAGCACTAGTCACAATAGCAAAGACATGGAATCAGCCCAAATGCCCATCAACTGTAGACTGGATTAAAACATGTGGTACATATACATAATAGAATACTATGCAACTTTAAAAAAGGATGAGACCATGTCATTTTCAGCAACGTGAATGCAGCTGGAGGCCATCATCCTAAGGAGTTAATACAGGAACAGAAAACCAAATATTGCATGTTCTCACTTATGAGTGGGAGCTAAACTTTGAGTATATATGGCCACAAAGAAGGGAGCAACAGACACAGAGGCCTACTTGAGATTGGAGTGTGGGAGGGGGGTGAGGATGGAAACACTACTTATTGTGTACTATTTATAATACCTGGGTGACAAAATTATCTGTACACGAAATCCCCATGACATATAATTTACCTATACAACAAGCCTACACATGTACCCATGAACCTAAAATAAAAGTTAAAAGAATAAAAAATAACACATGCCAGCAAGGCTGCAGAGAAAAGGAAAGATGAGATGTAAATTAGTTCAGCCATTGTGGAAAGCAGTTTGGAGACTTCTAAAAGAACTTAAAACTACCATATGACTCTCAAAGAACTTAAAACTACCATATGACCCAGCAATCTCATTACTGAATATATGCCTAAAGGAATATAAAATTGTTCTACCATAAAGACACATGCACACATATGTTCATTGCAGCACTATTCACAATAGCAAAAGACATATCAACCTAGATGCCCATCAATGGTGGAATAAAGAAAATGTGGTACATATACACCATGGAATACTACATGGCCATGAGAAAGAATGAAATCATATCCTTTACAGCAACATGGATGTAGCTGGAGGCCATTATCCTAAGTGAATTAGCACAGGAGCAGAAAACCAAATACCACATGTGTTCACTTGTAAGTGGGAGCTAAACATTGGGTACATGTGGACATAAAGATAGGAATAATAGACACTGGGAACTACTAGGGGGAAAGGAGGGAGGGGTGTATGGGCTGGAAAACTACCTATTGGGTACTATGCCCATTACCCAAGTGAGGGAATCATCCATACCCCAAACCTCAGCATTGCACAACATACCCATGGAACAAACCTGTATATGTACCCCAAAATCTAAAATAAAAGTTGAGATTATTTTTAAAAAAAGATATTCAAGTTTTAGGTTGAATATCAACAAAAGCAAATCAAAACACCTGACGAAAGCTGTTCACATGAACCACTGAGTCAATTAAAAAATGACTTCCATAATTGTCTTACTTGAAGGCTCTATAGCAGTTATTTGCTTATTTCTTGAAACTTAGGCAATAAATGGTGGAACCAAAGAAAATTTATAAGATTGTATACTATAAAAATAAAAAAGATTGTATGCTATGAGCCTCAGAGGAGTTTCACCAGAAACCAGAGAAATTTCTCATTGAAAGCAGACATTGGGATCAAAATAACAAAACAAAATTATTATATTATAAAATTAATACTATAGTATAAATATACTATATATTTATATAACAAATTTATATGTAAGTATAAACACATTGTACACTTATGTATGTCATGTAGCATATTACTTGATATAATTGATATAATATAAATATAAAACCACATAATATTGTTATATTGTTATAATGTCCCTGCAGCTATGTATATCTATCGCTCTTGTACATGAAAAGAAGGATGTGCGTTCAACTCAGTGGAACCAGTGTCCTCAAGTGAAAGTCAGGTTACTGTTAAGGTTAAAAAAAAAAAAAAGAGGGTTTTTTAGTTAAGTAAAAAATGTTTGAAAGAATTTTCATTAAAAAAATCAGAGAATACAGTGGAAATTTATGGAAAGCTTGTAGCCATAAGAGATAGGTCAAGAGCATGGAAGAACAGAGTTGTACTAGGCTGAGTTCTGTACAAGAGCCCATCTTTTTATAATTTTTCTATTTTTAATTTTTGTGGGTACATAGTAGGTATATATATTTATGGGGTACATGAGGTGTTTTGATAATGGCATGATGTGATTATTACACAATGGCTCATCTTTTTCAACAGGGAAAGGACAGGGAGGAAAAACATCATGGAATTTACTATGACTCTATTTTCATCTGGAACTTTTTAAAAAATTATGCTAACATAGAGAGAGGTAGTACATAGCATCTGAAACTCTAGAACATTTACTGTTGTGGAATATTTCCGATTATATCAATAAACTTAAGAAGGATGAAAAGTGTTCCATGCTTTTAGCTTCCTTATAGATTATTTTTAAGGTATTCTTTTCTCTTTAAATGGAAGAAGCAAAATGTCTGGGAAAATCCCCAAGGAACCCCTAACTGCTCTATTTGTAGACAGTCTAAAACTTTGAGATTAGGAAGTTCAGAACCAACATTCTTTTATAACAATATTAATTAACTTCTTTTGACCCATATCCCCAAGAGCTGTTCTCATCTAAATCTCTAAGGCAAATAAACCCATGAAAAAACATAATTCATCCACTTACTTAACAAAAACTGACAGAAGAAAGGAAAGGAAGCTTTACTCTATTGAGAAAAGGAAAGAAGTAGTTAAAAAAAAAATTCAAGTCACCTTTAATCTGGTGAAACATTTATAACATTCAAGATCATTTAGTAAAAGCTTCAATGGAAGGATAGTCTAAGTCATGAAGGTAAAATGAAATACCAAAAACTTTACCGGGTTCCCTTCACTGAGCCATCACTTGGTAAGTATGCTTAAGAAGGAATCCATTTAGCCACATCTAGATGGGTTGCTTGTATGAAATTCTATATTCAAAAAACTCAGTTACTGAATAATTGAAATAATTGAAAATTAAGCAGAGATAAAATATAGTCACTCTGAATGAGGAAAAATACCTGAGAATTAAGACTTAATAGTTTTTGATTGATTAATCAATTGATTTTAGAGACAAGGTCTCACTCTGTTGCCCAAGCTGGAGTGCAACGCCATGGTCATAACTCACTACAACCTGGAACTGCTGGGCTCAAGCAATCCTGCCACCACCATCTCCAGAGTAACTAGGACCACAGATGCTCACCACCATACCTGGCTAGTTTTTTCAAAATATTTGTAGAGATGGGGTCTTGCTATGCTGCCCAGGCTGATATCAAACTCCTGGCCTCAAGCAATCCTCCTGCTTCAGCCTCCCATAAATAGAAGTCGAGGAAGATCTACTCTTTTAGGTTTTAAGGCCACTTACCACAGGTATTACCTTCTTTATCTGCAAAAACAGACTCCAGAATTTGTGTTGTGCTGAATTCACTGGAATGTAGGGCAAGGAGGATATCTAGAACATAAAGGTGTTTGAAGGGCTGTCATGGCGAAAAGGCATTTGATCCATAAAATCAGTACAGGAACATGTATTTAGAAGTTACATAACAGAGTTTTCCACTCAAGATAAAGAGTTTTTCATCCAGCCAGTGGTAAAGCAAGATAGTAATTTACTAATCACTGAAGTCATCCAAGCAAGGGCTGGCTGCATATGTGGTGAGAGTGCTAATCAGAAGGATTCATTATGGGGTTGGATGGTCAGCGGCCTAGTAAGGGTTATTTCATCTTTGAGAGATATTTCTATGAGTTAGAAATAGAATTAGCAAAAATAATAATAAATTCAAAGTACAAAATACAATGCTATGAATTAATTCATACATTTATATATGATAAAGTTTGAGCCTCTTCCTATGTCTGCACATACAAAACAGGAAAAGTTTACATTGTATAATTGATGCAATGTAAGTATACTTTTTTGCATATGTTTATTTACTAATAGAACTTTTGTTAAATTTACTTTTCTGTGTATAGCCGCTCTAATCTTTCAATATTCTTAATGAATGGAGTCAGACGCCAATCTGGAATGATTCAGGTTAAGTATGCATTAGAAATATGCCTCAGTTAAAAATTAGTCTTTTCACAACTTATTGTTATTAATTCAGATAAGAAACAATTAGTGTTGTTCATCTCCTTTCTTAAAAGAATCAATTTTTAGCAAGAATCTATTAGGTATTGTCACGTATATGATTTAATTTAAACCTCATGGCAGGTCATTTTGAACATTAGAATTATCTTTATTTCTCTGAAAAAGAAACTATGACTCAGAGGTGAAGAATTTAATTCAATAAAAAAGAGCTGCAAGTGGTAAAAACTAGGATTGGAACCCAATTCTTTAAACTATCTCACATTAATCTAAATAATACTTGAGTCTTAAAACGTAAAATATACTTAAAGTAAAATAAAAAAATAGGAATAAAGGTAGTGCTTATCTCACAGGTTATAATGAAAATTAAGAGTAAACTGCTTTCGATCATGTCTGGCAACTACCAAAAACTCAATAAATATTATCTATTATCATTGAAAACCAAAAAATATTGTAAAGGATAATTTGCCTGCTGAACAACCTCACAGAAATAATAATACAAGACACACAAAAAAACAGATAACTAAATACCTTGTATAGAAAGTTCACATGTAATTTCCCATGCTATTATATTAGTATATGTATTCATGATTAGCCACTTTTATGCAGTAACTTAGCAAATCATTTAGGAGTTTATTTACTGGAGAATAAAAGAAGTTACACTCTTTGAGGTGGGTCAGGGAGTCAAAAAGTGCTGATAGCAGGACTCTAAGACTTTAATGGACCTTTTAAATGTGCAGCCCAGCATTCTAAGATGAGAAAACTGAAGTTCAGAGTGTAAAATAAGATTACACACAAAAAAGAGCACAATATTTCTACGCTATTGAGGCATCAGCTACCCCAGCCCAGCTATGATATAGAACTATTCCCTCAGACTAAGAACCCATGAAAGAGACTGGTAAGTGATTTTACATTATCAACTGCTCTAGTAAAGTAAAATCTAATATTATAAGAACGAATCTTTCTTGGGTTTTTGTATTGAGTAACAAATAGTGAGGGCAAACATCTTATTGGAAAAGATTCTCGGGAATTAATAAGACAAGTGCACAAAAAATTTAGGTGGAAGAATATTTATTTGATCATTATTTATACAAGCAAGAAATGTAAACCATCTAAATTTTCAGCACTAAGCAACTGGCTAAATATATCACAGTCCCACTGATAGAATCAAACACTATACAATTCTCAAAAATGATTGTGAAGATTTCTAGGAATTGACATGGAAAGATGCTGAATTGTTTTAAAAAAAAAGGAAGAAAGAAAGAAAAGAGAAAGAAAGGAAAAGGAAAAAAGCTAATTACAAAATAGTCTGCTAGTATGATTTATTTTAGATACACAGGTGTGTAATTTGAACTTTAAAATAGCCTAAAACTATATACACCAAAATGTCACTGTATCTCTAATAAGTTTAATTACGGATTATAATTTTCTTTTTTGCACTTGCATTTTTTAATTCTGTGCACTAAAAATGTCTTTCTTGTAATAATAAAAAGAAAAAATAAAACAAGAGGGCAAACTTTTTTATCTTGGAGGAAAGTGCAGGGGGAGGTTGGAAAAAGAAAAAGAGGTGGCCATGATCAGTAGCAAAGAGTGGAGGAGATGCTAACTTATCTATTAAGGATTTATTAAGGAGGCGCTAAGTGATATCTAGATAAATAAAGCACCAAGGTCAGAGTTAAAGCAGGGGTTGGTTTTTACCTAAAATGGGGAGGTCTCTGCAAAATAATCATTTCTCACATAGTGGGATAAAGAACAAACTAGATGATCTTGAAGTACAGTTTCAAGATGTCGGCTGACAAAGTAAATTAAGTGAGGTGAATTACCTCTGTGTTGCCTTCCTGTATATAATTTGTACCTCTCTGATGTTATCACACTATATATGGTGCTCTCAAATGATCAGCCGGATAGATGATATATATTAGATACTTCGTAGAACTTGTAGAAGGTAGGTTTTAGATACAAGGCATAATCTAAGGGCGAGACACTCATTATTTCTTTATGAGGTGTCATCTAAAATGATTAATAGGAACCATGGGCTGTTGTTCCTTTTAATAATCTCTGGATTGTTTTCACAGATCTATACATGCTAGGGAAAGACTTTAAGAATTCGGACACTCTGGATATCTACAAATGTAGAAAAAACGAAATCAACCTTTATTAAATGACAATCACCAAAGTGAAAGAAAGTTTGTTATAGAAAAGACTTTACGTTTCTAAAGGATTTGCCACTCAGGAACTGTAAACCAGAATAGAAGGGCATTCTGATTAAGTATACATCAGTACATTAGCACATTTTTAGCTGAGAAAATGAAGCCAAATGAATAGAAAAGATTAGAAATTTCATCTAATGAAAAGGAATAGAATTTTATAACTAGAAGGAAGTTTAGTGTTTTTTTATCCAGCCTTATTGCATCATTTTACAGAAAAAAAAAAACAAAAACAAAAAAAAAACATGTACCTAAATAATATCTTGACTTTCCCAACGTGGCACAATAATTAACTTGCAGATAGAGGACTACATGCCAGGTCTACATCTCCCAATATAAGCCACTCTCTGCAATACATTCTCAACAGATATTTACAAAATTACCTAAGCTGATTTTCCTTTTCTCGTTTCTTCAGGGAAACCCTGCCCACCATATAGTAGTTGTCATGGGAAACTGGAGCACTGTGACTGAATTCACCCTAATTGCCTTCCCAGCTCTCCTGGAGATTCGAATATCTCTCTTCATGGTTCTTGTGTTAACTTACACATTAACAGCAACAGGAAACATCACCATCATCTCCCTGATATGGAATGATCATCGCCTGCAAACTCCAATGTACTTCTTCCTCAGTAATTTGTCCTTTCTGGATATCTTATACACCATTGTCATTACCCCAAAGTTGTTAGCCTGCCTCCTAGGAGAAAAGAAAACCATATCTTTTGCTGGTTGCATGATCCAAACATATTTCTACTTCTTTCTGGGGACAGTGGAGTTTATCCTCTTGGCGGTGATGTCCTTTGACTGCTACATGGCTATCTGCGACCCACTGCACTACACGGTCATCATGAACAGCAGGGCCTGCCTTCTGCTGGTTCTGGGATGCTGGGTGGGAGCCTTCCTGTGTTGGTTCCAACCATTGTAGTGACAAGGCTACCTTACTGTGGGAAAGAAATTGATCATTTTTTCTGTGACATTGCCCCTCTTCTTCAGGTGGCCTGTATAAATACTCACTTCATTGAGAAGATAAACTTTCTCCTCTCTACCCTTGTCATCCTGAGCTCCCTGGCATTCACTACTGGGTCCTACGTGTACATAATTTCTACCATCCTGCGTATCCCCTCCACCCAGGGCCGTCAGAAAGCTTTTTCTACCTGTGCTTCTCACATCACTGTTGTCTCCATTGCCTACGGAAGCAACATCTTTGTGTATGTGAGACCCAATCAGAACTCCTCACTGGATTATGACAAGGTGGCCACTGTCCTCATCACAGTGGTGATCCCTCTCCTGAACCCTTTTATCTACAGCTTGAGGAATGAGAAGGTACAGGAAGTGTTGAGAGAGACAGTGAACAGAATCATGACCTAGATACAAAGGAAAACTTGACACTGGTATACACTACATTAAATACATTTTTTTAATTTTTTTTTTTAAGTTCCAGGGTACATGTGCAGGATGTGCAGGTTTGTCACATAGTTAAACGTGTGCCATGGTGGTTTGCCGCACCTATCAATCCATCACCCATGTATTAAGCCCAGCATGCATTAGTTCTTTTTCCTAATGCTCTCCCCAACCCCCAGCCCTCCCCTGATGGCACACATTTCTTATCTTCAACACATTCTTTCTGCATGACTATAGCGGTGTTTGGTGTGCCAGAAACTGAGACAGTGCCCCAGGATAAGCAATGATCATGCCAAACTGAAGGAAAACTCTGACCATGTCTGGGGGAAAATCCAATCCATGAAGTATCTTGCATATACCACGAAGGGAGGCTGGGTGCAGTGGCTCACACCTGTAATCCCAAAATTTTGGAAGGCCAAGATTGGAGGATTCATTGAGCCCTGGAAGTTGAGGCTGCAATGAGCTGTGATTGCGCCACTACACTCCAGCCTGGGTGGCAGAGTGAGACCTCGCTTTTTTGTTGTTTTGTTTTTGTTTTTAAATACCATGAAAGAAACCTAACAGAGATTCAGAGATCTCCAATTCTAGTCCTGGCTAAGTTCACTTATTTTCCACAGATTTTGACCATGCTACAACTTATCCAGTCCTCAATGTCTCTCTCCATTTTTAAATAAAATAATAGATAATAAAATATCACTACTTTTAGTAAGGCATGTAGTTAAAAAATGTTTTCTTATTAGGCACTCTTGAATATTTCCAGAGACTTGGTTTTAACCTCTATTGGCCAGATCAAGTAAAGATGATGTGAGAAGTGAGAGAAAAAGAGGTATGACTCAGGAAGGTACCAAGCCTCTGCCTATACAGAGTGAAAAAGAATGATATTTGATGAGAAAAGGAACACAGGGCCGGGCGCAGTGGCTCACACCTGTAATGCCAGCACTTTGGGAGGCTGACGCGGGCAGATCACTTGAGGTCAGGAGTTCAAGACTAGTCTGGCCAACGTGGTGAAACCCCGTCTTTACTAAAAATACAAAAATTAGCTGTGTGTGGTGGTGCGTGCCTGTAGTCTCAGCTGCTCGACAGGCTGAGGCATGAGAATTGCTTGAACCTGGGAGGCAGAGGTTGTTGTGAGCCAAGATCATGCCGCTGCACTCCAGCCTGGGTGACAGAGTGAGACTTCGTCTAAAAAAAAAAAAAAAAAAAACAGAAGAAGAAAAAAAAGAAAGGAATACAGGAGGGGTTTCTTAGGTGTGGACCTATTGAACTGGAGGTTTTTGAGGGTCATCCAGTTATAAGTTGTTCTATTTTGCTGAAGCACTAGAAATAGCTGCCTTGGTTTCTTTTTATGGGCATTTGGCAATAAAATAAAGACTTGCTAGACAACGAGTTCCCAACAGTTGTATTAAAGGCCAGATTTGTTGGTCCTTTTCTCGGTCACCTAAGTCTTTTGTGATTTAAATCTCTCTGGCTCTTTCCAGCTCTAAAAAAATAAATAAATAAATAAATAAAAGAGTTTTAGTTTAACTGTATGGTTTAATTACCATTGTATACATTATGGTCATTTTTCCCCAGAACTCATTAGTCAGTCAGGCATTTATTCATAGAAGATGTGCTGAACACACCTGAATTATGATCCTGGGCAAGTTATCGAAACTTTCTGTATCTCAGTTTCTTACTTATCTACAAAATGAGAAGTTCAATGGTGTGGGGCTAAAGTAGGATTAACCTAAAAGCACTTATATCAGTCGTATGATATAGAAATGCTGAATGAATATTATTTATCTTTTTTAGGGCCCTGTGTAAAATTCAATGGGAGATGCTGATGATACAAAGATAAACAGGATATGATCTCCACTCCTAAGTTATTCACATTTTAGCTTGACAGAAAAGAATATACTAGAAAATTTTATGAATGATAAATTGTAAAAATAAATGAATTAATACTTCTGATATTGGCCATGGTGGAGTAACAGATATTTGATTTTATCTTTTGACTTAGGCAACTAGAAAATGACAAAAATACATAAAGCAAACCATTTCACATATTGTCTAACAAGCAATACAAGATTGCAATTATTGAGAGAAGAAAAACAAAACAAGGTGAGCCTTAAAACTGCTCTAGTTTGCAACCTGGGTGCAGTCTCCTACCCTGCAGTCTACGGGGAGTATTCAAACAGAGGCTGGAAGTTTCTATGAGTAAGAAAATAGATATCAGTTTGGAGAGGCCAGGGCGACTTGAAGTTACAGGCAAGACGACCAGAAATGAAAGAGTTGCATAGAAATAGAACTCTGGAGATAGGCAGAAGGATCCCCTGAAGCCTTTGGCTGAATATAGAGCTAAGCAGTCATGAAAAGAAATTACCTGAAGATCTGAAAGGATCCACGAGAAATCAACAGGCCATATAATTTCTGGTGTTCACATAGGGATGGAAATAGTTTGTGTTTCTTTCAGCCAGAGTAAAAAGACCTTTTAATATTAGGGTATTAGGTAGAGTAAGGGGGATAAATCATCTCTAGTGCAAAGACAGACCTAGCTTTTTCCTAAAAGGCTTTCAAAACAAGACTGAAAATATCAAACTAGTCCACAAGTAATTGCCTAGGAGAACAAAGTCTAACACAACTTAAAAGAATACAACCAAATATATAATTTAATGATTTAATATCACAATATCCAGCATCCAAACAAAAATTTCTAAGCATACAAAGAAGCAGGATATTGTGATACATAACCAGAAAGAAAATCATCGAAAGAAGCAAATCTGGAAATGATGGGAATTCACAGGAAAAGAATATTTAAATAGCTATGTGCCAAAGAATTTAGACTGTAAAGTGATTTAACAATTAAATTATAAAAATTAATATTTAAAATAATTTAAAGCATTTCTTATATAGTCTCAAATAGTAGATATCATCATAATTATCATCATCATAACTATTTCATTTGTCCTACACACTTTTATAACTTTAGATGTCTTTCTTGTATTATTTTTTCCAGCATCCATTATTCTTACAGAGTTGGCCACGATGATCCCATATCTTTAGGTTATTAGAAGAAGAGCTTTGTAGGAAATGTTATTTGGCTCAATACAATGCACATGATCTATTTTTAAAATGACTATAAAAGATAGTTTTCATTCATTCTTCTTTCCCTTGCACACAGGAAAACAGGTAGGAGATGTGACCGAATTTCTTCTTGGCCACATCAATCTGTGCAAAGGCCAAAATAAAATTTCAAATGTCACTGGCCCTTGTTCACCTCACCTAGGTGCATACCAGAAGCTCTTGCTCTCCTGTGCAATTACTACCAAGTAATTTCTACCAAGTGTTTCTTGGAATCCCCAAGGGATGTTTCTTATATACTTATGAACTCTCAGTATTATCTGGCTCTGGCTACCCTTCATTGATTTGCAGTCTTTGAAGCCACCTGAGGGCAGAGCTTCCTCACTATTACTGCAGTCTATTCCCCCTGTAAGAAACTGATGTCAGTGACAAAGGAGCTGTCTTTCAATTATCTCAAAACACCACACCACTGAGATGGTAGGTATGCCACTATATCTGCTGTTATTCCTGCTATAGACAGAGAAACTAAGCTGTATTCAAAGAAGAAATTAGGAGAATCCCCATTATGCCTACTTATTTACTGAGGCACAGATATAAGGTGGCTTAGGCACTATTTTTCAGTGAGCCCTTCATTTTCTTCACACAGTTCTTTTATTTATAATTTTAGAAATAAATCCCTGTCTTGGTTAAATAATCAATATCTGAAACAGATACCAGATGATCCTCCCCACTCTGGTGCTTCTCACAGGTGCTCCTTTTCCAGCCAAAATTCTCACATAAAATAAGTTCGGATTCCTTTGTCCACCAGTGTGTCACATATTTTTAGCCTCTATCTGGGACCCCTAATACACATAAGTAAGACAGAAGTCAGGTCGCATTAGATAATTCAGTAGAGTGTATTTGAATATCTATGATGAATTTGCTGCTCTTAAGAACTCTAGTACCTTCCAGCTCACGCAACTGTTCTTTGAGTAAAATAAAAAAAAATCTGAGACAGTGTTGTACATACTTGGTACTGCCCCACATAATACAGAGACAAAGAAGAGTAAGATTACATTAAAATTCATGGAAATCAAGTATGCAAGAATGCCTTACAAGTTTGAAAGTGGTAAACATATATTAGAAAAAATTCTCTAGGTACTTAACTCCTGGTTTTTCAATATCAAACACAAGGAAAAAAAATAGAGAAAAAGGATTTAATAATACAATGATGCTTCCATTTCAAGGGCAAACTGAAAATCCATACTCTTAATCCTGGAACTTACCAGGATTTCTACTTTACAGCTAGAAATTCCTATCTTACTGCTAGAAATTTCATGCTGTGCCTTTTAAACATCTAGTTACTTGTTTGTTTTCATAGTTAAATACCATAAAGAAATTCTAGTTCCTCTCAGGGTTAAATTTAAAATTAAGTTTCATTAGTAACATTCTCCAACTACAAAAGGGAGTGCAAAACACACACACACACACAGACACCCCACACCACCCATCCAACTCACCTCCTTTTCCAATCAGAGGAGAAGCAATTAGCAAGTTCACTGTGTTGCACAACTATGGAGAAAGGTGCGGTGAGGGTCACCACTCATATTATAGTCTATGACACATTTCAAATCAAAATACATTAGGGTTCAGGTGTTTTCGTGCTTTGGATATAAGTGAACCAGTTAAAACCATTTAAGAATCTTTGGATTCTCTTTTTTGCACATATATGGCTTATGCAGTAAGACAGGTCTGGGCTCTCCTACTACTAAAGACAGATGCCCTTCCGCTGTTACAATTTCCACATTAAGACATTAATGATATAGCGAGGAGAGGCATGAAGTCCTTGCAGGCCTGTGGCTCTGGGTTTTCGGAACAAATACTCCTTCTGGCCCTGAGGTGCTCTCCTTGGATTCCTTCCATGCTTCTTTATGCCACTGGGGAAGTCAATACAGGGTGAACCTGAGCTACTTTCAGTCACGGATCTACTTTCTCTGATATGCAAGCGAAGTCTTGGTATGTTTGGCATCATTCACCTCAGCCCATCAAGGGCACACATTGAGGTTGTCCTCCAAGGCCAGTAACAAAGAGCATGCCTTTTCTTGCTCTTGTCCTCAAGGGATTTGTGGGAGAGGCTACAGCTGCTGTAGACAGCTGGACACAATATTGAGCATTTAGTATCACTGGTCTCAGCCATCTGTCTTTCTGTTGATTTCCACCTTAGAGACAAACCTTAAACTTTTGAGAGAAGTGTATTTGGCAAACTTGAGCAATTATACTTTCTATTGTTTACAAACTGTCCCTGGATAATAAGAATTTAGTGTCAAATACTTTAGAGTGTAATATGGTTGACAATTGCAAAATTCAATAACTCATATAGCAATTTATTTCCAACTTCAAACCTAGAAGGGTCCTGATTATAGACGACAGTTTCACAGACTAAAAAGACTAAAATTTCATTTAATGAAGAATGACTTTTAATAAATTGAAAAACAAAAATTCTCCTATATCAGATGTGATAGGAGGTTATGCATGACACAATTCTCTAAACTTATAAAAGTATTCTTATGTCCATGAATATTATTGAGGCACAGGCGACACAAATTTGCCACTGGTGCCTGAGTCACGTGATGTATTGACAGACAGTATAACTGTTCATACTATTCTTCATGCATGAGAACATACTGCAACTGCACAGTGCCAGAGAGAGCTCTGGCAGGAGGAGCATACAGCTGTTCCTACATATGGACCATCACAGAGATTGACAGAAATAAGAGCAGCTGACAGAAACAGCTGAGGCTGATGCCAAACTGATGCAGGCTAGAGAAGTAAAAATCTGACCAGAGCTTAATCTTGGGAAGCCTAGAAATGACAAGCTGCACTGTGGTTTAGAACAAGCCTTTGAATGGGAATCAGGTGTTCTGGGTTCCAATCACGGTCTACCCACAAATTAAAACAATAGCTTCATGGAAGTCAAAAAATTTCTTTTTCTCAGTTGCCTCAATTATACAATGAGGTGATTGTTGTTGTCTATGACATCAGGGCTTCATCTAATCCTAGGACAATACTTCTTGAACTTTAAAAGGCAAATAAGTTACCTAGAGAGTTAATTTAAAATGCAGATTCTCCAGCCTGGGCAACAAAGTAGGATCGTGTCTCCACAAAAAATTTTTTAAAAAATTAGTCAGGTGTGGTGGCTTATGCCTGTAGTTGCAGCTACTTGGGAGGCTAAGGTGAGAGGATTGCTTGAGCCCAGGAGGTCAAGACTGCAGTGACCTGTGATTGTGCCACTGCTCTCCAGCCTGGGCAACAAAGTGAGACCTGGCCTCAAAAAAAAAAAAAAAAAGAAAAGGAAATGAAAATGAAAATTAATGCAGATTCTGATTCACTAGCTCTTGAGTGGGACCCAACATTTTGCATTTCTAATAGGCTTCCACAAGATTCAATGCTATTTGTTTACATATTACAGTTTTTGTTGTAGTGACACATTAGATTTTGCTGGTTCAAATCCATATTCCTAGACAGGATTGATAAGAGAACAGGTAGGTATCTGATTGCCCTTTGAAATGAGGGAGTGAGTGAGGCAAGTGAATAGAACAGAAATTAGGCAAGGAAATTTGGCAGGGGCCCAGCCAAAACCCTAAACTATACAGAACTGAAACCAAGATTTATTGAGAAAGTAAATGTTCAATAGTTACGAGAAATGTCAAAAGGTATGAACATTGGTAAGAATGTTTGAGTCAGTAAAGAGCAGCAGCTGCAGGAGAGACAGACCAGGGACACCTCTTAGAGAGCTGCAGGCCACCCCAAACACGGAAATAAAAGGAAATCTTCAGTTCCTTCAAAGGAAATTCCAGGCACCTAGCTAGCCTTGAGAAGTAAATGAGCAACTAGATAACAGGAAGGTAATAATAACTTAAAACAATAGCCAAAGAAATTATAGGCAGGAGATGTTTTGTTCCCTAAAGAAACTAAAAACGTTTTAACATATGTCCCTGACTTGTTTTTCAGAAACCCAGATTCCCACCAAATGATCTGCTGGTACATAGACCTCAGATAAGGAGAACTGAGGACAGACTGCTGTTCTTTGTTCTAAATTTCTTCCTGAGGGGCCTGGAGGAAGTCAGTCATGAGCCAGAGCAAACATTTTTTCCCCACATTTTTAGACAAAGCTTTGCCTCCTTAACCAATCGCTAAGCAGAAAATTTTTGAGTCCACCTATAACCCCCTTCTGCTTCAAGATGTCCTGCATCTTTCGGTCAAACCAATGTATAGCCTCCAGGTATTATCTTGTGACTTTGCCTGTAACCTCTGCCTCCCCACCTTTAAAACTGCTTACCTGTAAGCCGTCAGGGAGTGCAGGCCTGAAGCATGAGCTGCCTGAATATCCTTGCTTGGTGCCCTTCAAAAATTTCCTCATTTTCTCTCGCTGCTAGCCCCCTGTTGAGAGGTGACAGCATGCTGGCAGTCTTCACAGCCCTCACTGGCTCTCAGTGCCTCCTCTGCCTGGGCTCCCACTTTGGCGGCACTTGGGGAGCCCTTCAGCCCACCACTGCACTGTGGGGCCCCTTTCCGGGCTGGCCAAGGCAGGAGCCGGCTCCCTCAGCTTGCGGGGAGGTGTGGAGGGAGAGGCGCAAGCGGGAGCCGCGGCTGCGTGCATGCGGCGTTTGCGGTCCGGCTGGAGTTCCGGGTGGGCGTGGGCTCGGCGGGCCCTGCACTCGGAGCACCCGGCCGGCCCTGCCGGCCCCGGGCAATAAGGGACTTAGCACCTGGGCCCGTGGCTGCGGAGGGTGTACTGGGTCCCCCAGCAGTGCCAGCCCACTGGCGCTGCGCTGGATTTCTCGCTGGGCCTTGGCTGCCTTCCTGCGGGGCAGGGCTCGGGACCTGCAGCCCACCATGCCTGAGCCTCCCACCCCTCCATGGGCTCCTGTGCCGCCCGAGCCTCCCCGACGAGCGCCGCCCCCTGCTCCACGGCGCCCAGTCCCATCGATCACCCAAGGGCTGAGGAGTGCGAGCGCACGGCAAGGGACTGGCAGGCAGCTCCACCTGCAGCCCAGGTGCAGGATCCACTGGGTGAAGCCAGCTGGGCTCCTGAGTCTGGTGGAGATGTGGGGAACCTTTATGTCTAGCTCACGGATTGTAAACACGCCAATCAGCACCCTGTGTCTAGCTCGAGTGCACCAATCCACACTCTGTATCTAGCTGCTCTGGTGGAGATGTGGGGAACCTTTATGCCTAGCTCACGGATTGTAAACACACCAATCGGCACTCTGTATCTAGCTCAAGGTGTGTGAACACACCAATCAGCACCCTGTCAAAACAGACCACTCGGCTCTACCAATCAGCAGGACGTGGGTGGGGCTAGATAAGAGAATAAAAGCAGGCTGCGTGCGCCAACAGCGGCAACCCGCTCGCCTTCCACATTTGTTCTTTTTTTCTTTGCAATAAATCTTGCTACTACTCACTCTTTGGGTCCACACTGCTTTTATGAGCTGTAACACTCACTGCGAAGGTCTGCAGCTTCACTCCTTAAGTCAGCGAGACCACGAGCCCACCAGGAGGAACGAACAACTCCAGACACGCCGCCTTAAGAGTTGTTACACTCACCACAAAGGTCTACAACTTCACTCCTGAGCCAGTGAGACCACGAACCCACCAGAAGGAAGAAACTCCGAACACATCCGAACATCAGAAGGAACGAACAACTCCAGATGTGCCACCTTAAGAGCTGTAACACTCACCCCAAGAGTCCGCGGCTTCATTCTTGAAGTCAGTGAGACCAAGAACCCACCAATTCCGGACACACAACCATCTGATCTTCAACAAAGTAGACAAAAACAAGCAATGGGGAAAGGACTCAATAAATGATGCTGGGACAATTGGCTAGCCATATGCAGAAGATTGAAACTGGATCCCTCCCTTTCACTATATACAAAAATCAACTCAAGATGGAGTAAAGATTTAAATATAAAACCTAAAACTATAAAAAACCCTAGAAGAAAACATAGGAAATACCATTCTGGACATAGAACCTGGCAAAGATTTCATGATGAAGACTCCAAAGGCAACTGCAGCAAAAACAAAAATTGACAAGTGGGACCTAATTAAACTAAGGAGCTTTGGCACAGCAAAAGAAACTATCAACAGAGTACACAGGTAACCTACAGAATGGGAGAAAATATTTGAAAATTATGTACCTGACGAAAGTCTAATATCTAGAATCTATAAGGAACTTAAACAATTCAACAAGCAAAAAACAAACAATTCCACTGAAATATGAGCAAAGGACATGAACAGACATTTCTCAAAAGAAGACATACATGTGGCCAACAAATACAAGGAAAAAAATGCCCAGTATCACTAATCATTAAAGAAATACAAATCTAAACTACAATGGGAGACCATCTCATACCAGTCAGAATGGCTATTATTAAAAAGTAAAAGAGAAATAACAGATGCTGGCAAGGTTGCAGAGAAAGGGGAATGCATATACACTGCTGGTGGGAATGTAAATTAGTTCAGCTACTGTGGAAAGCAATTTGGAGATTTCTTGAATGTAAAGCAGAATTGCTATTTGACCCAGCAATCCCATTACTGGATATAAACCCAGAATAATATAAATCATTCTACCATAAAGACACATGCACACATATGTTCACTGCAGCACTATTCCACAATAGCAAAGACACAGAATCAACCTAAATACCCCTCAATGGTGGACTGGATAAAGAAAATGTGGTACATATATACCACGGAATACTATGCAGCCACAAAAAAAGAATGACGTTATGTCTTCGGCAGCAAAATGGATGGAGCTCGAAGCCATTATTGTAAGCAAATTAATGCAGGAACAGAAAACAAGATACCACGTTCTCACTTATAAGTGGGAGCCAAACTTTGAGGACACATGGACACCAAGGAGACAATAGACACTGGGGCCTACTTGAGGGTGGAGGGAGGGAGAAGAGTGAGGATCAAAAAACTACCTACTGGGTATTGTGCTCACTACCTGGGTGATGGGATCATTTGTGCATCAAACCTCAGTGACAAGCAATTTACCCCTATAACAAACCTGCCCATGTACTCTCTCAACCCAAAATAAAAGTTGGAAGAAAAAAAAAAGACCTGTCCCATAATTATTGAAAACCAGAGCAACTGCCATTCCAAAATAATACTTTACTTTACAATCCTCTACTTAACCAATCAGTGATAGTCTTCAAGATCCTGCCTTATTGAAGCAAAACTTCCAGTTCTTATCCTAGATTTCATCTTCCCTCTTTTAACTCAGAAAGACTCACTCCCATCACATTGAATGATATAGCTCTCCCTTACATGTCAAGTAATAAACTCAGCTTTGTTTTTCATTTCTAGGGATCTTCGCATGCATTATAAATTTCCAAAAGGAGGATAGAGTATATGGTCTTTTCCAAGCTTATCCAGCTACAGACCATTTTTCTCAATGTGTCTCAGACTGGATCTCCTGCTGTCTTCCTTAAGGTATATCTCTAAAGCCACCTCTGTTTTTATCAGGACCTTATGACTCCATGGTATTCACAAATGACCAACTAACTTGGGGATCAGAGTGTAAAAATCAAATATGAGAAAATATAAAGTATAATACACACACATTTGAATGCAGATAATTATATACTTATCAAGGTATCTAATCTAGTGCCTGACCAAGTGGCTCAACACCAGGTTACTTAGAATTACAAATTCTTCTTGCAAGTCTAAATGACTCTAATTATAAAAATGTCATGTACAAATAGCTCTTCCAGAACCATTCACTTTCTATACTTGGTGTTCAGCCAGACTTGGATTGAACAACTAGGAGAGTGGAACTCCTATGCACACTTTCAGCTGAGCGCACTTCACTATTACTAATTATCCCTGCCATTTCTTCAACTTTTGGAAAATAACCTCTATCCTATTTTCCTAACAATTTTTCTAACAATAACCATTTTTCTAACAATTAGTTCTTTGCTCTGCATCAAATAGTTTTAAAGAAATAACCCAATGCCCTCCATATCTACTATTATTGCTTTAGTCCAAGTACCTGATCTACAGTAATAGCTTCCTAAGTTATCTCTTCTCATCCACTCATGGTCCCCTCCATTCTCCTTGGTGACCAGAAAGATCTTATAAAGGTGCATATCTAATCATGTTGCTTAATTAATAAAAAATCTCCAATGGCTTCCCATTAATTTTGTTTATTTATTTATTTTTGGAGACAGCATCTCACTCTGTTGCTCAGGCTGGAGTGCAATGGCGTGATCTCAGCTCACTGCAACCTCCACCTCTGGGGTTGAAGTGATACTCCCACCTCAGCCTCCCGTGTAGCTGGGACAACAGATGCATGCCACCACACCTAGCTAAGTGAGTGTGTGTGTGCATTTTTTTGTAGAGACAGGGTTTTACCATGTTTCCTAGGCTGGTCTCGAACCCCTAAGCTCAAGTATTCCACCCGCCTCAACCTCCCAAAGTGCTGGGATTACAGGTGTGAGCCACCCTACCTGATCAGCTTCTCATTAATTTTAGCAGTTAATTTGGCCTATAAGACCATTAGTCTATTAGGTCTGATCTCTGTCCACAATATCAAGCCTCACAAATTCCTCTATTGCTCTCAGACCACAGCCACACCAGCCTCTTCTCAGTTTCTCCAGTACACCAAGCTCCTTCCCATTTCAGAGCTCTGGTATACACTATTTCCCATTACTTCAAGTATTCTTTTCTACTCACCTCAGTGTAAGGAAAACAAAATCTTGGGACACCAAACTCACTATGCCAAAGGGAAAAGCTATGATTGGGAACTAAATTGCGCAAAAACTGCCTTCCTTTTGTTTTGTTTCTAAACACATACTTTTTGTTTCTAAACACATGTTTCTGAAATTCCTTTTGCTTCTAGACATGTTTACTTCACATTTACTTTACCTTATAGAAAATGCAGATCTATGCACAATTGACTTTCTCCCCACTACTTTCTTTTCAGATATAAAATGTGGATTGCTGAGCACTGGTCAGAGCTTCACAAGAATGGGACTTCTTGCTAGCTGCCTACCCTCCCCTTTTTTTCTTTCCTCCTTCCTCTCCTGCCTGCTCTTTCTCCTTTAAATATTGAAGTCCTCAAAACCCTCTTTGGAAAAAGCACAGGCCACAGATCCTACTGCAACTTGTGTCTACTTTTCCATGGTGCATCCTCAACCTTGGCAAAATAAACCTCTAAATCAATTGAGATCTGTCTCAGACACTTTTTGGGTTATACCCCATCTCCCAACCTCACCCCCAGCCTCAGCCTGCCCAGGCATTCCACAGACTCAGTTCAAATGTCACTATTCAAGAAAGCTTTCCCTAACTACCTCTCCAACAGCACCACCACCAGGATTAGGACTTCCAGTTACAAGTTCTTATAGCACTCTGTATTTCTCTGGAGAACTTACAACAATTATAATTAATTTAATTAATCATAAATAACCACAGTTAGTGAATTGCATAAGTTATTTAAACTGTTTTCTTCTTCCCCAACTCCTTCATATCATACACACACACACACCACTTGAAAGTTAGATAAACGAGAACAGATATTGACATCTTTCTTATTCTCCATTCTGTTCCTTATACCTACCACAGTGTCTTGTAAGAGTGGTCACTCAAAAAATCATTGACAAATGAAGAACCAGATAACTACACTGACAGAATTCAGATCGCATCACATATGGAATATATCTTTTGTATGTAAATATATCCTCTATTACGTAAATATCTCATACTCCATGTTTTCAAAGTAGAAATTGATTACCACTGATATTAGATTAGAATCCCCAATTTATATCATTCACAAAAATAAATTCCAAATATAACCATAAAAAGGAGAAGCAAAAAGTAGTAGAAGAAAATACAGGAGAAGCCTTTATGACTTTGGTGCAGAAAAGATATTCTTAAATAAAACACCTAATTTGAAGCGGGGGAAAGAGTGTATCAGATTTGAAACTTTAATACTACAAAGTTAGACAATAATCTAGAAAGTTAAGGAAAACATTAATTTAATATTAATATTTAAAAATATTCAATGAGATTTATAGAGAAAAACATACACAGTAGGCTTTCATGAACTTAGTCAAGACACAAAAAATTAATATATCTCTTGCAATATATTTGTAAGATCATTAGGATCTAGGATACATAAAGAACATCTAACAACCAATTTAAAAAAAAACAAAAAGTCCAATAGAAAAATAAAACTCATAGGAAAACTACAGATTACCAACAAATGTATGAAAGAAAGTTCAGTCTCACCATTAATGATGGAAAGGCAAAGTAAAACAATTAGATATTATTTTTGCCCATTAAACTGGCTGAGATTTACAATTTCGGCAACATGAGGTAAGGGCATAGATATAGGGAAAAAATCTTGTATACTGTTGTTAAGGGTGTAAACAGGTGCATTCATTTGGGAGGAAAACTTGGCAGTATTCATTAAAAGTGTGCAACCTTTGACCCAGCAATACTCTTTCTCAGTATCCGTCTCAGAGTACCATTGCATGTATGCACAAAGAGGGTGGTCATTATAGCATTGTTTGTAGTCCCAACAATTATAAAAGCTTATGTTTTCAACAGGCAAATTGCTATTCAGACTATGGAATGTTATGCAGAAAGCAGAAGGAATAAGGGAGATTTTTATTTATCGCTATCAACAGATCTCCAAGGCCCACTGCTAAGAGAAAACAAATTGACGAATTCAACATGAACACACAGGTATACACACAAGTACACAGAAAATAATACTATTTACTTTCTGTGGATATATATGTACGCAGCACATGAAAATAAAGAAAAATATCTGGAAGATAAACACATTAGGGTCATAAGAACAGCTAACTTCTGGAGAGAGAGGAGGAAGCCAGGGTCGGTAAAAATGTCATTAGTGGCCAGGCGTGGTGGCTCACGCCTGTATTCCCAGCACTTTGGGAGGCTGTGGCTGGTGGATCACGAGGTCAAGAGATTGACACCATCCTAGCCAACATGGTGAAACTCCGTCTCTACTAAAAATACAAAAATTAGCTGGGCATGGTGGTGCATGCCTGCAATCCCAGCTACTCGGGAAGCTGAGGCAGGAGAACCGCTTGAACCCGGGAGGTCGAGGTTGCAGTGAGCCGAGATGGTGCCACTGCACTCCAGCCTGGCGGCAGAGCGAGACTCCATCCCCTCCCAAAAAAGAAAAAAAAAAAGTCATTAGCTTTATCCATTGACAAAATCTCTTTTCTTCGCCAAACTTGTCAGGCTTGTGAAACTTTTCCTACGGCTATCGGCGTACTTCCTTGTAAAATCTACTGTTAGCAAAGAACTCTAAGTCCTTTAGCAGGAACTCCCCCATCCTTGATATCTGACCATCCTTAATACCTGGTCAGTGTCCTCATCCTCCATCATCCCCCAGGTGATGTCTAATCACCCTGGCCTGTCTTCAGCAAGGATCCTATTAGGTTGACTTAGCCAGAATACCCCTTACGCCTGATGTTTCCCCTTAGTAATTTTCAATCCATCGACGTCCCAAACTCCAAAAAAAGTTCCTCGACTATAAATTCCCACTTGCCCATTCTGTATTCAGAGTTGAGCCCAATCTCTCATTCCTACAGCAAGACTTCATTGCAGTGGTTTCTTTTTTTTTTTGAGAGGGAGTCTCGCTCTGTTACCCAGGCTGGAGTGCAGTGGCGCAGTCTCGGCTCACTGCAAGCTCCGCCTCCCGGGTTCACGCCATTCTCCCGCCTCAGCCTCTCCGAGTAGCTGGGACTACAGGCGCCCGCCACCACGCCTGGCTAATTTTTTGTATTTTTTAGTAGAGACGGGGTTTCACCGTGGTCTCGATCTCCTGACCTCGTGATCCGCCCGCCTCGGCCTCCCAAAGTGCTGGGATTACAAGCGTGACCCACCGCACCCGGCCTCATTGCAGTGGTTTCTTTACCTTTCCTGGTCCTGAATAAGGTCTCCCTTACCATGCTTTAACAAGTATCACTGAATAATTTTTTAACACTGTAATGCATTAAATGTTTAGAAGAACATGTTTATGTATTATTTATGCACTTAGTACTAATATTTTAAAATATTCAATGAGATATACAGAGAAAAATATTTGGTACACAGTAGGCTTTCATGAAAGGTATATTTCTCTTTGTATTGGGTAATTTTATGTGTCAACTTGACTAGCTAAGGGATGCCCAGACAACAGGTAAAACATTATTAGTCGGTGTGTCTGTGAGGGTGTTTCTGGCCAATATGGTGAAACCCCCTCTCTACTAAAAATACAAAAAAAAAAAAAAAAAATAGCCGGGCGTGGTGGCACATGCCTGTAATCCCAGCTATTCGGGAGGCTGAGGCAGAAGAATTGCTTGAACCCGGGAGGCAGACATTGCAGTGAGCCAAGATCGCTGGGCGACAGAGCAAGACTCTGTCTAAAAAAAAAAAAATGAGAGAGATTAGCATTTGAATCAGTAGACTGAGTAAAGAAAATCACTCTCACCAATATGCGTAGGCACCATCCAATCCATTGAGGGCCCAAATAGAATAAAAAGGCAGAGGAAGAGTAAATTCACCTCTCTCTTCTTGAGCTGGGACATCATCTCCTCCTGCTCTCTGGCCTTCAGACACCAGCACCTCAATCCCTTTGCAGTTCTCAGGCCTTCAGCTTCAGACTGAATTATACCACCAACCTCCTTGGTTCTTCAGCTTGCAGTAAGCAGATGGTGGGACTTCTCAACGTCCATAATCATGTGAGCCAACTCCTTATAATAAATCTCCTTTTATATGTTTATACATACCCCGTGTGAAAGGAAAGTGATTTGGGGCCCCCAAAATCACTAAAGGGAAAATTCAAGCTGGGAACTGCTTAGGGCAAACCTGCCTCCCCTTCTATTCAAAGTCACCTCTCTGCTCACTGAGATAAATGCATATTTGATTGCCTCCTTCCGGAGAGGCTAATCAGCAACTCAAAAGAATGCAACCATTTGTGTCTTATCTACCTAGGACCTGGAAGCCCCTTCCCCGCTTTGAGTTGTCCTGCCTTCTGGGTTCACACCTATTAGTTCTGTTTCACTAATACACTCCCACTCCACCAAAAGTAACTAATCCTTTGGTTCCAACCCAGTAAACAGATCCCAGCAATGTGTCCCATGAAAAGGAAGTGGCACATGGCACGTGGAGAGTGGTGACTTACCGGGTAAAAGGGACAGAGAGCAAAGGAAAATGTCAGGTATGGGCAGAAAGGTCACTGAACAGACAAAAATGAACAAATGAGATCAGGAAAGATAGCCTGAAAGTAAAGAAATACGAAGCAACACTCAAAGGAAAAGAAAGAACAGTGATACCATAACTATTTTCTTTTTGAGCTTCTGATGTTCCATTCAGTTCATGTGCAATGTATCATTTAGTCCTCAGAGTAACGGTATTATTATGCCCTTTTTTTTTTTTTTTTCTTTTGAGACGGAGTCTCGCTCTGTCGCCCAGGCTGGAGTGCAGTGGCGCGATCTCGGCTCACTGCAAGCTCCGCCTCCCGGTTTCACGCCATTCTCCCGCCTCAGCCTCTCCAAGTAGCTGGGACTACAGGCGCCCGCCACCACGCCCGGCTAATTTTTTTGTATTTTTGGTAGAGACGGGGTTTCACCGTAGTCTCGATCTCCTGACCTCGTGATCCGCCCGCCTCGGCCTCCCAAAGTGCTGGGATTACAAGCGTGAGCCACCGCGCCCCGCCATGCCCGTTTTATATGATGCACAATAGAGTTCAAAGATGGAAATATTCGGCCAAGGCCCTGCTGCTGATGGTGAATGCAAGAGACAGTATTCAAATCTAACGCTGCCCTTTTCTACCATGTTGCAGCGGACAATGCAAAGAAAAAAATATCAAGAAAAACATGTAGACGTATCCAAATGAAAACAAACACACAAAACATCAAAAACAGAAAAGAAAAAGAAAACCCTTGCAGAAGGCATGCCTGTAAATGAAAGGCCCAAGATGTTAATTTATTCGCTGCAGAGTGGAGTTAGGGGTCGCGGACGGCAGCTGTGGGGTCCGAGGCTTCTTCGCACTGGGTCCTTGGGGAGCACTGCGCCGCAACCCGCGGAGGGCGCATAGAGAGGACCAAACCTCCCACAGCCTAGAAAGGCTCCAGCTCTGGGAGAAGGCAGGGCGAGCGATCGCTTCCGGTTCCGGGCGCAAAGGCCCCACGTGTTCCGACCCGCTAGGCCCCGCGCGGCTCGGATCCGGAGGCGCTGTTTCGGTCGGGAGTGGATGGGAGAGAAGCCGGGGCAGGGGAGGAGCCGCCGGAGCTGTCGGAGCCGTGAGTCCTGAGTGGGCTGGGCTGGGCCGGGCTGGACCGGGCCAGACCAGATCGGGCAGAGCCGGGCAGGGCGGGGAGGAGGGGGAGGGACCGGAGACCCCGCCCCCCAGAGTCTGGGGAAATCGCCGTGTCCTGGGGAAGGGGTGGCGGCGGTGTACTGAGGGTGCCTAGACGTTGTGGTCTCTGTGTTTCCTGGTGGCCGGAGCCAGTATCTCCGGGGACACAGATGGCGCTCCAGGCTTCCCTTCCTTTCCAGCCACCGCCCTCCGCCCCCTCCTGGGGCCTGCAGAAATGTAGTTAGTCCGTACCTCGTACCTCCTAACGCTTCCGCGCCAACTGTTTCCCCCCGGAACCGAGGGAGGAGTGGTCTAGGTCCCTTTATTTTCCGCGGCCTATTCTCACCCTTCCTCTCCGATTGCTTAAGATCATCTCCGCGGGCTCCTTCCCCCGGCTAGCCCCATCTCCTTACACAACCAAGACCCCTCAGCTCCCCAGCACACACTCAGATACACTCACCTGTGATCTTATCACCTGTAATGATAGTAGTCCTTGGCATCCATTTGGCCAGGGGCTTTTCAGCTGCCACTGTGACAGACCCTGAGGTTCCCCTCAAGCCAGTAGCTGCTGTCTCCACTTGCAACTTTCCTCTCCTCCCACTCCTAACAGCCAGTTGTGGCACCTCTTCTCAGCACCAGCGTTACTTTTAGCAGGAGCATACCTACTTCTTGAGTGTCTTGATTAAAAGTTTGTGTGCCATGGATAGGCTGTGTTCCTTCAGAAAGGTGTCAGTCTAATTTTTGTTTTTCTGAACAATGAATGTTCTCATCTTCTAGGCGCTTTGATAACCCTGTCTGCCTTGGAATCTGTACTGACCTCCCCAGAGGGAGACTCTTAGACCCAGCCTTTCTTGAACAACCTTGGTCCTGGGGAGCAGCGCCGGATCCCAGGCTCTCACTTAGAGGCTTGGCTTAGAACTGTCGCTTTTTCTCTATCCACGCTCTGCAGGTGACACCCAGGGCAGCTACACTCAGAAGCCACAAGGAATGCTAGTGGAGCCCCTCATCCCTCCCAGCTTCTCTTCCAAGCTGCCCCGTGGGGCTTGATCCAGGAAGCTACTTCAGAAAGGTTGTGGGATAGCCTGGGAGGTTTGTTGGTGGGAAGCGTGTGAACGCAGAGCAGTCTTGGATAACTTTCTGCTGTTACTATCTAGCATAAGAGGGTGGGCAGGGTTGGCGAGAGGACAGGAATTTTTCCTCCTAGGACCAAACGCCTGGGATTCATAATCTTTCACCCTTTCTCCTCCAGCTATACCCTTTTTGTACTCTGTATATACTATATTGCAGTAGACAATCATTCCAAGGGTACAACAAGGTTTACTACAAAGTGAGGGACTCAGCCATTGCAAATTGTACAGATGAGGTAAGTTACAGGTTTACATTTTTTTTTCCCAGTAAATTTGGCACAGATTTAAAATGTGAAACAGTTTTAGACCCCTCGTTTTTGCTGTTCTCTCACCAGCAAACCCTTTAGTTTGGCCAGCAATAGCTTTCTGCATGAACTTCAGATTTACTTCATTTGCTGGGTGGTGGTTCTCAAACTTACTATAAGCACCTGAAGGGCTTGTTAAACGCATGTTGCTGGGACCCACCCCTAGAGTTTCTGGTAATAGGTCTGTGCTGGGTCTTGAGAATTTGTACTTCTAACGAGGCTCAGGTACTGATGCGGCAGATCTGGGTTCTTCACTTTGAGAACAACTACCTTTTGGCCAAATGTGATATACATATTGCAGTAGGTTGAGGTTCAGAATACCTTTGTTTGAGTACTTCTGTGTTGGAAACTAGTAATCTGATCTTTTATAGGTAATCACTTAAGTCTGAGAATTTTGTTTGCAAAATTAAGAAAGCGTACTTAAAAAAACTGAATGCTATATGCCAAATTTGAGGTGAAATATTGATGAGTTCTTCCCCTTGATTTTCTTAATTCTCTTGATAGGGGCTTCACGTGTTGATCATATATATTAACACCTGTATTCTGGGCTTTTGCTCTGAATTCCTAGTATTGCTAAAATCCTGCTATTTCTTAACTACCTGTTAAGTTCCTCAAGGTCAGAGCTTCTGCTTTTTTTATCTTTCTCTGCCCAGCACCTTGAATAGTGTGGGACACGTAATTGACGCTCAGTAGATATTTGTGTATTGAACTCCATCCCTTGTCCTCCTCCCCTGTTGGTGTTTTTCTCCACTGACCTTATGCTACACAGTAAAGTAGAGCATGATTATGCCACCTGATTACCCCCAAGAGATTGGAATAAATGCCAGTGCCAAATTCCTACAGCTATCCCTGTGAATGGTTTATTACCCAGGAGCCCTGACACTGGCTGATTTCTGAATTTTCAGTGCTTCTGTAATATATACAAGTTGAGGGAGGAGAAATAGAAAGCTTAAACTCAATGTGCATTTATTGAATACCTTTTCTACTAAGGGCTTGACAAAGTGGGAATATAAAAATGAATAAGGAGACCCTTGCTCTCGAGGGCAGGGCTCACAGTGGGGAGACAGATGTTAAGCCATGCCCACAACAAGAATAACTTCTGAGATTCCTTCTTTGGATCATGATTTAGTCTTCAGTGGAAACCTGGTACTCCTCAGATTCCTCTGGTTCAACAGGCGGGGATCCCATCCTTTATCATCTCCTCAAATGCTAAGGGAGCCTTGAGCAAAAAGCCAGGAGGAAGTCATCTAGACATGAAACGGGGTATCCACACAGGGTGTGTTAATGACAAAGCTAAAAACATAGCAAATGACTTTTGAATTTACTGCCGTTATGAATTATCTATAGCAGCACCTCAGGTCAGCTCTATTATATATGTTATTGTGTTATTTCCCATTAAATGATGGTTCTTCTGACTATCTGATTGGCATTGACTATGTTCGTTGTAGGAATTGCAATACATCTGGTTTAACTCTGGCTGTCAAATGAGAGCAGTTGCTGTCATCAGGATGGGTGTCAGGTTTGATGTCCCCTCCTTTTCCTGCTTCAGGTTAATTTGTGATGTTCTGTTTTAAATTGAGGCATATAGCTTGACCTCCTTTATTTAGGCCAGTAACTGCTCTGGGGTAGTTTTCCTGAAGGTTAAAAAGCCTAGCTTCATGATGGAGGTTAACCAACGTGACCATGATGGCCAGGTGTATAAATCTGGCGTCTTAAAAATCTGTGTTTGAGGCTGGGTGCAGTGGCTCACACCTGTAATCGTAACACTTTGGGAGGCCAAAGCTGGCAGATCACTTGAGCCCAGGTATTTGAGACCAGCCTGGGCAACATGGCAAGACCCTGTCTCTACAAAAAATTTAAAAATTAGCTGGGCATGGTGGCATGTGCTATAGTCCCAGATACTTAGGAGGCTGGGGTGGGAGGATGGCCTGAACCTGGGAGGCAGCGATTGCAGTGAGTTGTGATCTTGCCACTGCACTCCAGTCTTAGCAACAGAAAAAACCCTATCTCAAAACTTAAAAATCTGTATTTGGCCCCTAGCCCTCCTCAGCTCTTGAGTAAATCTCTCTCAGCATCCTAGGCTGATACATTATGGCCCAAATATTCAATAGAGTTGCTGTATATCCTTGTTCCTCTCAAAACCCCTCCTCATCACCATCAAAAAGCTGGTTCAGTTCTCTACCTTTAGATAAAGAATCATCCCAAGACAACATGAGCTGCTGTGACTTGTCCAAGATGACACCTCTTTACCATGTAGAGCAGGGGACAGAACACAGGTCACCGTTCCCCGAAGTCAGCTATGTACTGTTTAACATCGCCTCCTAGGCCTGCCATATATAACCATCAAAAACATTTTAGTTTAGAATAAAGTGAATTGTTACAATTTTTATTTTTCATTTTTGTATTTACATTTACTCTCAATGACATGTTTATTCCCACCTAATATCTTGAGGCTAACCACAAAATCTGTAGCATTTCCAGGCAGAAGATACTTGTGACTTCCCCGTACCACCCACTACATACTTGACCTCTTTGTCTTTCTTCCTGTCTTCCCTTTCTCTATACCTTATTGTCTTTCTTTGGAACCTATTGTAACAAGTTTTGAGCCATTTCTCCCCTTGCTACTCAAATATCACTTTTACGAAGGGGGAAAAAAAAACTTAAGTGGCAAAAATATTTTACAGAAACAGTTTTAAACATGTTTTGAAGCATACTGGTCATGTGCTAGAAGGCCAAAAGCCAGGGAATTCATTCCCTTTCATTCATTCTGCCGTCTAGGTTAAGTTTTCGTAGGACTTCTTGGTACACTGAGTTTGCCTCAGACAGATTGTCTCCTGCCAGTTACAGGGAGTGGAGAGGACTTTGATATATTGGTAATTAGAAGCATTGCTGATACGGTCTTCGGTGGGAGAACGTGTGTTTAAGGATCCTTCTCATCTGTATTCCAACATTTTCATTTAATCCTACTTCATAAGTGCCTCCAAAGCAAGGATTGTTTTTTTGGTTTAGCATGGTTTCTTTGATATAACAATAGACAGACCAAGATTTTCCTTATGCCATCTATTTTTTTGTAATTATGATGAAATAAAGAACTGTTTGCTTGTTTATCATTTAAATCTTGCCCTCTTCCCAAAAGGATTTCAAATAGCTTGAAGGAAAATGAATAAAATATGTTGAGCACCCACCCTATGCCAGACTCTATACTGAAGGATTTCTATAGGTTATTTCATTTACTCCTTAAAACAACCACATGAGATAGGTAGTATTAGCCGCATTTTTGAGGATAAGACTGAGGCTTAGGGAAATTGTGTTACAAGGCTAATAAGTGAGGTCAGGGATTCAAACCCAGAGTGCCAAGGCCACTAACCGTTACGTGGAAAGCTTAGATAAGCGCTTGTATATAGGACAATTAAGAATAAAAGAATATCTCCATTAGAAGGATTGTACTGGGCTAATCTTTCGTTTTAAAGAACAGCGGCAGCATTGGAAAAGAGCGGTTAACAGTTTTTATTAGTCGATTTCTATTCTAGAACACTGAGAGGAGCTGTTGACAGGCCCTGGTTAGCCCCAGCAAGTAGTCATATTAAAATTCCCAAATTATAGGTCTGCATTAAGGTATAAAATAAGAATGGGGACTGGAAGGGATATAAATATCTGCTAAATATAATAATTTCAGTTCTGATCACTGTTTTCTTCTGAAGATTATTTGCCAGTAAATAGGCAGATCACTGTCTCTCCTTTAGGTTGACAGTGTATGATACAGACTTTTTCATTTAGGGTCCAGAAAGATCACCCTAGCTAATAGCATTTTAAGGTAGAGAACTAGATATTCTTTCATTGCCTGTGGTTTTCTGTTCTTGTAAGAGAATTGAGCTTGGGTCTTCACTGCCATGTGACACCTTCAGATAAGGGGCAGAGACAGCTGGCCTGAGGACTGTACAAAGGTCTTACCTTGATAGGTCCTCTCCAATCCTATGCATCCTAGGAACACTCAAGACACTAGGTTGTATCTTTGCAGATACTGTTTTAGTGTCTTCTGGAACCAAGTCTCTTACTTAATCCTGGCCTGGTTTCATATTCTCTCTATTGTATTCTCTCTATAGTTTTTATCTTGCTCTGGAACTCTTCCAAGGACAGACATTGAAGAAAGGTATTAGAATAGCAAAGGCAACAAATTGCAAGGTATACTTGTAGCATAGCACATCCCATTAATTATAGAATAAAAACACAACATCTGTTTTCTGCCTCTAATATTAATACTTGACATTTGCACAACACATTTGAGTTCATAAAGGTCTCACATCTCAGATAATCACTGAGTTAGGAGACTGGTTATCTGCAGAGGGCTTTATCCTTTACAAGGGCTCTTGTGTATGTTACTTCACAAAACCTTCAGGGAAGCTCCAGTTTCTTGGGGATCTGGGGCCGGGACGTACATCTTTGGATACTCAGTTTGGTGCTGTGCTCAGCACTGCTATACCTCCTATTCATTTCCCATCTCTTACCCCACAAAGACTCCTTCCTTCATTCCTTCAATTGCTGATCTGTTTTCCTTCGTCTTCCTAGACTGCCAAAGTAAATGCAAAACAAGCACCAGAAATCTCAGCTTGTGATTTCTGAAGGGCATTTTTAAATGGCAAATTTGGTGTGGCACTGTTATATGTTCTTTTTTCTTTGGAGAGCAAAGCCCTTTGAGAGAGCAGGAACTCCTCTGGCAATGCATACGTTGTAGGATCCATACTGTGGAATCTCTTGTACCTAGTGCTGTGAGAAAACAATGAGGATTCCAAGTCTACTTCACTGGACGTCGGTTCTCAAACTTCTAAGATACTAGAAGTCCTTTTATCAAGCCAAAAGACCCTATGTATTAATTCTGTCTTCCAGGGGTAGGAGTTGGGGGTTGGAAAGCTTTGTCTGGATAAATAATCAGTATTGTAGTTCCATTTATTTGATGTCTGATTTTGTGCTTATTAAAATTGATTTAAATCCTCAATGGAAAATGATTTTTTTTTTTTTTTCAAATGCCCAGTGTTGTGTGACTTGCATTTGGATTATTCCCGGTACAACCTGAAGATTCCTTGTGATGAGTTGTGGTTCCATCACCTTGGGAACCACTAAGAGAATTCTGTTTTACTCACAATCCAAACAATAAATGTTTTTTTTCCCTATGTATGCCTTTATCCAGCACACAGTTTGCTAGACTTATGGGTGAATATGGGTTAATATGACATGGTATCTATCCTTCTGGAAACAGACTTTTAAAACCTTACTAGGCATTCTCTGCATTCATCAGATATGAAGTGAGTGCCTGGTGTGTGCCAGGCATCGAGCTGGGCACAGCATATCCCTGCCCTCAGAGCTTTACAGTCCAGTGAGTTCAACAGAAGATGAACAGTTTTGATGACACAAAAAATAGACACATGTGCATGCTGTGGTAGGGGGAGATACAAGTTCCTGTGGAAGCATCATCTGGGAGGACCAGGGGAGGCATCTTGGAAAAACTGAGATCTGAAAGATGGATAGAGTTAACCACATGAAGAGAGTGGAGAAGGGTACTTCAGACAAGGTGAACAGCATCAGGAAAGCCCGGGGAGGGTATAGAAAAGAAAGAACAGTAATTCTTGCTGTGGCTTTCAATGGGAGTGGCAGTCATGGAAGGAAGGAGAGGTAGCAGGGACCAGGTTTTGAGGGGCTTTGTGTATCACATTTTAAGAAGTTTAAATTTTAGCCTAAGGTCACTGGGAAGCCACTGGCAGATTTTGTATGTTAGGAAGTTCACCACTCACCTACTTGGAGTATTGCAGGTGAAGCTAATGTGGATGGGCCTCCTGCCCATTATTAAATCCTGTTCCTGTCAGGAACAGGACAGCCCATGCTGTCTCTCCCTGTGTGTCTGTCTCTCTCTCTCTCTCTCTCTCTGTCTCTCTCAAAAGCTAAAGGAAGGCACATAGGTTCCAGAAGGAAAAAGAAATAACCACTAGAAAAATAAGTATAAGCTGAATTTACCATGGCCCAGTGAGATTCCAAACCAAAATAAGGTTTCTAGGGATTGAGCTTTTAATACTGGTACTCCAACAGGGAGATAGGACTTGGGAAGCTGACACTGTGTCAAAGTTACAGAATTAAGCAGCCTGCAAACCTGGACCTTTGAAAATCTTCCTGCTGACCCAGGAAAAGTGCAAGGAAGTAGGTTCTGCAGAACCCTGGGTAGGCCAAACATTACTTGAAGGCATCGGTCTAAATAATACACAAAAACATTATTCAGGAACACCCTGAGAAATTAACATAAAAACTGATTTGGCCAGGCATGGTGGCTCAGCCTTTGGTAACAGTGCTTTGGGAGGCCAAGGTTGGAAAATCACTTGAGGCCAGGAGTTCCAGGCTGTAGTGAGCTATGATTGCACTACTGCCCTCCAGCCTGGGCAACAGAGGGAGAGTCTTAAAGAAGCAAACTGTTCAAGATCATTGAAACCATTAGCACTTAGGAAGAAACAAATGAAATTACATTCAAGGGGCTCACATTTAAATCCAGGTCTCTCAGGACTCCCAAAGTAAAAAGATGGGCATACAATAAAAAATTACAAGCCACTTGAGAAAAAAATAAATCACCATGAGGTAGAGATAGCAGAGGAAAAATTACACATGAAGATCTAGGAATTAGGGAGCTAACCAAAAGAGACTATGAAAGTATGTTGCAAGTGATTGAGGATAATGAAAAAAATGTCATAAGAGCATGAATTAAAAGGGTTTTGAGAAAGAATGAAGATAATATGGTCATTGACTATAAACTCATTTGATGGGCAACAACAGATGAGACACAGCTATTAAGAGTGGATCGATAACCTTGAATGTGGATGGGAGGCAATTGTAGTATAGCACAGAAAGACTGAGAAATGATGGAGCCCTTAAGCTGCTTGTGGACACTGGTCTGGAGGGGGACAGGACCAAGAAAACCAGTTATGGAGGTTGAACTAAGTCATCTCTCCAATGTATCAGTGCCTGTTACGTGCCAGTGCTGTTGAGGAGCAGAGGATATTGTAATTTTTTTTTTTTTTACAGTTCCTATTAATACCTTCTAGTGGGTGATAATGGCTCAACTGGGGGAATGGCAGTAGAGATGAAGAGATGGATGGATTTGAAAGACATTTTTTAGAAGTTGGAATTAACAGGATGTGGTGAATAATCAAAAGATGGTAAAAGCATAATGGAGGAAACAATGATTCTTCCTGTTACAATAGGAAGAAGCTTTGGAGTAGAGTTTTATTCATTTTAAATGCATTTATTGTGCACTTTATTATAGGTATTGGAGATTGATGGAAAATAGTCCCTGACTTCAAAGAGTTTCACAGGAAAGATAAGCGATGGCTATGTAATATGACTGATACTGGGATAGAGAGGTGCCCAGGTCGCTACGGGAGGACTTAGGTGATTTCTAACCATGTCTAAGAGTAGGAGAAATGGGATCAAAGAAAACATCTCAGAAGACATGAAGCCTGAGCTTATGTCTTGAAAAATTTAAAGTTTAACCAAGGATAAAGAATCAGAAGAAACAGCATATTCAAAAGCTAAAGAACATGGGACTCTTGTGTGCTTTGCATGTACGCACTGTGTGTGTGTGTGTGTGTGTGTGTCTGAAAGGATTGGAGAGGAGGGCGAAGAGAATAACAAGATGAACGTCAACCTAATGTAGAATGTTTGAAGTTTGTATTTCACTGAACAAGACAGTGGGGAGTGATGGAAGGATCTTAGATAGGAAAGGGACATGAGCACATTTGCCAAGAGAGCTCGTTCTGGTCATAGTGGGAACGTGAAGGTGACAAATCTGGAGGCAGGTAGCTCACATTTGGAGGCAGCTGCAGTCATCCAGATGAGAAGTGAGAGGGACCTAAGCTGTAAATTGTGGGAATAAAGACAAGACCCGTTAAAAAGAAAGAGAACACACCATGAAGCGTGGAAAGGGGAAGGGTGGAGAGTAGTCTATGCAGAAGGAACAACCTTCAAAAAGACATGGAGGACTGAAAAGGCACCCTGTTGTCGGGAGATCAGCAATGCATTTTTTATAACCAGGTGATACAGGGAAAAGGTAGGATCTGAAGCTTGAAAAATAGATTGGGGGCTGATTGTAAAGAGCTTCGTGTCATTCCCAGGATTTTGGAACTGATTTTACTAACATGAAAAAGGTTTTGTTTTAAAATATTGAGTAATATAGTTGGAACTATAATTTAGAAAGATAATAGCTGGTGCCATCACTCTTCTAAGCAAAGATAGTAATACGTTTAATGCTCATAGGCTTTAGTAATACATTTAATCCTTATAGTAAGCCTATTAGATGAAAACCATTATTATCTCCCTTCTATAGACAGAGAAACCGGCATAAGGAGAATGAGAACTTGCCTATGGTCCTACTCTGGAAATACCTAGTAAGCGACAGAGCCAGGATTCAAACCCAGGCAGCTCAACTCCAGAACTTTCGCTCATAACCTTACACACCTCCCTCATGGTTGGTGTTTCTCAACCATGGATACACATTCGAACTGCATGTAGCATCTCTAAACATACAGTTACCTGGATTGACTGAATCAGAGTGTCTGAAAAATGATGTGTGATACTATGTTTTGCAAAACCTCCACAGGTAATTCTGTTGCACTTTGCTTATAGTTGAGTACTGCAGGGATCTCAGGAAGTTAGAGCAGCAGTCCAGGCAGGAGATGATGAAGGCTCAAACTAAAACGGTCTGTAGGAAGGAAGAGGAGGGAACCGATTTGGAGGTTTAAGCGGTGGAATTGGCAGTATTCATGAAATGGAAATGCAGTATTTTCTTGTGGAGTATGAACCTTGCCTAGGAAGGGGAGTAGAGGACCATACCTTTAGTTGTGAATTATCCTCTCCCAACTGGATCTGTTGATTTACGGCTATGGAGGTTGGGGAAAAGAGGATTTAACCATTTGAAGAAGTTTGTGTAGAGGATTATGATTGAACTCAGACAGTTGTCCTTGTGTATAGTTTCATGCTTATACTCTTGTTTGTCTTTACTTCTCTATCCAGGGCCCTTGGAAGAAAATCCTTGCTGTGTCCAGGCTGAGGCTGGGGGCTAATGACAGCGTGAGCTCTAGATGGTGTGAGACCACCCCAAAGCCAAGAAATGGCTACAGCTGTGGAACCAGAGGACCAGGATCTTTGGGAAGAGGAGGGAATTCTGATGGTGAAACTGGAAGATGATTTCACCGGTCGGCCAGAGTCTGTCTTACAGAGGGATGACCCAGTGCTGGAAACCTCCCACCAGAACTTCCGACGCTTCCGCTACCAGGAAGCAGCAAGCCCTAGAGAAGCTCTCATCAGACTCCGAGAACTTTGTCACCAGTGGCTGAGACCAGAGAGGAGGACAAAGGAGCAGATCCTAGAGCTGCTTGTGCTGGAACAATTTCTTACCGTCCTGCCTGGAGAACTACAGAGCTGGGTGCGGGGCCAACGGCCAGAAAGTGGCGAGGAGGCAGTGACGCTGGTGGAGGGTTTGCAGAAACAACCCAGGAGACCAAGGCGGTGGGTGAGGAGGGGGAGTCCTGATCTGTGTGATGTGGAGGGGGACTATTTGCTAGAAGGCTGGATTTGGGGGGAGGGCTTGCAGGATCCCCATAAATTATTAGTGGGCTCTGCCCTTGGGTTGCTCATAGATCCATGAGCCCTGTGGATTAGGGGGATGTGTGTGTATGAATGTGACTTTCTGGATTTTGGAACACCTGTGTAGGGACCATCTGAGGGGTCTCAGGCACCAAAGGGTTATGGCTTTGGTTTTCCCTTCTTTGAATGTTGAGCCTTGGGTTCCTGGAGGGGAGAATTTTGTGACTTCCTCAAAGGTTCTCGTAGATCCCCAGTCACAGATCCCCCTGCCTGGCTGGTCAGCTAGGGAAACAGGCAGCAAGGAGAGCTGCAGGTGGGACAGGTGGAGATGGGAAGAAGCCTTGGGTGACGGGGGCCAAGGCTGGGGGCGGTGAGAGAGCAGTGCAGGCCTGCGCATCCCCTGCCTTGTCGTGGGGAGGATAACCTTCAGCTCCTCCTTGCCTGCTCCATTGGAACTGGAGTTTCCCCTCCTTGTCTGGGTCCCTCTGGGAGTGTTTTCTTTAGGCATCTTCTCCTAAAATAAGCTCCCATGACAACCAAGAACTTCCTCCTGACTCCATGGTGACTGGAAGTTGGAATTATTCCCAGGTGACTGTCCATGTTCACGGTCAGGAAGTCCTGTCAGAGGAGATGGTGCATTTAGGAGCGGAGCCTGAGTCACCTAGTGAGCTGCAGGATCCTGTGCAAAGCTCGACCCCTGAGCAGTCTCCTGAGGAAACCATACAGAGCCCAGATCTGGGGACACCGGCAGAGCAGCGTCCACACCAGGAAGAGGAGCTCCAGACCCTGCAGGAGAGCGGTGGGAAGCCTCAGCAGAAAGGGGGGATTGTGGCAGAAGGCAGGCAAGGAGGGGGACATTTCTTCTATACCAAGGAAGCTGGGTAGACTGCATGGAAAGAAATCACAGAATCCAGGATGTCAAGAGGAGACAGTACCGCCAGCTAGAGTCCCCCATAAAGAGGGCCAAGCTTAGATAGCAGATTGTTGCTTGTTCTCTTGGCATTCTGATGGTCTCATAGGTGATGGGATTGGGATATGGGAGCTACCGTTAGGCCAGTTTCTTGGTTGCCATAATAGAAAGGGTAGGGCCACCTTCCTAACAAAGATGGTGGGGGATGCCCAGATTTTTGCCCATTATTGGGGCATGCTGCATATTACTGATCTTTGCCTTCTTTTCTTCATAGAGGTCCCAGTGCCCCAGGACCCAGAGCTTCCTGCAGAGAGGAGCTCTGGAGACTCAGAGATGGTTGCTCTTCTTACTGCTCTATCACAGGTGTGCCGTAGTTACCTCTGTACCACAATTTGTTTGAAGAACCACTGGGCATTAGCCATACTAAACAGGTGAAGCAGGATGCACATTTACACTCTTGCCAGTTTTAAGCTCACAGTTCTGCAGGTGCCTAGAAGGGGAGGAGATAATGAGATAAATTATCATACCCTCTATTGGATCCACAGGCACCGACACCAATTTATTTGCCATTGAGTAGAAGAACTAACAAAATGGGATTATTCTGTAACACGCCAGTACAACTTCGAAGTTGTCAAATGAGGGTTTTTTAGTTTTGTTTTTTTTTTAAAGGAATAAATTTGATAGTCATTTGTAAGTATGACAGACTGTACTGCTGAGACATTTGGGAAGTACTCACCATGATCAAAGCCCTGAAACTAAGCCATGTGGCTGGAGAAAAAGAAATAGAATTCATGTATGGTTTTAGATTGTAATCTAACTGAGGAAAAAAGTCTTGTTTTGGCTGTAGAGTATAGAAACTATTGAAAGTGATTAGAGTCGTTAGGGAAAGTTTACTAGAAAAGATGAATTTTGCAGAAATGTATGTGGCGTTAAAGTGTCAAGTAGGGAGCTGAATGATGATTTTTAAGACCTTTCCTAAATTTTAAACAATACCTTAAAGAAGAAGAACATAAGCTGGTCCTCAGGGAAAGTGGTGGAGTTGTAGGGGGCAGGGCCAGTGCCCCAGGGGACACATAGCTCCCCTGAGAATGAGTTTAAGCAGCCCGCCACTCGAGCTCCTTTCATCTCCTAGATGGAGTCTACCTATTGTATGACCTTCAACAGGGACAAAATACGAGGCTACCTGTAGCATCACGTTTTGATGAAATCCTTATGTGGTTTCAGGGACTGGTAACGTTCAAGGATGTGGCCGTATGCTTTTCCCAGGACCAGTGGAGTGATCTGGACCCAACACAGAAAGAGTTCTATGGAGAATATGTCTTGGAAGAAGACTGTGGAATTGTAGTCTCTCTGTGTAAGGAATTTCAAGTATTCTAGAGTGTTCTAAGCCCAGAGATCTTTTTCCTGCTGGAAATTTTGGGGGATCTTAGACCTTAGATTGTATGCAGTGAACTTCTCTTGTGCCTTCCCTACCAATAAAATTGAGGGATTAGGTGAAAAATATCATGTCCTTTCAAGTAAAATATAAATGGTTGGAAATGGAAACCTCTAATAGGTAAACAAACTTGTAATATTACAGCTTTAGTGCAGAAATATTTGAAGTAAGCACATGAGTTTTAAAACAGTAAGAGTTGGAGATAATCTTTCTTGAATATGGGAAAAGAGGATAAGGTGTACAATGGTGTAATTATTGAATTGCAGGTGAAAACCACAAGAAGCCAAGAGATATGCAGTCCTTGGTTAAAAGTACACAAACTAAAGAGATGAAAGATTCATCACCTGAGCTAGCTATGTATTTGCCCCACAACCTACCAAATAGAAAAGGACCGCTCTTAACACAGGGAATTGTTGAGCCAATCGTGATATCCTATTTTCCCTCTCTTGAGCAGCATTTCCAATCCCCAGACCTGATGAAATCTCCCAGGTTAGAGAGGAAGAGCCTTGGGTCCCAGATATCCAAGAGCCTCAGGAGACTCAAGAGCCAGAAATCCTGAGTTTTACCTACACAGGTGAGGAATGACAAAAACGGTCTTACCCACCCTGAGCCGGCAGTTCCTCTAGGCAGTGCTTCTCTCTCTGTAGGGCCCCGCTCTCATGAGTTTGTCTAACATGTCAGCCAGTACTGCTTTCTCCCTCTGACAGCCATTTCTTCTGTCATTTCCCTCCTCTTTTCTCCTCCCATCATTTGTCTGATAGCAATGTAATACAAAAGGGTGAAAGAAAAATGTTAACTTTTGGAATTGCAGCTATACCATTTACTGTACAATTCCCTTAAGCCCTCGATTCTCAATCTCTGCATTTGTAAAATGAAGATTATATTTGTGCATACCAAGGTTTGTTGATAGCATAACAATATGAGAAAGTGCTTGGCACAGGACAGGCATTCCTTTTAGTCTTGCCATCTCAAAACCCTTTTTAAAAATCTCCCCATTGTGTAGAAGGCATTGTTGCCACTACAATGACCCTTTTTTTCCTCTCACCTTTTCAACAGGAGATAGGAGTAAAGATGAGGAAGAGTGTCTGGAGCAGGAAGATCTGAGTTTGGAGGATATACACAGGCCTGTTTTGGGAGAACCAGAAATTCACCAGACTCCAGATTGGGAAATAGTCTTTGAGGACAATCCAGGTAGACTTAATGAAAGAAGATTTGGTACTAATATTTCTCAAGTGAATAGTTTTGTGAACCTTCGGGAAACTACACCCATCCACCCCCTGTTAGGGAGGCATCATAACTGTTCTGTGTGTGGAAAGAGCTTCACTTGTAACTCCCACCTTGTTAGACACCTGAGGACTCACACGGGAGAGAAACCCTATAAATGTATGGAGTGTGGAAAAAGTTACACACGAAGCTCACATCTTGCCAGGCACCAAAAGGTTCACAAGATGAACGCGCCTTATAAATATCCCCTAAACCGGAAGAATTTGGAAGAGACCTCCCCTTCGACCCAGGCTGAGAGAACTCCATCAGTGGAGAAGCCCTATAGATGTGATGATTGCGGAAAACACTTCCGCTGGACTTCAGACCTTGTCAGACATCAGAGGACACATACTGGAGAAAAACCCTTCTTTTGTACTATTTGTGGCAAAAGCTTCAGCCAGAAATCTGTGTTAACAACACACCAAAGAATCCACCTGGGGGGCAAACCCTACTTGTGTGGAGAGTGTGGCGAGGACTTCAGTGAACACAGGCGGTACCTGGCGCACCGGAAGACGCACGCTGCTGAGGAGCTCTATCTCTGCAGCGAGTGCGGGCGCTGCTTCACCCACAGCGCAGCGTTCGCCAAGCACTTGAGAGGACACGCCTCAGTGAGGCCCTGCCGATGCAACGAATGTGGGAAGAGCTTCAGTCGCAGGGACCACCTCGTCAGGCATCAGAGAACACACACTGGGGAGAAACCATTCACGTGCCCTACATGTGGAAAAAGCTTCAGCAGAGGATATCACTTAATTAGGCATCAGAGGACCCACTCAGAAAAGACCTCCTAGCTAGGTCCCCATGTGGGGAGATCTGCTTTCAGCCCTCACCTAAGGGAGGTGAGGAATAGGAAAAGCCCTCTTGTCAGCCGGGAAGACCTTTTCGAGGGAGTCTCCCTGACCTGCCCAGATCTGACATCACCTCTTCCTGCAACTAAATACAAGCCTGGGCAGAACCTCTCAGCCTTCTTCTACTCCTTGAGGGGATGTTTCATCCAAAGTACAACCTGAATTGAGGCTTCTCCTTCACTGGAGTGCGCCTGCCTCTACCTCATGGGTATAAAGTAGGAGAATTAAGAGACTTAAGAGGTTGTGGTTACTATATCATCCAAAAATTAGGCTGTTACATATCCTAAAGACTGCTCAACAGCTTCAAGTTGAAAGTGGCCAAGGACAGCCCCTTAGGTTTGGGAAGGGACAAGCCTGAAGGATTCTGTCTTTAGTGGGGTCAAATCTTAAAGCACACAACTCTGAACTCAAGACAGGAGGTTTACGTCCTGATGTCTTTGCCACACATTCACAGGATAACTGTATAGATCCCTCGCTGTCTGATTCACTTCTTACCATGCACTTTCCTTTAGATGCTGAGGAGATATGGAAGTGGGCGGAAAAAAAAAATCTCAAGGCTGCTTCACGTGGACCTTGTCAAGCTGCTCCCTCCCCCAGTGTCAAATTGTTATCAGGTGCCAAACACTGCTAGAAAGAAGGGCCTAGTCAGAAGCCTCTTTCCATACGAATTTTGGTTTTGTTCTTAATATTTTTTTTCTATTAAAATACTCATGCATTTAACCTTCCCATTATTCAACCAGTCTCTTGGTTTCGTCCCTAGCACTTCTACTACAAGTGAGATGGTAGCGTTTGAGTGCTTATTGAGTAAAGCATAATTCGGTTATAATGAAATCATTCACATTCCCTCATATGCACAAGCCTACCAACCCCTTCACACCCCCCTTCACAGGGGTCGTGTGAGTAAGGGGATTTGGAAACTGTCAACTTACAAAGCACTGTAACAGTTACAGAATCATCATTGCCATGGGCCACTTTATTTACATGAAGACAACTGGAGAACGACTAAGACCAAATTATGGAAAATAAGAAAAAGCTGTTGCTGGCAAGATCGTCAAGACTATTCTGACACCCTGTCCACATCATCCCTGACTGAGTACTCTGACATCACGGAAAGTGTTGAACCTGGGACCCTGAGGAATTCACCAGGAGTAAATGGCTTTCATGTATTTGTGTCGTTTGCTTTTTCTTACATGATTTTATGTTCATTTAAGAACTAAAAAGTAGCATCTCATGATGGCCCAAGGATCTCTGTTGCTGGTTAAAGGTTCCTTGGAGATGAGGCTGAATAATTATGAACCTCACCTGCTGTGATTGTGGGAGTGGCAAGAACTGGGGAGATGTCCTCCATAAGTGGAGCACAGGGTATGGGGTTAAAGCATGACAGGGAGAGTCTTCTGTGCCTGGTTTCTTCTCCTCTATCTCATAATGCATTATGGGCCAGAGGAATAGGGGAGGGTTAATAAGACTCCAACCCTAATGGCCCAACAGGGAAATTCTCATTTTGGTCGATGATATTCTGATGGACTGGTTTGGTCTTAATACCAGTCAACCATTGTCCTTCTGGAAATATACATATATGAAATAAATAAAGGTAACACTTGGCAGCCAAGTTCCCTGGTTTCTGGGACTTCCCATCTTACCCATTCCTTTTCCAGGGCTTCAGTGTCCTGATACTTCTGAGGGTGATTCATACTCAAATAGATCTGGGAGTACAGAGTATTTTTCCATGAGGAAAGGAAGGCTTGGGATGATTAGCAGAGTCCGGTGAAATATATGCACTCTGAGGTAAGATCCAAGCCTGGAGTTTGCAGAAGATACTGTCCTAATAAACATGCATTTCCAGACCGTGTATCTAAGCCTAAGCACAGCTTGTCCTGGGTGAAATGTCTGCCACAAAAGATAGTTTCTCCTAGCTCATACTTAACCATTTATAAAGGTTGGTAAAATACTGGCAGTGACAGAACAAATTGACTTTTTAATTTTCTTATTTGCATTATTCTGATAAATGAAAATCTGTCAGAGTTCTACATGAGGGAAAGCTTGTGAGGCTGGGCCGGTTTGTTGGAACATCAAATAGTCCTATTGCTGATCTCCCTGCAGAGTTTCATATGCTGACACTAAATCTCTGGTCCCTTTTGTAAATTACTGAATTTTCTGAGGTTCTTGGAGGGACATGTTGTCTCCCAAATCTGAACAAACACAACCACAGTTTGCAGCGGCAGGAAAGAGGTAGTGCAGCTGAGCGTGAGCAGGGAGGTTGGAGCACAGGGTGTGTTTTCGGAGGGGCCCCCTGTAGTATCTTGTGAGCAGTAGAATTCTAGCATCTTTGAATACTATACTAAGTTTCTGAGGGAGAAAACAGTGGGATTTTTAAGATATTATTTGGAGGAAGTTAATAAGCTACTTAGTTAACAGAATTGCCAGGTTGTTGGAAATGTGCTAAAGAGGTATGACACATTAAAAATGATAATATAAGGATATTTGGCCAGATAATTTAGGAATAACCAAGGAATATTTAACCTCTTCACCACAAAGTCCTAAGAGAAATAAATGCCCAAGAGATAAAGCCAAAATACATTTTTATTATCTGGACTTAGGCCTCATATTCCAGAGCAGAATCCGGTAAACTCAGATGAACTCCATGGAGAATTTCATAAATCAGATTAACATCAAAGTACTAAAATCAAAACCCACTAAGAAACCTGTTGCCCCCTTCAAAGCACAACTGAAGTAATGGATCTAATAGAAGGTACATTGTTTGCACTGAGCAGTAGAGTAGTAGAGGAGAAAAGCCCAGAGATGGCAGAGACAAGTTGTTCCAGTCCCCTTGAGTCAAGGCAGCAGCCTCTGGACCACCACCTTGCCACATGTGAAAAATGGGATAATATTTAATAAATAACTTAAAAAATTTTTTGATTCACCTGACTGGCTCGAAGGACAGTAATCCAAATGAGAGTTAACAGCTCCACAGTAGTTTTCTAGAATGAAAGCTGAACTGAGAAATAGTAACTGATGGCATGTTGAGCAGGTTAATAATTTGGTACCCTTCCACGACAGTATTTGTTTGTTTTGAGATGGAGTCTCTGTCACCCAGGCTGGAGTGCAGTGGTGTGATCTCGGCTCACTGCAAGCTCCGCCTCCCGGGTTCACGCCATTCTCCTGCCTCAGCCTCCCCAGTAAGCTGGGACTACAGGCACCCACCACCATGCCCAGCTGATTTTTTGTAATTTTGGTAGAGATGGGGTTTCGTCATGTTAGCCAGGATGGTCTCGATCTCCTGACCTTGTGATCCGCCTGCCTTCACCTCCCAAAGTGCTGGGATTACAGGAGTGAGCCACCACACCTGGCCCCACACCAGTATTTTTAAAAATAGTTTGTTTTACCTCTAGCATCTTCCCTCAGCTGACCTAAATAATCCAGCCACAATAGCTGAGAGAAATATACCTACAATTATTTCCATCTCCTTATATTTCTAGTGATGTTGGCTGACTGACCCACTAATCTAGTTTATGGGAGAGGGAAAGACTAAAAGAGCCACAAAGTGGATGCCCAACCCACGTCATCACTAACCTTTATTGTGCCAAAGTAACTGATACAATGTTTCAAATGTAAGCACATCTCCTTGGAAGTGGAATAACTTGATTCATCCTTGGGGAAGTCCTGAGGATCAAGCAAGGAGGAGCCCAGCTTTCTTTAGACACCACCTTTGTTATCTTTAATAACAAAAAGGAACAAAGTGATTGTCAGACCAGCACAAAGGTACCTCTTAATGTGCAATTTCTATTTTCTTTAGTGTGTGTGAGTGCACGCATGCACGTGTGTACACCGAGGTTTCAGGCAGAAGGAGGAATGCAATTCAAATTCTAAAAAAGGAATCAGTCAGCACAAACTAGTTTATTTGGCAATCCATAAAGATAGGGACTCTTCAGAGGAGGTTGAGAGCATTGTAGGGTTATATAAAGACTTCCAGAAGCTGTAAAGACTTCCAGAAGCAAGAAGATTCAACCATCTAAAACGCCATATAGGAAAATAGCCAAATCTCCATTTAAGTAGAGAATAAATCTTAGTAATGTTCTCTGCAGAATATAACAATGCTGCAAAAAGGCCATGTCACAGGAGTATAATCAAAACTGCAGATTCTCAGGGTTTCCCGTAAGACGACTTCTCTGCTCTTCTGTTTGTGATTTCTTCTTTAATTGTACATATCTCCTAGACAAGTCCAAGGGACTACTAACGAGAAGATTTCAGGAAGAGGCCTACAGCAATTGCTTGGTGCTTGAGTTCATTTGCGGAACCTTGGCAACAGGTCTACAGAGAAGCAGTTCCATGGCAAAAGAGTTGTGGGGCAGTTGAGTAATCCATCCAAACCACGAGGAGTAAACCCTGAGTCAAGAAACCAGCAAAAAGCAGACGACTGGGTCAGCAAATAAAGGGAGAAGATCCTTGCCTCCTTCAGTGCCCCCAACATGATATTCTGAAAGGCCCTCCACTAAAATACAACTACAGTATTTTTTTTTGTTGTTGTTGTTGTTTCGAGACGGAGTCTCGCTCTGTCGTCCAGGCTGGAGTGCAGTGGCACAATCTCGGCTCACTGCAAGCTCCGCCTCCTGGGTTCACGCCATTCTCCTGCCTCAGCCTCTCCGAGTAGCTGGGACTACAGGCGCCCGCCACTACGCCCAGCTAATTTTTTTGTATTTTTAGTAGAGACAGGGTTTCACCGTGGTCTCGATCTCCTGACCTCGTGATCCGCCCGCCTCGGCCTCCCAAAGTGCTGGGATTACAAGCGTGAGCCACTGCACCCGGCCAACTACAGTTTTAATAAATTACTAAAATAGAGAATAGAAGTAGTATGTAAGTTGGGATAGGGTGATCTGAATTTAAGTGTTTTAACATTCATGAACTGTTCAGGACAAAAGCTATAAGATATTGGTTAACCTCAACATTGTTAAGTGTGCACTGTAGTATCAAAGATAGTCGTCATAAGAATGGAGAGAGTAATTTTCTAAATAGTGGAGGGAAAATAGGAATTAAGAATTTTTTCAAAAGTGGGACTTAGGTTGTCTAAAGAAAGGCCAAAAAAAGCATAAAAACAAAAAATAGAACTACAAAGATGACAGCCCAAATATATGAATAAAATAGAATAAATAGTAACTACCATTTAAGAAAGAGATTGTCAGAGTGGGGAAAAAAAGTAAATTATAATGATATATACAACAGATATACAAAAATAGTGATTTTTTTTTTTTTTTTTTGAGATGGAATCTTGCTCAGTCGCCCAGGCTGGAGTGCAATGGCATCATGTTGGCTCACTGCAACCTCTGCCTCCTGGGTTCAGGCGATTCTCCTGCCTCAGCCTCCCGAGTAGCTGGGATTACAGGTGCCTGCCACCATGCCTGGCTAATTTTTTTTTTTTTTTTTTTTCTTTTTAGTAGAGACTGGGTTTCACCATATTGGTCAGGCTGGTCTTGAACTCCTGACCTCGTGATCCACTCACCTCGGCCTCCCAAAGTGCTGGGATTACAGGCATGAGCCACCGGGCCCGGCCAGAATAGTGAAAATTTTTAAAAAGTGAAGATATACCAGGAAAATACTGTTCAAAGAAAGCTAAAGGAGTTATTTTAATATTGAATAAAAAATGTTTTAAGCCAGAGCATTATGAGAAGTCCTCTACATAATTAAAAGTTTAATCTACCAGGAATATATAACATGTCTAAATTTCTATATGCTTCTGGCTTTGTAATAAAAATCAGTAGAATTACAGGAAAAATTGATAAATTCATCACTTTAGTGAGCAATTTAAATGCACCTCTCCTAGTTATTGATAGATCAAGCAGATAAAAAAAGGACAAATATTTATACAATACATTAAAAGAATATAGAAAGGAGATAATTGCAGAAAGTAATGATAAAATATATATAATTGTTTAACAAAGTAAGTAAGCTGGTTCTTTGAAAAGACTACAAAAACTTCTGGCAATATTGATTATGAAATGGAAATATAGAAATACACTAATAAGCTATGGAAATGGTAAATATGTTGATAAATATAAATCAATAATTGTATAAAGTAAATATGTCTTATGAAAATATGTCAGCAGTAACACATAAGATGAAGAGAGTGGATGGAGTTAAAACATTGAAGGTTCTAGCATTATTGAAAAAGTGGAAAAGGGCTATTTTGTTTTTTAGACAGTAATAATAAAAAATATATGTTGTGATTTCTAGAGTAACCACCAAAACAATAGTAAGCAAATGTGTAACTGACAAGTTAATAGAGGGAAAATAATGTACTAAAAATTAATGCAAATGAAGCTAAGAGAAAAAGGAATATAAAACAAGTGAGTCAAGTAGATAACAAATAGTAAAATGGTAACTAAAACTCAAATATATAAATAATAACATTAAATGTAAATAGATTAAATACTTCAATTAAAGATCAAATTAACATTTTATATGCACACACATACAGTCATGTGGCACACAATAATATTTTCATCGGTGACAAACCACATATACAACAGTGGTCCTGTAGGATTATAATGGAGCTGAAAAATTCCTACAGCCTACTGATGTCATAGCAATGCATTACTCATGTTCATGATGATGCTGCTGGAAACCTACTGTGCTGCCAGTCATGGAAAATTCTAGCACATATAATTACATACAGTATATAATACTTGATAAGAAATGACTGTTATTGGTTTATGTACTTATATTTTCATTATTATTTTAGAGTGTACTCTTACTTATTTAAAAAATAAAAAAGTTAACTAGAAGACAGCCTCAAGAAGATCCTTCAGGAAGGATTCCAGAAGAAGACATTGTTATTATAGGAGATGACAGCTCCACTGGCGTTATTGCCCCTGAAAGGTGTTCCAGTGGGACAAAATGTAGAGACGGGACAAAATGAAGACAGTGATACTGATGATCCTGACCCTGAGTAGGCCGAGGCTAAGGTGTGTTTGTGTCTTGGTTTAAAACAAAGAAGTTTAAAAAGTAAAACAATAAAAATTGAAAAAATTGAAAAAAAGCTTAAAGAATAAGGATAAAAAATATTTTGGTACAGCTGTACAGTGTGTTTGTGTTTTAGCTAAGTGTTGGTATAAAAGAGTCAAAAAGTTAAAAAAGCTAAAAGTTTATAAAGCAAAAAAGTTACACCATGCTTAGGTTAATTTATTATTGAAGAAAGAAAAATTTTGTAAAAATTTCGTGTAGCCTAAGTGTACAGTGTTGATAAAGTCTACAGTCGTGTACAGTAATGTTTTAGACCTTCACATTTACTCACCACTCACTCACTGAGTCACCTGGAGCAAATTCCAGTCCTGCAAGCTCCATTCGTGGTAAGTGCCCTATACAGGTAGACCATTTTTTATCTTTCACATTGTATTTTTACTGTACCTTTTCTATGTTTAGATATGCTTAGATAGACAAATACTTACCATTGTGTTACAATCACCTGCTGTATTCAGTACAGTAAAATGCTATACAGGTTTGTAGCGTAGGAGCAATAGGCTATACCATATAGCCTAGGTGTGAAGTAGGCTATAGCATCTGTGTTTGTGTACATACACTCTATGATCACACAATGACGAAATCATCTAATGACACACTTCTCATAACATATCCCATTGTTAAGCGGTGCAGGACTGAAGGCACACACCCACACGAGACATACCTCAAAGAATACACACAAGAAGGCCAAACATAAAAGGCACTCCTTAAAATGAATTGTCCCTGGAGAATGGATGTAGCCAAGAGCCATTAAAGGAATAAGAAATATCATCTTTACCACAGTGCTGGAGGCAGAGGGAACACACTATGGTAAAACTGCCTGAGCCTAAGAAGAAGAACAAATCTGGGGGAAAGGAATAGAATTTTGTACGGGGAGAGTTTGCAGATCGAACAAGGAACCACTGCTTTTGCTCAGTTTGTGATCCCTTCTGGTCAGTTACACTCAGTTCTGGAATGTAGCCTGATTATTGTATGCTGGTTGCTTAACGTAGCTTATTGAGTCATCACAGGTATCTTTTTCTTACTTCACAGATTAAGAAACCAAGGCTCAAAGGAGAAAAGTAACATATACAAGCCTCCTAGTCATTCACAGAATGAGTTCAAAGTCACAACTTTCTGACCCTAAAGCCAATTATTTTCGCATTAGCAGACTGCTGAGAAGAGAACCCAGGAGAAGGGATGCAGAATGCAAGAGTCGGAAGAAGAAAGGGAGTAAAAGAAGGCTGATGAGGTCAGTGCCTATAATCCTTGCACTTTGGGAGGCCGAGGAGGGTGGATTACCTGAGGTCAGGAGTTTGAGACCAGCCTGGCCAACATGATGAAACCCCATCTCTACTAAAAATGCAAAAAATTAGCTGGGCGTGGTGGTGCATGTCTGTAATCCCAGCTACTCAGGATTCTCCTGCCGGAGAATCGCTTGAACCCCGGGGGTGGAGGTTGCAGTGAGCTGAGATCATGCCACTGCATTCCAGCCTGGGCAACAAGAGCGAAACTCCATCTCAAAAAAAAAAGAAGCCTGTTGGTATTTGTGTTATTCAAATACTGCTACACAATAACACAAAATTTTGGTGGTTTACAATGATAAGCATTTATTGGGCATATGCAGTTTGCAGATTAGCTAGAGTTTCAGAAACTGATCTTGGCTAGGTTGGACTGGGTGGCTTTGCTTCTCCCTGATGGTCTGTGGGTCAGCTGGAGTAGCTGTGCTCTACACATCTCCCATTCTCCTCCTGGGCTTAGTGAGGTGAGCCACATATCTTACTCTCATGGTGATCAAAAGGTAAAGAAAGAAAACCTAACCACCAAGTACCTGTCAAGCCTCATGCCTCCAGTCCACTAACATCCATTAGTGAAAGCAACATGGCAGAGCCCAAAGTCAAAGCATGAGAATTTTCACCAACGCCTTTAGTGGGAAGGACTGATGAATTATATGGCAAAGGGTTTGTGTATTAGGAGGGGTCAAGAATGGGGGTCAAGAATGGGAGTCAAAAATTCACTCTACCAGTCCCCAAGCAGCAATCACAGTTCATTCTTTCAGCACTTTACATTCATGTTGACTTGGAAGATGCCGTTTTTATAAAAGTCTTCTAAGATTAGTCATCCTGTCTATACAAGAAACATAAAACATATTTGTTTCTCCTTTCTCCTGCAAGCTGATAATAGAGAATAAGATCAAGCACTTTCTTAGCAATGATCAACTGGGTGATTACAATGTCCTACATAACTTTATGGAAAAATCAAGAGCACCCTTGATTGCTTATAGATTTATTACTCTGAAAGGGTTTTATTTATGCACTCATTCAACAAATAGCTTTTGAGTGTCTTCTGTGTACTAGGAACTATAATGGGCTTGAATGAACCAGAAGCTAGGGGATGAGGTGGAGGATGCAAAGATGAATAAAACACAACATGCACAGAGGGCTGTGGGGATCTGGGTGACAAGTGATATTGTTATTCAATTCGGAAACATAGGAAAAGGAAAAATGCATAAGAGAAAGATATTGAGCTCAGTTTTGGTTATATAGAATGTAAGGCAATGCTAGAATATCCAGTAAGTAGAAGTAGCTCTGTTGTGAGAAAAAATCTGGAAAGAAGATACAGATTTGGGAGCAATCTGCAGTATAGGCGACAGTTCAGAGAATGGGTGTGGAAGGGAACATTTTAAAGAAGGAAGGTGAATAGATTGAAAAGAAAATTGCTAGGGACAGAAAAACATTTAAGGAACCATTGATGGAGGCAGAGCAGTACCCACCAAAGAACATTGAAGAACAACAGAGAGTAAAGGGGAATCAGAGAGAAATGTTGAAAAAAGTCCAAGAATTTTTTTTTTAACAAAATGGAAAGGAGGAACTGGTTAGTGTTGTCAAATGCCGTAAAACGGTCAAGTTAAACAAAAATCCGAGAGTATTTGATTAAATAATTCAATTATATAATGTGAGACAAAACTTAGATGAGCAAGTAAGAGTAGAGAAATTGGGCATAGAGAATGCTTTTGTAAGAATGTTAGGAAGGGCCAGGCATGGTGGCTCACACCTGACATCCCAGCACTTTGGGAGGCCGAGGTGGGCGGATCACCTGAGGTCAGGAGTTTGAGACCAGCCTGGAAAATATGGTGAAACCCTGTCTCTACTAAAAGTACAAAAATTAGCCGGGCGTGGTGGTGCACGCCTATAATCCCAGCTACTGGAGAGGCTGAGGCAGGAGAATCGCTTGAACTCGGGAGGCAGAGGTTGCAGTGAGCCAAGATCACACCATTGCACTCCAGCCTGGGTGACAGAGCGAGACTCCTGTCTCAAAAAAAAAAAAAAAAAAAAAAAAAGGCTTGGGAAGGAAAAGGAGTGTGGCAGTTTGGGGAGATGCAGTGTCAAGAATGGATGGTTTTTCTCAGGCTAAGGGACACTTGAAGCTTTAGGGGAGTCAAACTAACATTTACTGAGCACCTGCTATTTTCCGGACACTGTGCTAGGAGGTGTATTTATACATATTGCCAAATTATATAAGCTGAGGAGAAGGAACAAGGGTAGACTGAAACACTGAAAAAGTCAGAGGAGATAATTGAGGAAGGAAATCTTTAAGAGGATACAATCAAAAGTACAGGTGAAGGGATTAGCATTGAAAAATATTTCATTCTGGGACAAAAGGAAAAGATGTTCAGGTGAACACAAAATGTGTTCAGCTCATAGAAGGGGGAAGGAAGGAAAATTAAGGCAATCTGTGACTGATGGTTTCTCTTTTCTCCTGTGGTAAATGCTGTGGTCACCATCTGAAAATGAGGGATGTGGAATAAAGAAATGGGCTCAGAAGAGAAGAGTTGGACTTAGGAATTGAGAGAAGGGGTTAGTTAATAATAACTAGGGAGGACTTCTGGGAGGATTTAAGGGTTCAACTAAAGTATTATTAGGGAAGGTAGAATGGTCGGCTTTAACTGTGCAGCAAGCTTGAGATTGACTAGATGCAACCTGTGGCTCAATGGCCCTTCTCAAACCTCCTACAACCGCTTTAACCCCTTGTGGCTTTGACTTAAGTTCTAATTTGTTTTGTTAGGCTGGATTGTGTTAAGCTGATTAATAAAGTGAACTGACAACACCCTCAGGTCCCCTTAGATATTCATGTTTATTTCCTGGTAGGTTTTTGTTTTGTGTTTCTTGTTTTTGAAGAGTGGGTTGGGAGTTTCAACTAGTCAACTTTTTTTATTTTTTGAGAGGACGTGGTGGAGGAGTAATCATTTTCTGTGATCAGAACTACCATAAAGAATACAACGAAAGTTCAATCTAAATGAAAATACTGTTCCATCTATTATTCTCATATGAGAAGACTGTTACATGAACAGGGAAAATGATTGCACGTAATTGCTAAGCGTAGGAAGCTTTGTTCCTAAACTGACCAACAAAACGTTACAAATAATTATTGCTCTATATAAATACTTACTGCAATGAATTTTCTTAATAAAAATCTGCCTGTAGTTTAATAGGGAACATACCAACTAGAAGGCCCCAGAGTCAGGGAATTATAGACTGTTAAGAGAGGGGAAAATGTATAGAGCACACCTAATGCAATCATTCAGAAGACACAGTTCTTGTACTGAGGGATGAGTTTCTTCATCTTTCTTTCATGCATCCAGAAAGTATGTAATAAACACCTACTGTTGGAGGTGTTAGGGAAGTAGCAGTAAACAAAAGAGACAAATATCCCCACACTCATGGAGCTTGTAGTATGGTGAGGAAAGGCAGTCAACAAAATAAAGTATTATTTAAATTATATCTCAAGTTAAAAGGAAAAAAAAAACTGCCAAGAAGAAAAATTAATCAAGGAAAGTGGAAAGGAAGTTCCACGGATGGGTGAGGGGATAATCCAGGAAGCCTTCACTGGGAAGGTGACATTTAAATAAAGATGTGAAAGAGTTGGAGGAGCAATTTACACATCTATTCATGAAAGAGCATTCCAGAGAGTGAATAGCTAGTGTAAAGTCCCTGAGACAGAAGTGTGCTTGGTGAGCCTAGAACCCAGGGAGAGAGGTGAGAGCAATAGGAGATGCTCTTAGAGGGGCAATGAGGAGCCAGATACATGGGCTTGGAACGATTGTGTCTTTGATTCTGAATAAGATGGGGAGCCACTAGAGGGTAATGTTCAAAGAACTCACATATCATCTCACAACAACTATAAATATGCTGATAGCTGAGAATAGATTCTTGGCAGTTCAAGAAGAGACCACTAAAACACCACTTGGCAGGCTAATACAGTAATCCAAGTGAAACACATGCACAGTCTGGATGAGGAGCAGAGCAGTGGAAATGATGAGAAAAGGTGGAGTTCAAATCATATAATTAAAGTAGAATTAACAAGATTTGCTAGCAAATGTGAGATTTGTTGGGGGGGTGGGGAAGATGAGTTAAAGAGAATTGTATGATTTTGGACTGAGTAAATGGGAAAAGGTGGATGCCATTGATTAAGATGGAAAGATAGTAAGTGGAATACATCTCTTTAGCATCATCAGGAGTGTAGTTTGGACGTGGGATGTTTGAGATGTCTATTTGACATTCTAGTGGAGATGTTATGTGAATAGCTAGCCATAAGAGTCTGCAGAGAAAACTGAAACTGGATCCCTTCCTTAAACCTTATGCAAAATTAACTTAAGGTGGATTAAAGACTTAAACATAAGACCTAACAGCATTAAAAACCCTAGAAGAAAACCTAGGCAATACCATTCAGGACATAGGCATGGGCAAAGACTTCATGACTAAAACACCAAAAGCAATGGCAACAAAAGTCAAAATTGACAAAAGGGATTTAATTAAACTAAAGAGCTTCTGTGCAGCAAAAGAAACTATCATCAGAGTGAACAGTCAACCTACGGAATGGGAGAAAATTTTTGCAATCTATCCATCTGACAAAGGGCTAATATCCAGAATCTACAAGGAACATAAGCACATTTATAAGAAAAAAACAACCCCATCAAAAAGTGTGCGATGGATATGAACAGACACTTCTCAAAAGAAGACATTTTATGTGGTCAACAAACATATGAAAAACAGCACATCATCACTGGTCATTAGAGAAATGCAAGTCAAAACCGCAATGAGATATCATCTCACACCAGTTGGAATGGCAATCATTAAAAAGTCAGGAAAAAACAGATGCTGGAGAGGACATGGAGAAATAGGAACACTTTTACACTGTTAGTGTGAGTGTAAACTAGTTCAACCATTGTGGAAGACAGGGCGGTGATTCCTCAAGGATCTAAAACCAGAAATATACCATTTGACCAAGCCATCCCATTACTGGGTATATACCCAAAGCATTATAAATCATTCTGCCATAAAGAGACATACACATGTATGTTTATTGCAGCACTATTCACAATAGCAAAGACTCAGAACCAACCCAAATACCCATTAATGATAGACTGGATAAAGAAAGTGTGGCACATATACACCATGGAATACTATGCAGCCATAAAAAAGGATGAGTTCATGTCCTTTGCAGGGACATGAATGAAGCTTGTGACCATCATTCTCAGCAAACTAACACAGGAACAGAAAACCAAACACCACATATTCTCACTCATAAGTGGGAGTTGAACAGTGAGATCACATGGGCACAGGGAGGGGAACATCAGACACTGGGGCCTGTCAGGGGGTCGGGGGCAAGTGGAGGGAGAGCATTAGGAGAAATACCTAATGTAGATGACGGGTTGATGGGTGCAGCAAACCACTATGGCACGTGTATACCCATGTAACAAACCTGCACATTCTGCACATGTATCCCAGAACTTAAAGTATAATAAAAAATAAAATAAAAAGAGTCTGCAGAGTAGGGTTATAATATCTGCCCATTCTTTAAACATTCATTGTGTACTTACTAAGAGCTCTGCTTCCAGGGAATTCATGAACTGGTGGGAAAAACTGGTCTCTAATGTATGAGATGTGCTACAGTAGATATATTAGAGAGCATATAAAAGGGATAGTCAAGGCCAGGCGAAGTGCCCCACGTCTGTAATCCCAGCACTTTGGGAGGCTGAGACAGGTGGATCGCTTGAGCTCAGGAGTTCAAGACCAGACTGGCCATGATGGCAAAACCTCATCTCTACCAAAAATACAAAAATTAGTCAGGTGTTGTGGCACATGCCTGTAGTCCAAGCTACTGAGGAGGCTGAGATGCAAGGATTGCTTGAACCTGGGAGGAGGTTGCGGTGAGCTGAGATCAGGCCACAGCGGCGCTTCAACCTTGGTGACAGAGTGAGAACTTGAAAAAAAAAAAAGAAAGAAAGAAAAAAGAAAGAAAAGAAAGAAAGGAAAGAGAAAGGAAAGAGAGAAAAGAAAAGAAAAGAAAAGAAAAGAAAAGAAAAGAAAAGAAAAGAAAAGAAAAGCGTTTGTCAACTTTGCCCAAAGAGATCATTCAAGTAACAACAGAGGCAGAACAGGGGTTAAGAGCACAGGCTCTGGATTAATAAACTTATGGACCAGGATTTGAATCCTACCTTCATCATTTACTAGCTGTATGACCATCTCTAAAGCCTCTTATAAGTAAAACTGAGATATTAATAGATCTCTTAGAAGCCAACATTTTTTATTAATTGTAAACAAAACTTGAACTCAGCTGTGCTGGTTCTGGCACATTAAGCCAAATCACCAAGGTCAGGACTTGCAGTTTAAAGAATTACCACTAGAGGTCGACTCCCAGTGCTGGAAGCTCACTCAGTCCGCAGGGACTCAAGTCTGCAAAACGGTGGAAATGGGGAAATGTCTGGAATTATAAATTTTTGAAAGCTTTTTACTGCTAACCAGTGAGGTTTTTGGTCCCAAACCCCTCATAGGCAACTAAGCTGTGAGGCAATGTATACAACTTGTGGCACTCTGACATGAGCAATCTAAACAAGTAAGTAAAAGTGATCAGAATGCCTGAGGTGCTGAAAAATACAGCACCGTGCTCAATTTCTTGACCTTTTGTTGTTGTTGTTGTTTTATTTGAGATGGAGTCCCATTCCGTCATCTGGGCTGGAGTGCAGGGGTATGATCACAGCTCACTGCAACCTCCTTGCTTGTCCTGGGTTCAAGCAATCCTCCCACCTTAGCCTCCTGAATAGCTGGGACGATAGGCATGTGCCACCACACTTAGCTAATTTTTTGTATTATTTGTAGAGACAGGGTTTCACCATGTTGCCCAGGCTGGTCTCGAACTCATGGGCTCAAGCGATCTGCCTGCCTTGGCCTCCCAAAGTGCTGGAATTACAGGCATGAGCCACCACGCCTGGCCAATCTGTCTTCTTATTATACCAAAATCCCATTCATCCTTTCTAGAAGGGAATATAAATTGGAGTGGGCAGGGGGAAGGGATTAGTGCCCTCACTAAAGCCAGTACCCCAGCATCTGTTCTTCTTCCTGAAAGTGACTGGCCACCATTGACCTAAATCAGAAACCTATGATTTGTCCCAGATTTTTCTTTTTCCCTTGCTCTTCATATCTATCAGTGATACTAATTCTAAACTATCCTTAATGAACCACATCTGTGCCCCTCTCTCATCTCTCCTTCCTCACTTTCACTGCATTTGACTGAGGCTTCACCATGTGAATTATTACCATGGCATGCTAACAGATTTATTGCTTCCAATGGTACCATGCCATAATTCATCCTTCATATGGTTGCCAATAAATTTTTAAAATATTTATTTGTATCTGTTACTTCTCAGGTTAAAAGCTTCCCAGCATGTTGAAGATGGAATGCAAACAGCTCTGCATGCATGCCCTTTGCTCGTGCAGCTCCTGTCGTCCATCCCCCACTCTTACCCACTCTTGCTGGATAATTCCTTTTTATTCTTAAGACTTCATCCAAGAAGCAAGCTCTCATATTTCCTTTATGTACTTCTGTCATAGCCCTTTACATATATTAATCATCTTTTCTCTTGGAAAGCAAACACTGTCTTTCATTTTTGTTTGCCAACATCTAGCAGAATTTTTGGTTTATATTAGGAAATAAATAAATGTTTGTTGCATTGTAATGTCAGAAGAAGTCTAGGAGAATGTGTAAAAGTCGGGTGATGGCCGGGTGCGGTGGCTCATGCCTGTAATCCCAGCACTTTGGGAGGCTGAGGTGGGCAGATCACAAGGTCAGGAGATCGAGACCATCCTGGCCAACGTGGTAAAACCCCATATTTACTAAAAATACAAAAATTAGTTGGGCATGTTGGCACATGCCTGTTAATCCCAGCTACTTGGGAGGCTGAGGCAGGAGAATCACTTGAACCAGGGAGGCAGAGGTTGCAGTGAGCCCAGATGGCACCACTGCACTCCAGCCTGGCAACAGAGCAAGGCCCATCTCAAAAAAAAAAAAAAAAAAAAAAAAAAGTTGGGTGATTAGGTCATAGACACTTTTTGTGAACTGCTGTGAAGAAATTCAAGAATACATCTGCTCACAAGATGCATCAGAGGAGGCCAGGTGCAGTGGCTCACCCAAGTAATCCCAGCACTTTGGGAGGCCAAGGCAGGAGGATCGTTTGAGCCCAGGAGTTCCAGACCAGCCTGGACAACATAATGGGACCCCCGTCTCTACAAAATAATTTTTTAAATTAGCTGGATGTGGTGGCACACACCTGTGGCTCCAGCTACTGAGGAGGCTGAGGTGGGAGGATTGCCTGAGCCTGGGAGGTTGAGGCTGCAATGAGCTGTGATAGTGTCACTGCACCCCAGCATGGGTGATAGAGACACTGTCTCAAAAAAAAAAAAATGTATAAGAGGAAAGGTGTGGTATCATATTTCCCAGTGCTTAAAATATTGCCAGCCTAAGACACCTACTACTGGCCTTTGTCAGAAGCGTATCATATCGCCACCCCAGCCTATGTCCTCCAACAGTGTGACAGCGACGGGGAGGTCACACCCATGTGAGCTCTAGCCTGTTACCTGGACAGAGACTTTACCCATGGGCACTACAATGTTTCTAACCCTGATCAAGCCAGGCACGGTGGCTCACACCTATAATCCAAGCACTTTGAGAGGCTGAGGTGGGAGGATCACTTGAGCTCAGGAGTTCCAGGCCAGTCTAGGCAACATGGTGGGGACCCCATATCTACAAAATAATGTTGTTTTAATTAGCTGGGCATGGTGGCACATGCCTGTAGTCCTAGGTACTGAGGAGGTTGAGGTAGGAGGATTGCTTGAGCCTGGGGTTGAGGCTGCAGTGAGTTGTGATCATGCCACTGCACTCCAGCCTGGGTGACAGAGCAAGACCCCATCTCAAAAAACAAACAAATAAACCTGATCAATCCTTTGTTACCATTTGTCTTGGTGGTCGATTGAGGAGCAGTGAGTAGAGGGAAGAAAGAGTTGAGAAGGGCAGTGAAGTTCGCCACCTCCTCCCCACCTCAGTACACTTTATGGAAAAGTATTTTCAACTAGGGCCATCTTGTTCTATGCGTAACCCTAATAGAAGCTGGGGTCTCACATGGCCTACTGTCTACAGCAGCTTATACTCAAAGGAAAACATACCAAAGTTCCAAATCCTTGAAAAATTATATATATATTTTTACTATAGGTTTTCTTAGAGCAGTCACACTTTAGGACACACACGTTTGGGTTTATAGTACCTGTGAAAATGCCTGGTACAGAGTAAATGCTCAATAATATATATTGAAGGATGAATGAGTGAGTGAATGAATGAATGAACAAATACCTATTTTAAGGCATTTATTATAATACTCCAGGCTGATTTTTTTATTTCTTCCTTACTAGCCTATGAGCATCTTATGTCTCTTGAATAAACTTCAGGGCTAGAATATAGTAAGTACTGATTGAAAATGTAAACAATTACTAAATAATTTAGTTTAGTAAATTGTTTAGTAATTGTTTAGTAAAGAATTTAGTCATTGTGGAACTCTTTCTGTTCCACAAGTTTGCACTTTAAATTGAGTTTTTAAAAATGAAAGTACATATAGAAAATATTTTTAAAATCAAGTATGCAGAGGCAATTTGCAATATATACATATTTTTAAAATCGTACATAAGAGAAAGCTCACATCGAAAGCTTAATGAATTATCCAGCCCGCTGGCTTTGCATCCTCCACATCTCATTCCCTGCACACACCAGATGGCGACATTTTGCCATGATCTGCTGAGTCCTAGACATTTGATAATGTATTCAACAAATGTATAACATGAGTCTTATGTTAGGCACTAAGAATTCATAAATGAGTGACACAGAGACCTTGCATATCAAGGGGCTTATAATCTATTGGGAGAGTAGATAGATATACGGATAACTTAAAAGCACAATTAGTATGATACAAAATAATAGCTAACATTTTTGAGGTACAAGGGACCTGAATAGACACTTCACAAATGAGGATATCTAAATGGACAAAAAGCACAGGAAAAAGTAATCAACATTATTAGTCATCAGGAACATGCAAATTGAAAGCTCAATGAGATACTACTCTACTGCCATTAGAATGACTAAATGAAAAGAATTCAGAAAACCCAGTGATGGTGAAGCAGCTGAGCAACTGGAAACCTTACACACTGCTGGCAGGAATGTAAACTGTTACAAGCACTTGCACTGCTTGTACTTCCAAGAACTGCTTGGTAGGATCTACTAAAGTTAACCTCACAAATACGATGCCCTGGCAATTTCATTTCTGGGTATATATCAGCAGAAATGAGTGCTTACATACACCAAAGACATGCAGAGGTAGCTCATAGAAAATTATTTTTTAACAGCAAAAAAATGGAAGCAACTCAAATGTCCGTGAATAGTACAGTATATAAATAAATTGTGGTATGCAATAAGTGGAATGTTATACAGCAATGAAGACCAAAATGTTATTGCTACTCGCAGCAACATGAATGAATCACACTAAAAATATAGTGTTGATTGAGAGAAGCCAGACTCTAAAGATCACATAATGTATGATTACATTCATGTGAAGTGGCCAGGTGTGGTGGCTCACACCTGAAATGCCAGCACTTTGGGAGGCCGAGGTGGGCGGATCACTTAACATCAGGAGTTCAAGACCAGCCTGGCCAACGCGGCAAAACCCTATCTCTACGAAAAATACAAAAATGAGCTGGGTATGGTGGCGCATGCCTATGGTCCCAGCTACTCAGGAGGCTGAGGCATGAGAATCAGTTGAACCCGGGAGGTGGTGGTTGCAGTGAGCCAAGATCGTACCACTGCACTCCAGCCTGGGTGACTGAGTGAGACTCTATTTCAAAGATAGATAGATAGATATATAGATAGATAGATAGATAGATAGATAGATAGATAGATAGATAATAGATAGATAGATAGAATAGAGAGACAGATATAGATGATAGGTATAGATGATAGATAGATAGATATAGATGATATAGATAGATAGAATAGAGAGACAGATATAGATGATAGGTATAGATGATAGATATAGATGATATAGATAGATAGATAGAGAGATAGATAGATAGATACATACATACATACATACATACATACATCCATACATACATCAAGTTTGAGAACAGGAAAAACTAATCTATGGTGATAAAGGTCAGAATATTGGTTACTTTGGCGGGAGTTGGATATTTACTGAAAGGGAGTAGAAGTGAGCCTTCTGTTGTGCTAGAAATGTTCTGTATCTTGTTCTAGGGGTTGTTACAGAGGTATATACAGATGTGAAGATCTACTGAGGTGTATAAAATTTGGACACTTCACCACACATAAATTATTTCAACAAACAAGTAAATAAAAAGAAAGCAATACCTTAACATCACTGAATTTTTTTTAGAGGCAAGGCATTTTATCTATATATAAATTATCTCACTTAGTCATTACAATAACTCTGTGAGGGACGCTCAATTACTAACTCCAGTTTACAAACTGGGAAGCTGACGTTGAGGGTGCTAAGTACCTTGTCCAGGTGTCCATAATATGCATACGGCCGAGGAAGAAGACAGGTCAGTCTTGTTCCAAAGCCCCAGCAATAGTCCATTATTCAGATGTTTTCCCATTTTCACAAGGCCCAATGGGAGTGATGAATTCTGGCTTACGGGAAAGTTGATTAATAAGGACTTCAAAGAAGAAGATGATTCATTTATACCAAACAATAAACCAAAATGTTTTGTTTCCTTGCTTCCTATTAGAACTATAGAATCCTGGATTTGGAAGGGGATGTGGCAGTTGTCTGGTCTATCCAATCTCTTCATTTTCTATGTGAAGGAATTAAAGCTCAGAGTGGTGACAACACTCTAATGTTAGCAAAGGCCAGAGCTAAGGTCAGTTGGAAAACAGCTGATTTTAACCAGAGAGGTTATGAAATTTGTTTGAGGCCACTCAGAAGTAAGTGGTAGAGCCAGCATCTGAATTCAGGCCACTGTGTGATAGAGTCCTGACTCCTAGCCCAGTGCCCCATCCACCACCCCAGCTTGCCTCTAAAATACACTGAAAAGTCAGTCACTTAGAAGGGATTGGCATGATCTTGGTCAGCTGGGGTGGGAGAGGTGGGCATGTGGAGGACGTGAAAAGATACATTCAACACACACCACAAGCCAACAGCTCAAGGGTAGCAGGGAAAGGCACAGATGTCTAAGAAAAGCAAATTCAAAGGGAAGGGATTTTGGCAGCAAATATTAGGACCATGTCCTGGCCAAGATAGAGTAGGCTCTCTACCTGTGTAGATGGCTCTAGGGAATGGAGGGAGCACTGATTCTGAACTCATACTCACCCAGAATGAATTTCAAGAGGTCCCTTGACTTCAGTGAGCTTAGGAAATTCAACACAATAGTTATTTTAAAAATCAGAGAACCTACTGCTGTTTGAATAGGATAAGTGGATATGAAAAAAGTAACTGAAAAGCAGTAATTTTTTTCCCCCTGGCACTGTGTAACCATTCTCTCTTCTTTTTTTTTTTTAATACTTTAAGTTTTAGGGTACATGTGCACAATGTGCAGGTTTGTTACATATGTATACATGTGCCATGTTGGTGTGCTGCACCCATTAACTCGTCATTTACATTAGGTATATCTCCTAATGCTGTCCCTCCCCCCTCCCCCCTCCCCCCACCCCACAACAGGCCCCGGGGTATGATGTTCCCCTTCCTGCGTCCAAGTGTTCTCATTGTTAAATTCCCACCTATGAGTGATAACATGCGGTGTTTGGTTTTTTGTCCTTGCGATAGTTTGCTCAGAATGATGGTTTCCAACTTCATCCATGTCCCTACAAAGGACATGAACTCATCCTTTCTTATGGCTGCATAGTATTCCATGGTGTATATGTGCCACATTTTCTTAATCCAGTCTATCATTGTTGGACATCTGGGTTGGTTCCACAGGTGCTGGAGAGGATGTGGAGAAATAAGAACACTTTTACACTGTTGGTGGGACTGTAAACTAGTTCAACCATTGTGTAAGTCAGTGTGGCAATTTCTCAGGGATCTAGAACTAGAAATACCATTTGACCCAGCCATCCCATTATGGGGTATATACCCAAAAGAGTATAAATCATGCTGCTATAAAGACACATGCACACGTATATTTATTGCGGCACTATTCACAATAGCAAAGACTCAGAAAAGCAGTAATTTTAAGAAATTATCGACCAGGCACAGTGGCCCACACCTGTAAATCCCAGCACTTTGGGAGGCCAAGGCAGGAGGATTGCTTGAGCCCAGGAGTTTGAGACCAGCCTGGGTAACATGGCAAGACCTTGTCTCAATATAAATAAATAAATAATTTTTTAAAAAAGCAAAAAAAATTACTTCTTAATAGAATTGTACCCTCAAATACATAAAAAGGCCTTAAACTCCAGGCTACAGGAACTCCAAGAAAGGATGGTGTCGGTGGGTTTGCAGGTGGGGATTCAGACAGGGAGACTAGTCTGCTTGCCCTGTTGGATCGGGCCAAATCCAAATGCAAACAAATCACACAAATAATTGGTTATTGCCAGCCAACGAAAGATAACTTTGAGTAGAAAGAAACCAGCACTGGAAAACCATCTAATTTAAGCCAAGGAGTCATTTCAAGACTTGAATTTAGACTTGAAAGAAGAAAAGCACAGTTTCAGCAAAGCTCAATTAATGTATAAAAAATCCAATTTGGATTGAATTGTAGGCCTGTCTCAGCACTAAGGTAAGATGCTTATCTGGCCAAGGCGCCACAGCCCAGAGATAACAGCTTATGCCAGCTCCTCCCCCTCTTTTACTCCTTCTACCAGCCCCTCCCTCTCCTCCAACCGAAGTTCCTGGTTTTTCCCGTGCCTTTTGCAATTCTTGCCCACTTCTCAATGTCTCATTTCATTTATGAGTGGTCTAATATACTGATGGTCTTTGTCTTGGTGCAAGTGTCTTTGCTGAATCTTTTCCTGCATTGTATTCTTTTACTATGGCAGCTATGACAAATTTGGTGGCTGAAAACAGAAATTTATTACCTCTTAGTTCTACAAACCAGAAGTCCATTTCACTGGGATGGAATTCAGGTGTTGGCATGGCTGCCCTCATTCTAGGGCAAGCTTGTCCAAACTGCAGCCCTTGGGCCACATGCAGCCCAGAACATCTTTGAATGCGGCCCAACACAAATTTGTAAACTTTCTCAAAACACGATGAGATTTTTCTACGATTTTTTTTAGCACATCAGCTATCATTAATGTTAGCGTATCTTACGTGTGGCCCAAGACAATTGTTCTTCCAATGTGGTCCAGGGAAGCCAAAAGTTTGGACACCCCTGTTCTAGGGGCTCAAAGGGAGAAGCTGATCCTTGCCTCTTCCAGCTTCCAGTGGCTGCTGGTGTGGCATTCCCCAGCTGTGGCTGCATCACTCTAAACCCTGCCTTCACCTTTACGTGGCATCGTGCTTCAGGTGTGTGTCATCTCCCTTTTGCTTCTCTCGTACAGAGACACTAAATGGCATCCTGGTCCCCTCTGGATAATCCAGAATAATCCCAAAATAGTTAATGAGACTTGTTATCATATAAGGTAAAATTAACTCTTTTTTCAAATGTGACAAGTTCCAGGGGTTAGGACAGAATCTCTTTGGGTAGCCATTATTCCGCCTATTATAGTTTTCAACCCTTAGAACCAAAAACCTGAGGGTCATCCTTAACTGCTCTCTTTCTCACACATCCTACATCCAATCTATCAGCAAGTGTTATTGGTTCTATCTTTGTAAAACTCCCGAATCCTGCTACTTCTGTCCACCCTCACTTTTGGCCTGGACTTTTGCAACGGCCTCCTGATGGATCTCCCTGCTTCTTCCCTGAGCTCCTTACAATCTCCATGGCCACGGAGATAATTTTAAACATAAATCTCATTGTGTCATTTCCCTTTTCAAACTGTTCCAACAGCTTCACATCATATTTAAAATAAAATCCCAGCCAGGCACGGTGGCTCATGTCTGTAATCCCAGCACTTTAGGAGGCTGAGGCAGGAGGATCCCTTGAATCCAGGAGTTCAAGACCAGCCCAGGAAACACAGCAAGATCCCATCTCTACACAAAGGACAAAATTAGCCAGGGGTGGTGGTGTGCAGCTGTGGTCCCAGCTATTTGGGAGACTGAGGTGGGAGGTTCGCTTGAGTCCAGGAGAAAAGTCTTCAGTGAACCATAATCATGCCGCTGCACTCAGCCTGGGTGACAGTGAGATTTTGTCTCAAAAAAAAAAAAAAAAAAAGAGAAAATCCCAAGCCCTTACATGGTCTGTATTGCCTCTGCAACTCCATGTTACGTCTGCTTTGCTCCTTGTACTCCAGGTACACTGGCTTCCTACTGCTCATCAGAAGTGGCAGCACCTTCTTATCTCAGGACCTAGCACTTTCTCCTCCCTCTTTGGGGCCCCTCTCCCCCAGAGATTTCCACAGCTTGCTCCTTGGCTACATCTAAGTGTCTGTCATTTCCTCAGGGAGACCTCTCCTGACACCCAGCTTAAAATAGCATTTCTGTCACTCTCTGGCTCCATATCATTATTTTCTTTGAGACACTCAGCACTATCTCACATTATATTATGTATTTATTTGTCTGATTGCTTAACTTCAAATCCCCCCCGCAACCCTTCACTTAAAACATTAATTTCCTGGGAGAAGGGAACGTGCCTCTTTTGTTCACCACTGGATCTCTAGTGCCTAGAACAGTGCCTGACACAGAAAAGGAACACGTTAAATAGTTTTTGAATGAATACATGAATGAATGATTGAAAGATTTCAGGGGGTGGATGACTGGAATGTAAAAGGAAAGCTCTTAAAAGGGACTGCCCTCCGCTTCCCCACCACAAACCCAAATCATTGTAGCGGTGATTCTTCCAAGCTTGAACAACCCTGCCTGCTGCAGCTGAACGTCAGCCAGAGGCAGCAACTGCAGCCACCCCCATCTCAGCTTTCCGGCCACCTCCCAGGGGACGTGGGCAGGGAGGCCACGTGGCAGGAAAAGCGACCTAGGAGAGCAGAGTTAGTAAGGGACTGTGTTTGTGTTATGGCAGCTGCTGGCACATGAAAACTCTATGCGTTAAAAGAAGTACAACCTATTGGGATTCTCTGCAAGTTCTTAGCAGGAAAATCTGCATTTGTTGCCCCACTTGGAGCAGTAGTTGGAAAAGACTGGAGCCACAAGGCCAAATGCCATTTGCACCCCTTCCAAGGGCCTCCGTGGTGCATGGGTCCAAACCTAGTGCCTTCTTTCCACTTCAGACACCATTCCCACCACCCTCCAGCCCCCCAAAAGAGCAGTATTTGCCAGTGGCCAGTAGAAACCAACATAAAGTAGAGACGCCATGTCACATATTCATGAACAACCCAGATTTTAGAGGCAAGCCTCAATTAGAATTCCCAATGTGGATTGCTGGTGTGTGTACTTGGATGAGTCCTTATCCATAAAATCAAAATAATGTCTATCTCTTAGGAATGTTATGGGGAGAGAATGTTCTAGCCCAGCACAGGACCAGCATGGTTATCTTTGTCGGCCTTTATAAAAGAATGGAGGGCAGGGAGGGAAGCAGTAATAGTCAGCGTGCCAACATTCTGAGACTTGCTTGGCATGGCAGTAAAGCCATAGAACCACAGAATGATGGAGTTCAAAAACACTTGGGAGATTAAAAACAACAATCACCACAATAACAAAAAGAAACTTGCATCTTATTTAAAAAAACAAAAAGTGCCTGTAATCCCAGTACTTTGGGAGGCCGAGGCAGGCGGATCACCTGAGGTCAGGAGTTAGAGACCAGCCTGGCCAACATGGTGAAACCCCATCTCTACTAAAAATACAAAAATTAGCTGGGTATGGTGACAATCACCTGTAATCCCAGCTGCTTGGGAGGCTGAGGCAGGAGAATTGTTTGAACCCGGAGGCAGAGGTTGCAGTGAGCTGAGATCATGCCATTGCACACTAGCCTGGGCAACAGGGCAAGACTCCATCTCAAAAAAAAAAAAAAAAGTAATTGGGCCTAGAAAGATGAACCGATTTGCCCAGAATCATACAGCTAGTTAATGGCAAAGCCAGGGCTAGAACCCAGACCTCAGACCTCTGGCCTCTGGCCCTTACTGTTGCTCCTTGGGGTTTTCAACAGCCTGATTGATTTGTGAGTCCTCCTGCCTCCACCACTGCCCAGGCCTCAAACCACACAGTTCAGGACCAGCTCTTACAGCAGATGAGATCAGACCCAGCCACAGCCTCACGAGGCCCGCAAGGACTCTGCTCCCAATCCCGGTTCTCTAATTTTTCTTCCTCCATCCATTACAGCCTATGAGCCCCAGACTCCTTGCTCCCGGCCCCTTCTCAGCAGAACACCTCAGTCAAGTGGCCCGTTGGCCTGTTGTGAAGTAAAACATTTCCTGGAGGTGGAATGCTGAGAAACTGCAATGTCAATCTGAGGTCCCTGTGCTCGGGTGGCAACAAAAACACTCAACGTAATGCGTTTCCCAGCTTAGGTCTTTGTAGGGCATGTTCCTCAGTCCCTTCATCTATAAAATGGGGATAATAATGTGAACTCTTTCATAGGGTTTTCTGAGATTGTGACTTGATACATGTAAAGCATTCATGGAAATATCTGGAACAAAGCAAATCTTCAATATTATTATTATTATTATTATTATTAGAAAATTAGCCTCCCTCATTCTCCTTGAAAACTGGCACAAGACAAGCGTGCCCTCTCTCATCACTCTTATTCAACATAGTGTTGGAAGGTCTGGCCAGGGCAATCAAGCAAGGGAAAGAAATAAAGGGTATTCAAATAGTAAGAGAGGAGTCAAATTGTCTTTGTTTGCAGATGACATGATCCTATGTCTAGAAAACCCCACCGTTTCAGCTCAAAAGCTTAAGCTAATAAGCAACTTTAGTAAAGTCTGAGGATACAAAATTAATGTGCAGAAATCACAAGTATTCTTATACATCAAAAACAGACAAGCAGAAACACAAATTATGAATGAACTCCCATTCACAACTGCCACCAAGAATAAAATACCTAGGAATACAGCTAAAAAGGGACGTGATGGACCTTTTCAAGGAGAACTACAAACCACTGCACAAGGAAATCAGGGAGGACATAAGCAGATGGAAAAACATTCCATGCTCATAGATAGGAAAAATCAATAACGTGAAAATGGCCATACTGCCCAAAGCAATTTATAGATTCAATGCTATTCCCATTAAACTATTATTGACATTCTTCACAGAATTAGAAAAAACTATTTTAAAATTCATATGGAACCAAAAAACAGCTCACATAATTAAGATAATTCTAAGCAAAAAGAACAAAGCTGGAGGCATCATGCTAACCAACTTCAAACTATACTACAAGGCCGCAGTAACCAAAACAGACCAATGGAACAGAATAGAGAACTCAGAAATAAAACCACACATCTATGATCTTTGACAAACCCAACAAAACAAGCAATTGGGAAACGGATTCTCTATTTAATAAATGGTGCTAGGAGAATTGGCTAGCCATATGCAGAAAATTGAAACTGGATCCCTTCCTTACACCTTATACAAAAATTAACTCAAGATGGACTAAAGACTTAAATGTAAAACCCAAAACTATAAAAACTCTAGAAGAAAATCTAGGCAATACCATTCAGGACATAGGCATGGGCAAAGACTTTATGATGAAATTGCCAAAAGCAATTGCAACAAAAGCCAAAATTGACAAATGGGATCTAATTAAGCTAAAGAGCTTCTGCAAAGTAAATGAAACTATCATCAGAGTGAACAGGCAACCTACAGAATGGGAGAAAATTTTTGTAATCTATCCATCTGACAAAGGTCTAATATCCAGAATCTACAAGGAACTTAAGCACATTTACAAGAAACAAAACAAGCAATCCCATTAAAAAGTGGACAAAGAATATGAACAGACACTTCTCAAAAAAAGACATACAGCCAATGATCACATGAAAAATAGCTCAACCTCACCGATCATTAGAGAAATGCAAATCAAAACCACAATGAAATACCATCTCATGCCAGTCAGAATGGTGATTATTAAAAAGTCAAGAAACAACAGATGCTGGCAAGGTTGCAGAGAAATAGGAACACTTTTACACTGTTGGTGGGAATGTAAATTAGTTCAACCATTGTGGAAGAGAGTGTAGCAATTCCTCAAAAATTTAGAACCAGATATACCATTTGACCCAGCAATCTCATTACTGGGTATATATCAAAGGAATATAAATCATTCTACTATAAAGATACATGCACACATATGTTCATCGCAGCACTACTCACAATAGCAAAGACATGGAATCAACCCAAATGCCCATCAATGATAGGCTGGATAAAGAAAACATGGTACATATACACCATGGAATATTATGCAGCCACAAAATGGAAGGAAATCATGTCCTTTTCAGGGACATGGATGAAGCTGGAAGGCATTATCCTCAGCAAACTAATGCAGGAACAGAAAACCAAACACCGCATGTTCTCACTTATAAGTGGGAGCTGAACAATGAGAACACATGGACAAAGGGAGGGAAAAACAGTTACTGGGGCCTGTTGGGGAAGGATGGAGTGGGGGAGAGCATTAGAGAAAAGAGCTGATGCATGCTGGGCTTAATACCTAGGTAATGGGTTGATAAGTGCAGCAAACTACCATGGCACATGCTTAGCTATGTAGCAAACCTGCACAGCCTGCACATGTACCCTGGAACTTAAATAAATAAATAAGTAAAAATTAAAATAAAAGAAATACTCACAAAATAAAGAAAAAGAAAATTAGTCTCTCTCTACTCAAACAGGAATTTGCCATGAACTCCATCTGCCCCGTAATACATATTTCCCCCTCTTTCCCTTCATAATTAATCATATTTTGGTGGATTAGTCAACATAGCCTCTTCAGGTTGGAGAAGCTCTCAGCTGAGCAGGAACTAGAACTGATAAACTCTCTGAGCTTCACTCTCGTCCTCTGCCCACTGGATCTAATCATAAGTGCTTCGTACTGGTGAAATGATGAACTGAAGTGACATCATAGAATAATTGGGAAAAAAATATGATCATTGGGAGGCTGAAGTGGGTGGATCACCTGAGGTCAGGAGTTTTGAGACTGGGCTGGCCAACATGGTGAAACCCCACCTCTACTAAAAATACAAAAATTAGCTGGGTATGGTGGTGGGCGCCTATAATCCCAGCTCCTTGGGAGGCTGAGGTGGGAGAATCGCTTGGACCTGGAAGGTGGAGATTGCAGTGAGCCGAGATCACGCCACTGCACTCCAGCCTGGGTGACAGAGCAAGACTCCACCTCAAAAGAAAAAAAAATACGATTACCCTTATCTCTCTGTGTAATACCTCACTAGTGTTAGGTTTACTGGAAGAACTTATCCAGTTTTAGAAGTCAAAAGCAGTCAAATATCAGCACTTTCTATAGTTCGAACTTATAAAAGTAGCCATAATTGTAGTAGAAAACAAGAATAGCACCCAACATTTATTTACTGCTTCTATATACCTGCTACTGTCCTGTTTAGTTCACATGGATTATGCCATTGAATTTCCATGGCCTAATGAGGCATATATCATTATCATCCCCCATATGCCAAGTGGAGAAACTGAAGCATCTGGAAGACTAGCAAATGTTCAACAGTAACAGAGCTGGTAATGGGACACAGACCAAGGGGGTTTAATTCCAGAGCTCACACACACCCAGCAACTACTCTGTAGTGCGAGGCTTTCTGAGTTGAGGACCCTGCCTTCTTATTGTCAATCCGTCTGTCAGTCTTCAAGAGCTGGAACTCTGTTCTTGACACCAAAGCAGGGCCAAGGCTCCAGCTACCTGATGAGAAGATGCCCTGGTTCGGCCTTTTGTCTTCTTAAGTTCTCAGATATGGCTTACTCCTAGTGTCTCTGTCACTATATTCTCTCTATCTAAGGAACACTCACCTATCATTCTTGTTGGAGCTCCCTGATGACAAGTGCTTTCCTGAACAGCTCCCCATAATATGTACTGTCTGTTAATCATATGCCATGTTTTGCATATCAGGCAGTACTTCCTCCCTGCAACTTCAGCTAAGTCTTTCCCTTCTGTCCCTTCCCCATTCTGGGAAGGATCCTTGTCTACCCCATCTGTCCTTTCCTGCTGTCTGAAGCAGTTTGTACCTAGTGTTGCTCATGTATGTGACACTACAAGGAGAGCCCTGGGGATGCAGAGAGCAGGATACCCGGTCCCTGAATGATCTCATTGGCTGACAGACTATAGAAAACTAAATGCAAAGTAGTGCACACTGAACGATGATAGAGCAGCACAAATATTTATTATATGTTAAAGGCCTAGCATTAAGGCCCGGCATTAGGGAGAGAATAAAGAATAATGACCAGGATATAATCTAAACATCTCCTGCTTATCATCTGCACCAAGCCCAGTATCCCAGTATTAAAGGGTGCCCCATAGGGGTACAAATTGAGCTTACAAAAAAAAAAAATGGCAAAGCAGCTCTGTGGAGTGTCCCCTCAATTTCCAGTTCACTCGGTGTAATAGCAGTTGCAGAATCTTGTTTCTGCCCCTCACTACACATGATCTTGAGCCTTTTATCCACAAATCAGGAGTCCTGTGACCATAATTTAAGTTCTTCCCCAGTGCCTTGCCTGGCTGGGTCATGGTAAGTTACAACTCAAAAAGCTGCATTTTTTAAAATTTTGTATTAGACCCACACAAGCAAAGCATTTTCAGGTGATTTTTTGCAGCCTCCCTTCTGCTAGCTGAGCCTCATTTATCTGCAGCCACTAAGTCTATCCACAGGCAGGTATCAGACATGACCAGGAAATCAATATGAGCCAGTGAAACAAGATATTTTCTCCCTCCTTTGCTTCTCTAAGCAGGGAAAGCTTCCAGTGAAGATCAGAGTGCAGCCAGCTCCTCTATGCCCTTTTCTCCCTCCATGCATGAGAAATATAGAAATTATTCTTTGCCAAGTATATGGACCAAGGCTAAATTCAAAGATTTTTAAGATGTGGTGAAGCCAGAGTGAAAATCTTCACATCTTGGAAGCAATTATGGAATCTGCTCTAGAAAAAGATGGGAAAAAAAGATCAGAGATTCATTGGGTAAAGATGTATGAAATGATTAGGATTTGCATTTCTGGACAGGACTACATGTTAACCATTCCCATTTGCCTCTAAAAAGTCTCAAAAACCTTTATTTCCAAACCCCATTCCACAGACTTATCTGTACACATTGGGACTTCTTTGCTTAGTCCAGTGTGTTTTCATCTAAGATAGTGTATTATTGATGGTAGCCTTTTATCCTGATCGCTCTGTTGTTCAGTAAGACTTTGAAACTTAGCAGCTTTGTGTCTAAACAGCAGACTTCATTCACCATCGCTGGTAGAAGTAAATACTGAATAAGGTTTAAGAAGAAAGCAATGATCGAGGCACTTGTCTTGCTCTGCCATTAAAAAAAATATATCATAGGGCCAGGCGTGGTGGCTCACACCTGTAATCCCAGCACTTTGGGAGGCTGAGGAGGGCGGATCACAAGGTCAGGAGTTGGAGACCAGCCAGGCCAATATGGTGAAACCCTGGCTCTACTAAAAATACAAAAATTAGCCAGGTGTGGTGGCATGCGCCTGTAGTCCCAGCTACTCGGGAGGCTGAGGCAGAAGAATTGCTTGAACCCGGGAGGCGGAGGTTGCAGTGAGCTGAGCTCGCACCATTGCACTCCAGCCCAGGCAATAGAGTGAAATAGAGTGAGACTCTGTCTAAAAAATAAAAAAAAATATATACACACACACACACACACACATACATATATCAGTTTGAGTGGCTTGAAAAACCGAAATTTATTTTCTCACTGTTCTGGAGGCTAGAAGTCCAAGATCAAGGTGGTGGCATGGTGGGTTTCTGGTGAGGGCTTTCTCCTTGGGTTGCAGATGGTTACCTTCTTGCTGTGTGCTAACGTGATCTCTTCTTTCCTTGCAAGCAGGGAGACAGATTGGAAACTCTCTGGTGTCTCTTCTTATGAGGGCGCTAATTCTCCCACGAGGCTCTACCCTCATGACCTCATAACCTAATAATCACCCATGTGCCCCATCTCCAAATACCCTCATATTGGGGGTTAGGGTTTCAACATATAAAAGGGGACGCAATTCCATCCAATACAGTACTGCACTAGGAGTGCTCTCTGTTCCTGTATAAGCCATCCTGATCAGGGCAGCAGGGCCCATTAGATTCAGGACTGCATATTTCTGAGACAGCTTCTCCTGTGTTTTCTGCAGGCAGCTGTGGTTGGTGCGATGCAGCGTAGTTTCTGTGTTGTGGTATGATCCGCACTGACCTTGCTGTCAAAAGACATTGGTTTCAAATGCCTCACATCCATTGGGATGGCTATTACTCGAGAGCAAAAAATAACAAGTGCTGGCAAGGATGTGAAGAAACTGGAACCCTCGTGCCCTGCTGGTGGGAATGTAAAATGATGTCACCACTAGGGAAAACAACATAGCAGTTCCTCGGAAATTTAACATAGACCTATCATATGTTCCACTTTTGTGTATAAATTCAAAGGAATTGAAAGATCCCAAAGAAATATTTGTACACCCATGTTCATAGCAACGTTATTTACAATAATTAAAAATTGAAAACAACCCAAGTGTCTGTTGGATGATAAATGGATAAACAAAATGTGGTATATACATACAATGGAATATTATTCATCCTTAAAAAGTAGGAAAATCCCATCACATGCTACAACAGGGATGCACCTTGGAGACATTATGTTAAGTGAAATAAGCCAGTCCCAAACAGATAAATACTAGATGATTCCACTTATGTAAAGTAGTCAACTTCATAAAAGCAGAAAATAGAATAATGGTTACTAGGGGGCTGGGAGAAGTGGGAAATGGGGAGTTGTTGTTTAAGGAGTTGTTGTTTAATGTGTACAGAGTTCCAGTTTTCCAAGATGAAAACGTTCTGAAGATTTATTGTACAACGTCAATATCGTTAATGCTGCTGAACTCCACACTTAAAAATAGTTAAGGCCAGGTGCAGTGGCTCATGCCTGTGATCCCAGCACTTTAGGAGGCTGAGGCGGGTGGATCACTTAAAGTCAGGAGTTTGAGACCAGCCTGGCCAACATGGTGAAACCCCATCTCTACTAAAAATACAAAAAATAGCCAGGCATGGTGGTCGGCACCTGTAATCCCAGCTACTCAGGAGGCTGAGGCAGGAGAATTGCTTGTACCCAGGAGGCTGAGGTTGCAGTGAGCTAAGATCACGAGATTGTGCCACTGCACTACTTTCTGGGTGACAGAGCGAGACTCCATCTCAAAAAAAAAAAAAAAAAAAGTTAAGAAGGAGGCATAGTGGTGTGTGCCTATAATCCAAGATACTTGGGAGGCTGGGGTAGGAAGATCACTTGAGCCCAGGAGTTCAAGGCTGCAGCAAGCTGTGATCCCACTAAACCCCAGCCTAAAAAAAAGAGAGAAAAAAAGGCGGATGTTATCTTTTTTTTTATTTAGCACGCCCAAAAAAAGAAACAGACATAAGTTTCAAGCCCAACTTCAAGCAATTGCTATCAATGGGATAGTCATTTGTACTTTGTAAGCTTCAGTTCCTTCATCTGTAAAAGCAGGGATAATAATATCTATCTCTCAGAGTTATAGAGAAATCTAAAAGAGATATGGGGGAGGGAGGGAGAGTAGGTGGGAGGGCTGTGAACAATTTAGTATGATACAGAAGTAGTGTGCAATACTATTGCTGTAAATCACTGTGCCACAATTCCAATAATATTAAATGCATTAGTTACCTAGAAGTATTTTAATTCTGGCCTCTACAAAAACCCTTATGTAATATCAGCACAGGAGCTGCCTCCCATATCAATTCCCAGTTTTGGAGGATGGTGTACGTTTTAAGTGAAATTTCAAGATTGACAACATATCATCTAGGTAATAGAAAACAGAGCAATTTCTTTAAGTCTAAAAGCAGTCAACAAGGGTTTGTAAATAATAACCTGGACTGATTACTAATTTCTCTTTGTGAAAGAAGGGTCAAGAAAATTGGTTCCATGTGATGCATTCCCCAGCTGCTACTCAGGAAGTGGCAAACCAATAGAATCCATTTGCGGGTTATGAAATACTTAATGCTTATTTGCACTGATGTTTCTTCATGAGAAAAAAAAAAAAACGTTCATTTATAAGTGGGCAGCAAACATCAGGAATTAGCACACATTCACACCAACCTGCCTGTCCACCTTCAGGAAGCTCTGCTCCCAGATTCTTGAGTTTTGAGTAAAGGATGAGGAAAGAACATAAGCTCCCTGCTACCCACCTACGTTAGAAAGCCAAGATCCTTCTTCCTTAGTTCTCTTACTAAATAATAGTCAAAAACCAGAACCCAGTTCTCCTTTGGACATCTTCAAAAGAGACTAGAAAAATAGTTTCAGAAAAAGGATCTGGCCAGGCCCGGTAACTCACACCTGTAATCCCGGCACTTTGGGAGGCTGAGGTAGGCAGATCACCAGAGACTGGGAGTTCGAGACCAGCCTGGCCAACATGGTGAAACCCCATCTCCACCAAAAATACAAAAATTAGCCAGATGTGGTGGTACACGTCTGTAATCCTAGCTACTCAGGAGACTGAGGCATGAGAATCTCTTGAACCTGCAAGGTGGAGGTTGCAGTGAGCCAAGATCACCCCACTGCACTCTAGCCTAGGCAACAGAGTGAGACTCTGTCTCAAAAAAACAAAAAAAAAAAAAAAAAAAAAAAGGAAGAACGAAAAGAAAAAGGATCTGTATTCCTTCATTTACAGATGGCTCCCAGAAGGAAATTGTCACACAACCGGCAGATAGCCTATTCAGACTGTTCTGTTGCCTCTTGTAGGTCTTTAAGGAGTGATATGATTAGTGTCTGAATGGATTCCAGAATGTCAGAGACAGAGGATAATATGTTTACAATGCAGTTACTCTCACTGATTTTGGCAGCCTAACAGAGCAATGAGCAATAATAAGGGCAATCCCAAAGACTGGGTAATATTTTTTAAAAGTTGAATTTGACTTTTGCATATTACTGTTTCTTTTAGAAAGTTTATTTGGTAGATGTAACTTAAGAAGTTAAAGGGAGCTTTTGTCTTTTTTTTAGGACTTTTTTTTCTATTTTTTCCTAAGAAAGTCTTGAGTCTTTATTCCAATTGATATCCTGGTAGCCTGCCAGTTATGTCGAAGATCCTGGGGTAGATAGGAAAATGAGATACTCTGACAAAACACGGATAGAAACACATACAGACCACACATGTGGCTGTCATTGGAATGTAAGCTCAGAAAGAGAAGAGATTTTTATTTGTCTTGTTTACTGCATTATTCCCATCTCCTAGAACAGTTCCAGGTGTAGAATGAGTGCTGAATAACTATTTTTTAAACGAACGAATGGATACTTGCTGAAAATGCACTCATAAAACAAGCTTATATAATTGGTGATAGTGAAGCAACTTGTTTTTCATGCAAGGGAAGCACATGCATGTCATATACACAGCAAGACTATTAATTTTCTAGATATTATATCTAATACACTTACAGTTGTAAAGAAACTAATGGCACTCATGCCTTCTACCCAGATATCATGTCCAGACTACTGAGAATGTATTGAGAAATCAACCATGTGAGTAATGGGAACTGTAAAACATCTGATATGGGACTGACACTGAGCAGCCAAAGACCATAGAAACTTAAAAATTTATCCTACCAAGATTGTGGGCCTCCCATTATCAGGTCCCAGGGTGGAGTGATTAATTACTTTCTTTCTTAGACTGAGTTGATAAAGACTTTACCTGACTTGCTAACCTGATTGTTAATTTGTGACTTTGCTGTGAGTCCACATAAAGTTACACACTTTAGATGTTTTAAAAACAGCTTCTAGCACATTACACTTTTCAGAGAATCTTATATACATTACCTAATTTAAAACACCTATGCAAAGATTGAAGATCAAAGTTCCCAAGTCTAGAAAGCCTGGGAGATCATCCAGTTTAAATTTTTCCTTTCCCTCCACAACTTGCCTTTCAGTACAGACTAACATAACTAGAACAGAAGAGGTAGCGAGGAGATTTCTTATCCCATAAGTAACTGAAATTACGGTTCTAGGGATCTGTTCCCCATCATGTTTTTGAGTTCTCTAGTGGTTCTGATACAAGTGTAACAAAAAAGTAAAAATCAGGGCAGGTAGCGACAGCACCAAATACTTTATTTTCCAAAGCTAGGCATGGAACATTGCATAGGAAGCCAATGGGAAAGTGGTGTGAGTTTGTGTGTGTGTGTGTGTGTGTGTGCGTGGTGTGTGTGTTTGTGTGGGGGATTGGTTTTCAAGAGTTAACAGACTTTGGAGTCACTCAGAGTGCAGACACTACCACCCCAGCATCACCATCACCCCCCTGTTATGGTTTGAATGTGTCCCCTTCAAAATTCACGTGTCATCAATGTGATAGTATTAACAGATGGGGCCTTTAAGAGGTGGTTAGGTCGTAAATGACCCTCCCCTCATGAATGGATTAAGGTCCTTATAAAAGAGGTTTTATACAGCCTCAGGCTTGTTTGCTTTTCTGCCTTCACCATATGAGGACACAACATTCTTCCCCTGTAAAGAATGCAGCATCAAGATGCCATCTTGGAAACAGAGATCAGCCCTTGCCAGACTTCCCAGCCTTCAGAACTGTGAGAAATGAGTGTCTGTTCTTTGTAAATTACCCAGTGTCCGGTATTCTGTTCTGGCAATGCAAATGGACTAAGACACCCCCATCACCACCGTCACACTGTTGATTATCCTTCCTGGTTAGGCATCAACTATACTTATTATTTGCTGCATGTGTTCACCTCAGAGAGTCTGATTAATTTTATCTGGGATAGGTCCAAGCATCAGCATTTTTCAGAGCTAGAAAAATGATTATTATATACAGCCAGAGTTGAGAACCACTGGGTCGTGCATTACAACAGGTTCGATTGAAGTTAGAATTTTCCATTGATGAAGTATGATCTTGAAACTAGGAAGTTTATAAATATAATTATCTGGGCTTTAGAAAAGGAAAGCAGGTTTTGAATTATATATGGTGAATTAAACATAGGTTTATCTACACTCCCTCTTGAGTTCTGAGTTACCCCTAAAATGAGAGTGAACGTTATAAGCCCATAAAGACAAATAAAACAGAGAGAAGAAAACAACAGACCAGAGATAGCAACACATTTTTGAAAACTGGAATGTAAGTAGAGGAATAAACAACGACTTTAGAGAGTTAGAAGAGCTAAAGCCTAAGTGTTTGCAGAAGGAAACGTCAATGAGAGTCAAGCTGATCTGTGTTCAAGAATACTTGAAAAACCTTACAAATTGGAAGCACCAGATACAAAGATGGGAAGAGGGGTAGATGGAAACGGGAGGATTAGGTTGAAAGTCTGTATAATGGGCAGTTAGTCCCTCAGGTTCTCTCCCAGTAGGAGAAGCCAGGTGACTCGCCTTCTCAGTGGTATTAAGAGCTAGGTAATTATCTGGAAAAACCAAGTGAAGAGTCTTCAGACAGGATCCAGTACAGTAGAAAAGAGGGAAGAGGCACTATGTCGAAATGAGGGGGATTCCATGGAGGTCTAGATTATTAACTTTGTGCATCCAGCCTTCTTCAACTCTATGGTCTCAAGAATACTGACTGTCAAACAAATCCCCGTCAGGCAAAAGATGGGACGGTCTTTCTCTGGAGAAATGAAAAAATCCTAAAAAAAAACCACACCCCAAAATGGCGTTTATAACACCCACAATAAAACAACTGGTTCTGAGCCCCATCACCATACCAGGAAGGCAATGATTTGACAAGCCACACCGATTATTCCTGAGACTCCAATCAGCTTTTTAAAGTCTCACTTGGAATGGAGCACTCAGGATAAGCTTCCATCCAATGGCAGAAAATCAAAACAGAAGAAATGGCAGTCAAAGGAAAGTAGACACAAAAGATATTAAATTTATAATTAATATACTACGTAAAGAAAAAATACTGCATCCATGAACTAACAACAGAAGGCTATAAAAAAAGAAACTTTCGGAAAGCAAGAAAAAGTATTTGCGAAACAACAATGTGGTAGCTTTGGTAACTAGTCTTCAAAGATGAGTCCAAGTGAACCACGCTTCCCAACACTCACACTCTCATACAGTCCCCTCCCACATGAAATCTGGTTCGGCCCTGTGACTCACTCTAAGTAATGGAATGAGACAGAAGAGATTCTGTGCCAGACTTTGTCCTAAGTCTGAGGAATACCTAGCTGCTCTGCCTTTCTGCTTTCAGAAGCCCTGAGTTGCCACGTAAGACGTTCAGGTGTTCTGCTGAGAAACTACATGGAGAGACCGACCCTATCAAAGAGGTCACAAGGAGAGAGACCCTCAGACTACCTGGAGAAAAACAAAGGTTCAGCCACCCCAGTTTTCTGGCTGAGCAGTTTTCCAGCCATCCCACCAAGACATCAGATGTGTAGGTGAAGTCATGTTGGAGATTCCAGCCCCATCTGCCCTCCAGCTGAGAGGGAGACCACATGAGAGGCCCCAGGTGAGACAGTTGAGTCCCAACCAACCCACAGAATCATGAAAAATAACAACGTTGCTGTTTAAAATCACTAAGTTACAGATAGTATATTATGCAGCAATTAATAACTAACATAATTGCCAAAACAGAAAAATGAATCTGAGTGACATCAAACTTAACAACAACACTGACAGCCAGAAGACAGTGGAGCAATAGCTTGAAAAGCTGGGGCAGCAGGAGGCCAGCATAATTTCAATCCACAGTTGTAGAATCAGAAGAATTAACAATCAGACATAAGGTAGGAATAAAGAAGATTTCAGGCATACAAAGTCTCAAAAAATTTACATTCTATGCAGCCTTTCTTGGGAAGCTATTTTCAGATGTGATTTAATAAAATGAAGGATTAAACTAGAAATTCCCAACTGGGGGGCAATTTTGCCCAGCAGGGACATTTGGTAATGTCTGCAGACTTTTGATTGTCACAAGGTGGGAGGTGGCTGCTAATAGCATCTAGTGGGATGCTGCTAAATACTACAGTGCATAGGACAACGTCCCACAACAAAGAATTATCTGACCCAAAATGTCAATAGTGCAGAGGCTGAGAATTGCTGAATTAAACCAAGAAAGAAGACATATTGGTGAATAAGATTTTCAACACGGTAGATTTGCAAAGTGAAGCCTTGGGACAGTGGCTGTATTATAGGCTTAGAGAGCAGCCAGCACAAACTGAAAAAGGACCACAAAAGATTCCAGCAGAGATGTACCCAGAAGGAAAAAAAAAGGATAAAACTGGAATAATACCTGATTATCTATATGGAAACAGTATAGGAAGGGGCATTTGTAGTTCTTTTGAAAAGTAGGAAGATTTTGTGACAGAGTCATGAAGAAGTAAACAAATTTTAAGACAAAGCAATTATTAATCACATAAGATATAAAAAGGGTACAAAAAAGGAAATATAATTATATTCTCGGCTCAGCAAGAGGGTCTTATATAAGAATAATAATATAATTATAATCATAGCAAACACATGTATAGCTTTTTATAGCACTGCTCTAAGTACTTTACCTATATTTACTTATTTAACCATCACAAAATATTGTGAGGTTGTTACTATTATTATCCCCAGAAAAGACACAGACACATTAAGTAATTTGCCCAAGATGGTGCAACTAAACATGGCCAAAGCAGAATTGAACACAGAAAGTCTGGCTTCAGAATTTGAGCATTCATCTACTATCTTACGCTATTTACTGATATACACAAACAAACAAAAAGTGATATTCATTTGCTATGCACTGGTTTGGCCAGGCAGTCAATAACTCTTCTGCATGTTACTCAAACAGTTAGGAAATGTCTGGAACACCGCCCCTGGAACCAAACTGGTAGGATGGGGAAGGCAAAATTAAAGTGTGAATGTGCTAAAACCCTCATCTCCTATAATAGGAAATCGATAAATATGTCTAAAATGAAAGTAAATAAAGACATAGCAGCACTATCATATTGTTTTGAAATATGGAGGAAAATATCAAAAGAAACAGCTAACGGAGATTAAAGTGGTTGCCTGGAGGGGATGGGCCTTGGGAGTGGAGAGTGATAAAGCTAGGAGAGCCATTATCGTGTAAACACTGTGGTGCTATTTTACTTTAAAATTATGTACATGTATTACTTTGATAAATAAAATTTAATTTAAAATTTTAATAAACTATCATCGGTTTGGGATTGTTGAGACTTGTCTCGCTTGGAAACACAACCCAGTGACTCCTACGGTGGCCTTTTATGCTAAAGACCATGGAAAAAGGAATATTTACTCTCAGGGAATGGTCCAGGTTGACTTTTCATATATAGGACAGGATGACCATTCAGGGTAGAGACACTTGTCTTGAGCCACCTAAGACTCTAAAGGGGCTGTTAGAGTCTAGAAGCATCTACGCTCTCCTGTGTGATGCCCAGCAGAACTCCTTTATAGAGGGAAACATGGGGGATCTCAGAGGGGAAGAAGTCCTCTCTGAAAGAAATGGGAAATTGAAAAACGCCATCCCTAGATACAAAAGATGAAGGTAAATTGCACAAGGGAAGGAAGATTTTGTGATAACGTTAGGCGAAACTCCACTTAAATTTCAAATGAAAACTAAATACTAAATAGGGAACTATTTTGAGATTTATTGAAATATACCCAATTATCGACTTTTTTTTTCAAACCTTTTTCTCTTGTTTTTCAACAGCCCAGGACACCTCTTCTGCACCACCTAATTAATATCCTCTTAGCTTCACCACCGTAGAGGGCTTGGAATGCACGTTGCTGTCCTACTCATTGTAACAACCAACTCTACTCAACTGACCAACTTCAAGCAGGCACAGTTTGACAGTGCCTCCCTCATACCTGAGCTGGCATCTATTGTCTAGGAGACCGTTTGCTGACTCTGAGGTGAGACCCACTGGACAGCTGGACACTTACACCTGAGCTGCTCAGAAGCATCAGATAAATTAACCCTGTGTGACGCACTCTGACCAATGGACACCAGTGGATGAATTCTTCTCTCTTCCTCCCTCAGAGAAACTTTCCTGAGAAACAGGCATTTTTAGCACGAGAGAACCTGTGAAATCTAGCAGCTAGTCCTGCTTCATGCCAGCTTAGTAACACACCCTCATGCTGGTTCTCCCTCCTCCCACACCTTACTTCCTTTCTCCTTACTCCCACTTTCTGGGATTGCACACCTAACCAACTAATAAACCATAAAGGTTTTCCTCAAGCCTTGCTTTCTGGGGAAGCCAGATTTTGGATTTTATAAATGTTAAAGGCCTCACCCAGTATAAAATAAGTAATCCGAATAGTCCTATTAGAGAAATTAAATCCATAATTTGAAAGCTTCTAAAACAGAACTCTTTGGGCCAGTTCACTGGAGAATTCTAAAATTCTAAAGTTCTAAAAAGAATTGGCATCAGTTTTACACGATCTCTTCCAGAAACTAGAAGAGGAAAAAGCACTTCTCAACTCATTTTATGAAACCAGTATTACCGAAATATCCCAACCTGTATGCAGTAAAGAAAAAAGCTAAAAATTAAAACTAGAGACTAATATTTTTTATGAACTTAGAAGCAAAAATATGAAAACAAGAAAATGCCACCCAATCAAATCCAGCAATATATAAAAAGAATTATAGATCATAACCAAATGGGGCAAGGGCTAGAATAAACCAGTAAGGCTGTTTTGATGCTTGAAAATTAATTCATTGATAGAGAAAAGGCAACTGACAAAATTCAACATCCATTCATGATAAGAACCCTCAGCAGGCCGGGCGCGGTGGCTCACGCTTGTAATCCTAGCACTCTGGGAGGCCCAGGAGAGTGGATCACGAGGTCAGGAGATCAAGACCACGATGAAACCCCATCTCTACTAAAAAATACAAAAAAAAAAAATTAGCCGGGCGTGGTGGCGAGCGCCTGTAGTCCCAGCTACTTGGAGAGGCTGAGGCAGGAGAATGGCGTGAACCCGGGAGGCGGAGCTTGCAGTGAGCTGAGATTGCGCCACTGCACTCCAGCCTGGGCGACAGAGCGAGACTCCGTCTCAAAAAAAAAAAAAAAAAAAGAACTCTCAGCAAATTAGGAATAGCGGGAAACTTCCTCCACCTAATAAAGAGCATCTGTAAAAATCTATAACTAACATCATACTTAACAATCAAAGACTGAATCTCTCCTTCTAAGATTAGGAACCAAGCAAGGATGTCCACTCTCACTACTCTTACTCAATGGAGTAGTGGAAGTCCTAATCAGAGCAAGAAGAAAAGGAAATAAAAGGCGTATCTATTGGAAAGGAAGAAACAGAACTTTAAATTTGCAGATGATGAGGTTATTTACATAGGAAATCTCAAGAAATCAACAAAAAGTTTATAGAACTAATGAGTAGGTACAGCAAGTTCACAGGACACAAGATCAACACACAAAAATCAAATGTATTTTATATACTAGCAATGAACATGTGGAAAACAAAAATTAAAAACCTAATATCATTTACAATTAGTCCCCCAAAATGCAATACCTAGGTATAAATCCAACAAAACATATATAGGTCTGTATGCTCAAAAATACAAAATGCTGATGAAAGAAGTGAAAGGAAATCTACATCAATGGGGAGGCATACAATATTTGAAAGTTGGTGGATGTGGTGACTCATGCCTGTAATCCCAACACTTTGAGAGGCCGAAGTGGGAGGATCACTTGAGGCTAGGAGCTCAAGATCAGCCTGGCCAACATAGTGAGACACTGTCTCTATTTTTTGAAAAAAAAAAATTATAAAATATAAAAAATCAGAAAACTGAAAGATAAGGATGTCAACAAGCTCATTATACGGAAAGGCAAAAAAAAAAACCCAAAGTAGCTTAAACAATTTTTAAAAAGAGAAATGAAATAGGAGGAATCACTCTACCTGAGGCTAAGACTTATAATGTAGCTGCAGTAATCAAGATAGTGCAGCATTGGTGGAGGAATAGACACATAGATTAATGCAACAGAATAGAGAACCCAGAAAAAGACCAACAGAAATATACCCAAATGACTTTTGACAGAGTGCAAAACCAGCTCAATGGAGGAAGGATCATCTTTTCAACAAATGGTGATGGAGCAATCGGACATTGATAGACAAAAATAATAAACCTTGACATAAGCCTCACATAATATATAAGAATTAATTCAAAGTGTATCATAAGTTTAAATGTAAAAATGTGAAACTATAAAATTTTTAGAAGCTAAGATTTGCTAAATATGACAACAAAAGCACAATATGTAAAATAAAATTGATAATTAAACCGCATCAGAATAAAAAATTGTTGGCCTGTGAAAGACTTTCTTAGAAGATTGAAAAGACAAGCTACAGACTGTGAGGAAATATGTGTAAGCCACGTATCTTACAACACCTTGTATCTAGACTGCATAAAGAACTCTCAAGCTGGGCACAGTGGCTCCTGCCTACCATCCTAGCACTTTGGAAGTCCAAGGTGAGAGGATTTTTGAGCCTGGGCAACATGGAGAATCCCCATCTATACAAACTTAAAAAAAAAAATTAACCGAGTGTGATGGTACACCTGTAGTCTCAGCCACTTGGGAGGCTGAGGTGGGAGGATCACTTAAGCCTGGGCAGTCAAGACAGCAGTGAGCTGTGATTGCACCACTGCACTTCAGGCTGAGCAACAGAATGAGACCCTGTCTCAAAAACAAAACAACCAAAGAAAACAGAACAATTATGAAATGTGCAGAAGAAATGAGCAGGCATTTCCCTGAAAGACAGATGTAGATGGCAAAAAAGCACATAAAAAGATGTTCAGCATAATTAGCTATTAGCAAATTAAAACTGCATGAGATAGCAAGCACTACATACCTTTCAGAACAGCTAAAATGAAAAATAGTGACAACACCAAAAGCTGGCAAGGATGTAGAGTATCTAGACCACTCATAGGTTGCTGGTGAAAAGGTAAAATGTTACAGCCATTCTGGAAAGCAGTTTGGTCATTTCCTATGAAACTAAACATGCAGTTACCAGCATTTTACTCTTGGGCATTTATCCCAGATAAATGAAAATTTGTTCACACAAAAACCTGTATGTGATTGCTTGTAGCAACTTTGTTTATAAAAAAATAGTGGTAACAACAGAAGTCTTCTTCTAGGGAATGGTTGATCAAACTCTGATGTACCCATAAAACAGAACACCGCTCATCAATAAAAAAGAAATGGCCTATTGATACATGCCACACCTGGAGGGACCTCAAGGGCGTTGTGCTTCCCAAAAAAAAAAAAAGTCAATCTCAGAAGGTTATATACGGCATGATACCATTAATAGAGCATCCTAGAGATGACAAAAATATACAGACAGAAAATAGATAAACAGTTGCTAGGGATTGGGGATGAGGGGTGGAGTGGGATGTGGGGAGGCATTCTTACAAAGATGTAGCATGGGCATTCTGTTGGGGTGATGTAACGATTCTGGATCTTAATCTTCAGGGTGGTTATATGAACCTATACATGGGAAAATTGCATAGAATTATACACACACAAACATATAAATGAATGCAGTTTTTAAAAATGGTGAAAGCTGAATAAGACCTGTAGTCTAGTTAACACCAAGGTACCAGTGTCAACTTACTGGTTTTAATGTCATACTGCAGCTAGATAAGATGTCACCGATGAAAGGTGGGTGACGAGTGCATAGAACTATTTGCACTATTTTTGGAACTTCCTGTGAGCCTATAATTGTTTCAAAATAAAAGATTTTTTTTTTAAAAAAGGAGTACTATATAAAAATAAAAGTAAAATTTTAAAAATGACCTACCTCCCTCGAATTTTAAAGACCTCTTAGTGTGCTTTAATGAGCCCTTTCCTTGCAGTGAAGATGGATGTGGGCGTGGAACAAAAGCCCAAACTCGAGGCAACAGCTAAAGATCACAGAGCTGAGTAGGCCAAAGCCTTGGAACTTACAAGACTTTGCCTTGAGCAAAGAAGTGGGCTACGGAGTTGAAGCAGAAGGAGGCTGTGTGTTCGCTGACATTCAAGCATGAAGGAAATAGAAGCAGACAGGCTGAAGCAAATCTGGGTTTAGGGGGAGTTGGAGTGGGAGGAAGAGAAGATCTCTGTGAGGAGGGTGCGGGGATAGAAGAAGGGAACCCTTCTGGAATGAAAACACAGCGAGTCTACACCGCTGGTGTGGCAGGGATAGATGTGCAGCCTCATGGACATTGATCGTCTGAGAATGCATCCACCCCATGCTAACAGAGAGCTGCAGCCCCTGGCTGCCTCCAGGAGCAGGAGCTTTGCTTGTTCCTTCAGTTCCTCCCTCAACTAAGCCCAAGGCATATTAATAATTGTCATCATCACAACCTACATTTGCATAGAAGCTTTTCTTTTTTTTTTTTTTTCCAGAAACGTTCCATATCTATGACCTCATTTGAGCCTCACTGTTCACTTGCAAGGTAGTCAGGGAGGGTGTGGTTCTAAGGAAAGAAAATTAAAAGAAATACAGATATTTCACTGACTCATGGATGGGGGCTACACTTCAGGTCTCAAGGCTGTGACAATCAACTCTGAAATACGAACTGTGTTCCCTGTTTTCCTACTGGACCAAGTCAGCTCAGAGGCCACAGGCTCTTTTGCAATATAATGTACCCAGAATGAGAAATTCAGAGAATAAAAGATACTAGCAAAATCCAGCCTCATAGGAAGAGCCATAATGATAAAGGCAAGGAATTGGTTCATTTGTCTGAGGGTTGCATTTTTCTGAAGAGAAAAGTATGCAAATTTCACCTCACTGGTGTTATGTTTTCAGGTAATTCTTGAGTCTCAGTCATGCATGGGTCCTGGATTAATCAAAATATATTTTTATCTCCCAATCTTCCGGCTGAAGCTTAGAGTGCTGTTCTTTGCCTGCTGGGTGAGGTTGCCATAGAAACCCATTCAGGGGAAGCAGTGTCTCTCTTTATAATATTGCGACTGCAAGCAGGGACTGAAACAGACCAGCCACCCCTAGACAAGAATGAAGAGGGTCTGGAACTCTGAAAGTGCTACGTCCCCTCTACTCCAAATTTCCTGTGCCCTGATGTGTGAAGTGTTCCCCGAACAGATCAGTGTCCCAGCACACACAAGAAAATATCCTTCGGCCCCTTGAGTCTCATCCTCATTGGCCCCTCCTTGAGAGATGGCTGGGAAGCCCAGATTACTATCAGGAGCGCTGATGGAAGCACTAGTGTGATCTGGAGCAGGCTGGTGTTGGTTCACAAGACCAGTGTGTGTATTTCTCCCCAATTCTGTGTTCCGGGGCGTCACATTAGAGCTTGAAATTAGCCCTGAAGAGAGAATGTATGCCACAGAAATTGATAAAGCCTACAGATCAGGGTCTTGTCTTTTCTTTTAAGGAGATAATTTCTCTTTCTCCAAAAACTCTAAAAATATTTAAAATACAATTCTGAATACATTGTCTTCCAAATATTCCTGAGTTGCAGGTATCTTTGAGTTCAAAAGAGACAAAGTAACTCAGATTTATATCTCAGACTAGGTGTAGATCACAGGTGTCTCCTCTAACTTGTTACCACTCTTGTAACTATCATGTATCACTTTTATCACACTGCAGGTTTTTAAAGAAGGTATGTCACCTTCATTAGACTGTATCTCCTTGAGACCAGAAATTCTTTCTTATACATTATAGTATCCCTAGTGCCAAGCATAGTGCCTGGTATACAGTAATGCTCAAGAGATATTTGGTGAATGAATGAATGTTAGAACTGGAAGGGCTAAGAAATAGTCTAACAAAGTAATAATATTGGTAAAAAAAACGACTGCCAATAAAGTAGTAGTCACCTGCTCAAGGACACAAATCATGTTAATAGTAGAAACAAGAGAAGAATTTAGCTGTTATCTTTTTAAAATGAGCCATGTTGTCACCTAGTTCCAAATTCCTAGTTTCTGTAAAAAGTACCACATTCGACTTGTGGCCTCAGCCTTTCCCACTTACTTCTGAACATTCTTCTTATAATCATATTATATGAGCATCACCTCACAGAAATTTCTCTGTGCTTGTCTGGGTGTTTCTACCATGCCTTAAACTCTGTGTTCCTGCTCCAATGAGGTATAAGGATAAGAAGAAGAGTGCCAGGACACATGCATCAGACCATAATGCCCTACTGTTTTTCCTTTTCCCTCCATCCCTCCCTCCCTCCCTCGCTCCCTCCCTTCTTTCTTTCCTTCCTTCCTTCCTTCCTTCCTTCCTTCCTTCCTTCCTTCCTTCCTTCCTTCTTCCCTCCCTCTCTTCCTTCCTTCTTCCTTCTTCCCTCCCTCCCTCCTTCCTTCCTGTCTTCCTGCCTTCCTGCCTTCTTTTCTCTTTCTCTTCTTCCCCACTCTTCTTTTCCCCCATCCCTTGTTCTCTACAGACTCCTTCCCTTGAAAGGTAGAAACCTTTCATAAATAATATCTAGAGTTTCTCTACAAATCCTTAGTGTAAAGATTTAAATTTACTAAGGCTCTAGATGTATAGGACGGATATCACAAACAAGGAAGAGTGAAAAAGGAAATCACATTAATAAATCTTTTTAAATATCACCTTTGCAGATCTCTATGTTTCTAATACAGTGTCTCACTCAACGTTTCTTTTCTCCCCCTGCTTCCTTTCCTGTGACTGTGGCTCAGAGCTCTTCTTTCTTTCCTTCTCTTCTTTGTTCTTCATAAAATAAAGTGTATTAACAATTTATGAAATAATGTGCCAAGTGCTGAATAGAGCATTGGTTTGTCAAAATGATAATATACTTCTGGTGGTTTTGACTAACAAGTACAGAGGGGGAAGAAAGCATCTGTCACATCAATAGCTACATACCAGGTTCTAGGTGATATATTGATGTGCTCCAGTAAAGAAACCACATCTGAAACAGCAGCTGCAATTGATGTCACCACCTGAGTTAGTTTCCAATGATACATTACCATTTTTCAAGATCCATCTGTGCTCTGCATAGATCCAACCATCAAAACAAACTGTTAGAGCCACTCCCAGCCATTCAGGTTAAAACACTGAATGCAGAATCTCTGGCCAGTGAACCCATATTAATAAATTTACCTTGATTTGACCATTCCCATACATATTTCTCAGATTTTTTTTCAATAAAAATTATCAAAATATTTTGAGCTCGTAGTAAGAGAGTAGAACAGTGTTTGCCAGGGGCTGGGGGATGGGAGAAATGAGGACATGTTGATCAAAGAAGGATATAAACTTTCAATAATAAGATGAAGAAGTTGGCCGGGCACAGTGGCTCATGCCTGTAATCCTGGCACTTTGAGAGGCTGAGGTGGGTGGGTCACCTGAGGTCTAGAGTTCGAGACCAGCCTGGCCAACATGGAGAAACCCCATCTCTACTAAAAATACAAAATTAGCCGGGCGTGGTGGCGCATGCCTGTAATCCCAGCTACTTGGAAAGCTGTGGCAGGAGAATCACTTGAACCCAGGAGGCAGAGGTTGCAGCGAACAGAGATCGTGCCACTGCACTCCAGCCTGGGCAACAAAAGCAAAACTCCGTCTCAAGAAAAAAAAAAAAAAAAAAAAGATGAACAAGTTCTGGTACTCTAATTTACAACATGGGTAGTGATAGATATGTTAAAATTTAATTGTGATCCTCATTATATAATGTATACATATGTCAAATCATCACATTGCACACCTTAAATATATTCAAACTTTATTTGTCCATTAAATATTTTTAAACTAAAAATTACAATTGAAAAAATCAATTACAAAACTGTTAAAATTTTTTTTTTCAAAATCTTGTAATCCTTTTGGTGTGTATAGTACCTTTTCATGGGTCACACCTGTACCTGACTCCTGGGGCCTTCCAGAACTTGAGTCCATTTAGAGATCAAGAAGCAATGAGATCTTCTAGATCTTCTTCACCTCCCAGGTGGTTGAGGTGAGAACCAGTGCTTCCATACAAGACAGTTACCTCTGGAGGGGTCATTAAAGGTTCTTCAGGCAAGGTAAATTAAACTTCTCAGATAGAGGGGAAAATAATATTTCTTTTTCATTTTCTTTTCTTTTCTTTTTTTTTTTTTTTTGAGACATACCAAGGCTCTGTCACCCAGGCTGGAGTACAGTGGTGCAATCTCAACTCACTGCAACCTCTGCCTCCCAGGTTCAAATGATTCTCATGACTGAGCTTCCTGAATAGCTGGGACTACAGGCATGTGCCATCACGCCTAGGTAATTTTTATATTTTTAATAGAAACAATGTTTCACCATGTAGGCCAGGCTGGTCTCAAACTCCTGGCCTCAAGTGATTCGCCCACCTTGGCCTCCCAAAGTGCTGGGATTACAGGCGTGAGCCACCATGCTGGGCCTAGAAAACAATATTTCTACAAGCAAAGGATGCTTAGCAGAATTTGGGGCTTCAGATTCTCAGCTTCATCAAAATGTTTCCACATGACTGTAACCTAATTTTCAGCATCCCCAATTGATGGTCTTCCACACCAATGCCCTAATTTTATCATGAGAGGCTCTATGAGGCTGTGAATTCAATTTATGCTGTAATTCAGCCACTCAAAGGATTAAACTTTGGAATTGATTTTCAGAAACCTTAACCTGAGGCTATAGTAGATAAAGGTTATTTTACAGGAAGTCACAGAGACTCTCTAGTTCTTTACTTGGACCTTGAGCTGGAAATTTAAGCCCTGACCTTACTATTTTCCTTCTCTAAATCCTCCAGAGAAATTGGAAGAAGCCAATCACCACCACAGGCCTTTATTTACATTTAAGTGTTCTATGGCAACATGTTCTTGACCATCCAGAGCCTTGCCTTCTATAAACCCTTCACTGCAGCTAACCACAGATGGTAACTAAGTAAGTGTTATGCTATGATATGTCCTTGACTTCTGGTATCTTATCTACCTATGACAACAGTCATTGATGGCTTTCAATTCAGCCAGACCAGAGAAGAGATTCAGATTCTCATCCTTCAGGTTCTGCTTCTCTAGAATCACATTCAGTAGCAATAAACTGTCAGAATTCAGTCAGAGAAGGAAAACAACTGTGAGTGTTATGGATATAAAAGACCTGTTATAGAAATTAGACCGGTGACTCAAGTGGCTGAGGTAGAAGGATCACCTGAGGCCAGGAGTTCAAGACCAGACCAGCCTGGGCAACATTTTTTAGAGACCTTGTCTCTAAAAAAAAATTAAAAATTATCCAGGTATGGTGGCATGCACCTGTTGTCCCAGCTACTTGGGAGGCTGAGGCAGGAGTAACTCTTGAGCCCAGGAGTTCAAGGCTACCCTGGGCAACATAGCAAGATCTCATCTCTACAAAAAAAAAAAAATTAATAAAAAAAATTACCCAGGCATGGTGGTGCACACCTGTAGTCCCAGCAGGAGGACCGCATGAGCCCTGGAGTTGAAGGCTGCAGTGAGCTATGATTGTGCCACTGCAGTTTACCCTAAGAGATAGAGACTAAAAACATTTTTTTTTAAATTAGATCTTTGTTAGACATTAAACTTTGTTACAGGAATGAGATACCAAAGTGGAAGGCACTAAGGAAGTGAAAGTCTGGGAGGAGGAGTTGCACAATCAGAAAGAAAAGAGACACTAAACAAGTCTGCCCAAAGTGCTGGCATAGGCAGACAAGTAGGGGCATGCAGGAAATTCTGAGAAACAATCATGTCCAGCAGCTAAAGTGGGGACACAAAAGGGAAACTTGTGGAGAGGTCTGTGGGAAATTTTGGCCTTATGTTAACTACTGCCTCTGTGGGTGCACAGGCCTGGAACTGCTGTTGGTCATCAGGCCCCTCCACAGTCTGGAGGACAAGCTGAATGCAGAGCAGAGGAGGGCCAGAACCACCTAAGACCCACAAGGTAATCATCTCTCTGTCTGTCTGACAACATGCCTGACTGTGATGAACTTCTGAGAGGAATGGCTGTCGCGTAACTCTGACATCCCAAATCTCATGCACATTGTTCTTTTGGTCAGCTCTAAACTGGAACCACATCAGGCAGGGAATTCTGGGAAACATAGTACCCCAATTGACCAAGTTGACATAGTATCATCTAAAGCAACCCTGAAGGAGTGTGCAGTTGGAAGCAAGTGACATTAAGTACAAACCCAGAGAAAAATGTAGAAATACACGGAGAGCCATAGGACCTTCTGAGAGATGAAAAACAAACACGATGACAATTGCCTTGTGGTCAGCTGTTGTCTGTGGGTCTGGTACTGGGAGGTGTTAAAAGCTGGGAATTTAGAAGAAAAGAATCATAACTTTGCCCCCTTTTTACTTTGATAGACTATTAAGTTAGGTGTCTCTCTACTCCATATTTTAAATATTTATTAATCAAAAAACAAGGAAAATGGAAAGTGACAACTCAGCTAATTCCCACAGAATTTATTCTCAGGGGATATATTCCCTAAACATTGTCAGTCTAACTTTGGTGTCTATAAAATTTCATGGTTCTTTTTACTGTAGAAAACATTTAGTATTAAGACATTTTTTTCACATAATTCATCAAAGTGTTGTTCTGGAGCTTTCTTTCTGGGTATTTTCGTACAACTTTATAGAATTATAGAATCAGGCGGATTAACTAAAGTATTTGTTATTGTCTCTTCCACCCCTCATTCTATAATTTTACTCAAAGCGTGAAACTTTTTCATTGCTATTTTCCATTTATTTATTTATTTATTTAGAGACAGAGTCTCACTCTGTTGCCCAAGCTGGAGTGTAGTGGTGTGATCACAGCTCACTGCAACCTCTGCCTCTCCCAGGTTCAAGCAATTCATGTGGCTCAGCCTCCCGAGTAACTGGGATTACAGGCATGCACCATCACGCCCAGCTAATTTTTGTATTTTTAGTAGAGACAGGGTTTCACTATGTTGGCCAGGCTGGTCTTGAACTCCTGGCCTCAAGTGATCCACCCACCTTGGCTTCTCAAAGTGCTGGGATCACGGGTGTGAGCTACTGCACCCAGCCTCATTGCTATTTTCTAATAATATATTCATGCTGGGTGATTTTAGATGATATTTAGAGAGACAGGATAGTTGTAACAATCGCCCTTATAAGGAATTTAGAAATTTACAAAGTACTTTCAAATATGTTTTCACATTTGAGTACCAAGCAATCCAATGAAGTAAGCAAGGCAAATGTCACAATTACCATGTTCATAGATGTGGAAACATAGTCTCTGCACTTTTAACACACTTGCTGTTCCCAAAACGCTTTTAATTCATCATGCATGATGTAACAGAAATTATGTAACTGATTATGGTTGCTGGGTCAAGTGCTTTCTTTTTTCTCAGGGGTGATAATGGTTTGCTCTACTTCGTCCACACTTTATCACCTGGTGATTTGTATAATCAACACACACATTTTGAAGTAGTACCGAAAAGAAAATGTACTTTGGTAAGAGGAAGACCTGGGTTTAAAGAGTGGCGCTAATCATTACTAGCTTTGTGGCTACAGGTGAATTACTTCATCTCTCATATCTTAACGCCCCCGTTTTAAAAATTGGAATACTTTTTGCCAGGTTGCAACGTTGTAAAGATTACGTTATATAATGCCTATTATTAGAATGCTTAGCATGCCAGACACATAACAGGTGCTCAGCCAATGCCGCATTTCATCTATAAATCCTACTAACTTCTAAAGGCTGAGGGCAGTTCCATACAATGCCCTCCCTAACTTCTCTCCTTTTTCCAGTTTCACTCTACCCGACACCACTCAAAGCCTACTTAGTTGTTCTCAAATTGTTTTATATTCTGGTATTTTATGTTCATTCAACAAATATGTAGTGAATGCAAACTATTTTTTCAGACCCTGTACTAAACTCTGCATATAAAATAGTAAAGAAAACAGATGTGTTTCTGCCCTCAAGGAACTTTCTTTACTATTTTCAAGCAGAAAGCAGATCACATATGATCAACAGACAGATACTTGTACAGTAATAAGTGGTGGTAAATGCTGTGAATGCAAAGACCAGGTTGGAACGTAGAAGGCTATGTTTGACCGGGGTTGTGAAAGACATTCTCCTTGGAGTAACATTTAAGCACAGATGTGAAGGATCAGAAACAGCCAATCATGTAAAGAAGAAAAAATAACATTTCACGGGGAGAGAACAGGTGTGAACAACTTGAAAAGCCAGCGTGGCTGGAACGCAATGAGCAAAATGTCATGGCGTGAATTGAGGTTGGGAGGTAGGCATGAACCAGACCACACAGAGCCTTTGACATAGGTTGAACCCTCCCAGGAACAAGTTCTGAGACAAGTTTGAGCAGCCACAGTTTATTTAGAAGATATGGCAGTGGAACAGAGAAGAAAGAAAATGAAGCCAATAAAAGATGTGTCATTGAACAGGCCGCAACTGCGTCTCAATCCCCCTGAGAAACTCCAAAAGGTAGTATAAGTAGAACACACACCCAGGAGGCCGGGAAGCTGGGCTCTTTTATTTTCTAATGTATAATTTCATTACTTTTAAAATTGTAATTGTACTTATTTATGAAGTACAATTTGATGTGTCATTGCATGTCTATGTTGTAAAATGATCAAATCAGGGTATCTAGCACATCCATCTCCTTATGCATGTATTATTTCTTTGTGATAAGGGCATTCAAAAGCCCCCCTTCTAGCTATTTTGTAATATACAATACCCTGCTGTTAACCAACTTCACCCCACTGTGGTTCCCCAAAAAATTAAATATACAACTACCATGTGATCCAGCAATCCCACTGATGGGTACATATTCAAAGGAAAGGAAAACAGTATATTGAAGACATATCTATATGTCCATGTTTATTTCAGTGCTATTTACAAAAGCCAAGATATAGAATCAACCTAAGTATCCAACAGCAAATGAATAAAGAAAATGTGGTATATATACACAACGAAATACTATTCACCCATTAAAAAAAAATGCTGTCATTTGTGACACCATGGATGGACATGAGCTCATTATTAACCAAATCCCTTCACTGTCAGGCATTCACTCTCTGTTACTTACAGCTGGCCCTGTGCGGGATTAGCATACTCATGGCCAGAAAAACAAGCCCAAGAACAGAAAGTTACAGGTGTACACAGAAAACAGCCTTCAAACATAGAGATAAATGCTAAGGGGGCCAGGCGCGGTGGCTCACACCTATAATCCCAGCACTTTGGGAGGCCGAGGTGGGCGGATCACCTGAGGTCAGGAGTTTGAGACCAGCCTGACCAACATATAGTGAAACCCCGTCTCTACTAAAATTACAAAAATTAGCTGAGCATGGTGGCACATGCCTGTAGTCCCAGCTAGTTGGGAAGCTAAGGCAGGAGAATCGCTTGAACCCATGAGATGGAGGTTGCAGTGAGCTGAGATTGCACCACTGCACTCTAGCCTGGGCCACAGAACAAGATTCTATCTCTCAAAAAAAAAAAAAAAAATGCTAAGGGGATGGGATGGGGAATGAAAGAAGCCTTATTGAACACAGTATGCTAATTATAACAGAGAGCCATTGAAGGATTTTAACAGTAGTATGATATGACATAGTTCAGGTTGTTAGTTTTGTTTGCCCAGGTACTTTATAAGATCCTTGAGAACAAAGGACATACTTTACATTTCTTTAGCACTAACCACAGCAATGACACAGTGCAGTTTACAGATGAGGTACTGAATAATTGTGTTGACTGATTGTGCAGGAGAAAAAGCATGTGATGAATCCAAGTTAACTGGGCCAAAAAAAGATCAAATTAAAACTTTTACCCATAAAAATATTTAGCATCACTTCCTCTTTTTTAATTAGAAATTAAGATGGGATCTCGTTATGTCGTCTAAGCTGGTCTCAAACTCCTGGGCTCAAATGATCCTCCCACCTGTGCCTCCCAAAGTGCTGGGACTACAGGGGCAAGCCACCACTCTCAGCCTATCATCACTTTCTACTAACTCTCTTAAAGTGGCCAGATGGTGCATGGACCACCTTGCAGGTGACTTAGCTATTATCTGGACTATTGGTTTTAGAAAGAATTCAACCATTGCATGAGAGAATAAAGACCGTTTCACTTACTTTGTTTTTTATTTAAGTCTTTTTTTTTTTTTTTTTTTTTTTTGAGATGACTCTCGCTCTGTCACCCAGGCTGGAGTGCAGTGGTGTGATCTTGGCTCACTGAGACCTCTACCTCCTGGGTTCAAGCGATTCTCATGCCTCAGCCTCCTGAGTAGCTGGGAGTACAGGCATGTGCCACCACACCCGGCTAATTTTTGTATTTTTAGTAGAGACAGGGTTTCACCATGTTGGCCAGACTGTCTCGAACTCCTGACCTCAAGTGATCCACCTGCCTCCACCTCCCAAAGTGCTGGGATTACAGGCATGAGCCACTGTGCCTGGACAAAATTTTATTTTTTATTTTACTTTTTTAGAGATAGCGGGTCTCACTATGTTGCCTAGGCTGGTTTTGAACTCCTGGGCTCAAGTGACCCTCCCATCTCAGCCTCCCAAAGTGCTGGGATTACAGGCGTGAGCCACCATGCCTGGCCCAAGCCTCTCTTAATCTCAGAAGAACAGAGTAATATTGTGGACGAAAGCACTGACTTTGGAGTCCCACCCAGAGCAGACAGGGCTTTGATCCTTAGCAATTATGGGGCCTTGAGCAAGTGACTCAAGCTCATTAATCCTCAGTTTCCTCATCTGTAACATGGACATAGTAACAATGGCATTTACTTCAAAAGGTTAGTGTAAAGGTTAAATAAAATAATACTCTCTACCTAATATAGAATTAGCATCCATTACATATTATTATCATTAATAATATTTTTACTTCACTTAGCGTTATTCTTTATTTTATTTTATTTTTTCCTTTTTTTGACATTGCCTTTTTCCACATGCTGTAACATTTTAGGTTATTCTGATAGGCTTTCCGGAATACAGATGTAGATTTACTATTAAGTTTAGGCCAGGACAGCTGTGGTGGCTCACACCTGTAATCCCAGCACTTTGCAAGGCCAAGGCAGGAGGATCACTTGAGCCCCAGGAGTTTGGGACTAGCCTGGGCAACATAGTGAGAACCTCTCTCTATTAACAACAAAAAAAAGTTTTGGCTAGACACATGGTCTGGAGGACCCTCTTGTCTGCCTGCACTTGTTTCTTTAAGCCTATTCTGCAGCAGGGGAAGATCTTCATTTCCAATAGACAATTCTTTCCAGAAGTAGACTTTCCCTCAGGAAATGATGCTTACTAAACCTGCTTATGGAATGAACAGAAGTGTGTGAGATGCCACCGTGTGGCACCCACACCCTCGCCTTCCCACCATCTGCCTTGCTCTTGTCACTGATGCTCTCTCTGAACCACCTGCTCCCTGGAGAATCCAGACCCAGGCGTGCAGTATCTTTATAGAGCACCTTTATAGGCTGCCTGCAGCAAAAGGCCTGGCCAGCCGGCACTGGACTGAACTGAGCTGCACTTGAGTATTCGTCGTTTCTCATTTGCATTTTTTCCTAATTTTGTTGAGATATGTTCTCTTTGTAGAAATTTGGAAAATGTATTAAAGCTGTAAAAAGCAGGATAATAAAGCTCTTTAAAAACCACTCTAGGCCGGGTGCAGTGGCTCACGCCTGTAATCCCAGCACTTTGGGAGGCCAAGGTGGGCAGATCACAAGGTCAGGAGATCGAGAAATACAAAAAAATTAGCCAGGAGTGGTGGCAGACGCCTGTAGTCCCAGCTACTCGGGAGGCTGAGGCCAGAGAATGGCGTGAATCCGAGAGGAGCAGCTTGCAGTGAGCCGAGATCGCGCCACTGCACTCCAGCCTGGGCGACTGAGTGAGACTCCATCTCCAAAAACAAAACAAAACAAAACAAAAAACAACTCTAGGATATGGTTCTGTATTTGTGCTACATGTGTTTAGCTGAATTTTTAAAAAATAACACTAGAATCAAGTGCTTTCATATTGTGTCTGAGCTAAAACTCTTTATAATGGATTCTTCTTTTTTTCTTGCTCTGGCTTATGTGCAAACAGAAATTGGGAGTTACTATTCTCTGCCTTCCAAGTGTAGATATTTGTCCACCTTTGTACCTCCATTTCCTGGACATTCAAAAGAGCTGAATCCCTCAACAGAGGGGGCCAATAGGCTGACAAGAACAGCACTTCCCAGATCAAGGTCAAAATGACACCATCGCTGGGGGCAGAAGGGCAGGTACAAACCCAGAGCTGGGCAAAGACCAACAGTCAGTTGGTGCCTATGTAAGGTGAGGAGTTGTCAGTTCATCCATCTCCTAAAGAACTGGCACGCTGGAGGATTTGATGCTGTTGCCTTCTCATGGCAATTACGAATTCAGGTTGCAGAGGCAGCTTCAATTCCCTGGCTCGCGGGGAGTCTTCCAGCCACAGCCTTGTCTAGTTGGGAACAGACATTCATGCAAATTGAGAGCAGCGAGTGACTTTTTGAGTGAATCTAAATAAAGCTGCAGGGGATGCTCATCTTACCTCACTTGATTAGAATGCATTTCAGGCTGCTAGGTCAGGAACTTCTAGGAAAGCTGCGGATGGGCTGCTGCTATTCCACTGAGGGGTTCAAATCAGCTGAGTCTAGGGGTCAGAAAGTGGAAATCAGGGCTTCTCAGCTCCACATCCTGAAACGAAATAAATACATTACATTTATTTATTAAACAATAAAATTATATATTCTACATTGCTGAGAACTGATGGAGCAGAAGCCAGTGGATGATGTACTTGGGATGCCAAGGAAAGACTAGCTGGCATTTGCAGGAGGGTGCTGGCAGGTGCCTCCCGATGCCATTTTCAACTCAGGATTTACAGTGGGAACTGGGATATGTTCTTGGGGCTGCATTCAAGCAGGAGAAAGTTCGCTGGAAATTGCCCTGGCCAAGTGACAGATTCACAGAGGAGATGAGGTTGGGACAGATTTCTAGCTGTCATTCTGCCTTATGCCTGCTGACAACTCCAGGAAGATGTATCTACCTTTGATTTCTAGTGTCTTCCAAACACTCAAGAAGCTCTTCCTTAGCATAAACCCAAGTTTATCCTCTTGTCATGTTACCTCACCCTGTGTTTATTTCCCCTGAACTATAAAATTTCTTGACACAAGAAAGTTGGTGTAAGATAGTGTGGTAAGCATGCTGCCACTGGAATCAGACAAACTTGAACTTCAATCTCAGATTCTCCACTTGTTAGCCATGAGACTTCGCCAACTTTACCTGGCCACCCTGCACTTCAGTTTCTTCTTAAGTGAAATGGGCATAACAATAACACATACCTCTTACAGTTGTTGTGAGAATTAAATGAGATAATATATGTAATGCTCCACAATTTAGAGGTTAGTAAATATCAGTTATAAATAAAATGTTTTTGAGAAATACACTGGGGAATCAATCAATCAATTAATAAAATAAAATGTTAATAGCAAACATGTATACGGCATTTGCAATGAACCTGACACTGTAATCCAATTTTTAATGCCAGAGTATGAATTAGATTCTTTAGCCCCCCACTTTTTTTTAAGCCAGCCTATAATCTTTATATGGTTTAGGGTTTGTTTTTGTATTTTTAAGCCACTTCTTGATTTTGGAAAGTATAATTTAAAGGAATCTAAGGATCTTGTCAATTTACTTTAAAAACTAAAAATCACCCTCTAAAAATCACCTGGTCTGTTTCAGAAAAATGATGAAATCCTTTTATCCCTTTTCCCTGTGGTCCAGAAGATAAAGACCAAAGCATTGGCTCATTAGGGATGAGATTTTAAAAAGCAGCCACTTCCTTACTCCTAGCTTCCACTTCAGTTACACACAGAAACAGGGCCAAGGGTGTGTCTCTTCTCTTCTGCATAAAAACAAGAGGCATCTTCTCTCTCTGAGATTTGATTCCTCTCTCAAGGCCTTCAAGGCCCTTTGGGATCGCTGACAATGCAGTTACTTATTTATTTGGCCTATATTTACACATCATAAATGCCAGTTGCAGAGGAACCATGATGTTATTTGAAGTTAGCTTTGTCCTTTTATGAACAAACTTTCCCCCTGATTTTGACTTGTCTGTCCTTCACTTCTATTCACTGAGCCTTTTCTTGCCCCCTCCCTCGCTCTCAACAATACTGAACTCCTTGTAATCCCCTCAAAGGAGGCCATATGCTCTACCTCCTTCTTTGCTCCAGGAAGAGAAGAATTCATTATCCTCATCTCCATGCCCATATTCAGACCATAGTTGTGTCCACAGGACTCAGCCAGCTCCTCTTTTTGGAGTTCATAAAAGTCACTTTGTCACTCTTTCTGCACCACCCTCAGAGTTCTCTACCAGCTTCCCTATAATCTCTTACTCAGTGACGGGAAAAATGGCTGACCTCCCTTCTCCCACCATCACCATGGGGAATGTCAGTCATTCATGCCAATAATGCTTCCCATATTCTCACCTCACCTGTTCTTTTTCTTTTCTTTTTATTCCGGAGAACTGCCAAACATCCATCAACTTTCAATCCAGTCCAGCAAAACATATGTGAGTTCAGTAAAGAATTGCTGACTTACTGACCTGGATGTGAACCTGAAATTTCTCCCTCTGTTTTGTTCCTTGGAATGCCATAATTTTATTGCTTTTAAAAAAAACTAGCAATATTATTTCCTTATTGAAAAATAATTCAAATTTGTAGAGAAATGTATAAATGTTAACAATTACATATTCCTGATGTCCTTAACTCCAGTACCCTCCACCTGCAGTGCACCTCACTCACTTAGCAAGAACCCTAAAACACAGACTTGCTTATCCTTCAGCATGGCTCAAAATTAAAGATGCCAACCCCCAAATATCCTCTCTGACCATCATCAACTGTCTTTCCTCCTCACTCAATTGCTTGCCAGCCCTAAAGTCATTTCTATTTATTTTATTTTATTTTGCTTTAAGATCCGGGATAGAAGTGCAGAACGTGTAGGTCCACCAGTCACACCATGATCCTTTATTCTCCTTTTCTATCACATCTATCAGACTTGGCATATTATTAACCATTTCACAAACATATTCACTACCACCCTAGGATGGCTCCTGTATTAGTCTTTTATCATACTGCTATAAAGAACTGCCTGAGACTGCGTAATTTATAAAGGAAAGAGGTTGAATTGACTCACAGTTCAGCATGGCTGAGGAGGCCTCAGGAAACTTACAATCATGGCGGAAGGTGAAGGGGAAGCAAGGCACCTTCTTCACAAGGCAGCAGGAAGGAGAATGAACGCAGGAGGAACTACCAAACACTTATAAAACCATCAGATCTCCTGAGAACTCACTATCGTGACAACGGCATGGGGGAACCACCCCCATGATTCAATTACCTCCACCTGGTCTCTTCCTTGACATGTGGGGATTATGCAGATTACAATTCAAGATAAGACTTTGGGTGGGGACACAGCCAAATCATATCAGCTCCATACTTTGTATTTCTCCTGTTCCACCTTGCCAAGTCTGCCAAGTCTGCAGCCTTCAAGAATGGTTGCACACTGTTATTGGAGAAAATTGTGAAACTGTTTTAACTGGATCCACCCTGAATCTGTTCTTTGTTGGGTTTACTGATGCTCACTGCTTTCCTTCACCTTTAATCAATCCATCATCTCACTTCCCAGAGAATTTTCCATCTCTTTTATTCTGCACAAGGCCCTGATTCTGTTCAGCTCCCCACTCAAAGGAGATGACTTTATTTCCTGTTTTACTGAGCCATATTCTCTCACATTTGATAACTTCAAATTATTTTCTTTCCACTTCAGCATCTCTGTGTATCTTTCCTCTTTTTCCTCCTCCCTTAAATCTGAGGTTAATCCGTTGGGCATTGCTCTTGATTCAAGTTCCTTCTTCCTCCTTGGAACTGTGCTCCTCCATCAGTTACCTCGTTTCTGTCACATCTTCCATCTTTCCTTCTGAGTTAATGTCTCAGCTTGTGTCTATATAACCTTCTCTAAGGAAACCCTTCCTTATTCTAAAGTCTCATCATTTTCCAATCTGTCTTCCATTCCCACTACCAGAGGCTTTGAAATTGTAGTTAAACCAATCACATCCACTAGGTTTGCACCAACACTTCTTGCTTAACATCTTCTATTATGTAATTGTCCCTCACTCCCTCCAACTAAAGTCCTCCTAAGGTCGTAAGTGATTTCCTAGTTACTAAGTCTCCCAGTAAATTATTCCCCCAATCAATTTTCTGCTGCAGAACTCCCTGCTGACATGGAACATTCTCTCTCTTTACTCCCTAATGCAGCACTGTTTTGATCTCCTCCTGTGATTTAATCTGTTCTCACATTGCTGAGAAAGACATACCCAAGACTGGGAAACTTACAATAAAAAGAAGTTTAATGGACTTACAATTTCATGTGGATAGGGAGGCCTCACAATCATGGCAGAAGGCAAGGAGGAGGAAGTCATGTCTTACATGGATGGCAGCAGGCAAAGAGAGCTTGTGCAGGGAAACTCTCCCTTATAAAACCATCAGATTTTGTAAGACTTATTCACTATCACGAGAACAGGAGGGGAAAGACCCACTCACATGATTCAGTTACCTCTCACTGGGTCCCTCCCACAACACGTGGGAATTCAAGATGAGATTTGGGTGGGGACACAGCCAAACCATATCATCCTGTCACTTTGATCATTTTTTTTTCTGTCTCTGCTACTGGCTCTCCCACTTCCTTTCCCTCCTAAATTCAAGTATTCTCAGACTTTTTTAAGACAGGGTCTCCCTCTGTCACTCAGGCTGAAGTGCAACAGTGTGTGTGATCATAGCTCACTGCAACCTCAGCCTCCCGGGCTCAAGCAATCCTCCAACCTTAGCCTCCTAGTAGCTGGGACTATAGGTGAGTGCCACCACACCCAGCTAATTTTTTGTACTTTTTGTAGAGATGGGGTCTCACTATGTTGCCCAGGCTGGTCTCAACCTCCTGGGCTCAAATGATCCACCTGCACTCAGCCTCCCAAAGTGCTGGGATTACAGATATGAGCCACTGTGCCTGACTCTCAGACTTTCTATCTCTTTATATGCGCTTTTAAATACCTTCCATTTCCATTACTTTGATTATCACTGTGTATGGATGACTCTCAAATCTGAATTGCCAGCCCTTATTTTTTCTGAGGACCTGACTTAAATTTTCAATCTATCAGTATCTGAAACCCAAAATATGCCAAACAAGATATGTCACTTTTCCCCCAAATCACCAATCCTGCTATCTTCTCTATAACTTCCATATACAAAATGGCATAACTTTTTATACATAATGTGGTATCAGTAGTATAAAAAGTTTTCCCAATCTACCACCACTAGAGTGATATTTCCTCTTTTGCCTCATATCTTGTCAGTTGCCAAATCCAGTGTATTGCACCCTCACATTTTCTTTAGGATCAGACGTCTCCATCTCATACTGCCTTACACCAGGTTCTTCTTCCCTCTTACTACGGCTACTGCAAACATTTCTCCTATTTTTTCTTCATTCCATGTTTCCTATTCTGCCAGATTAATTTTTCCTAACTCGTTTCATATCACCTTACTCACAGCTCCCAGTTCTCTATCAAACTAAGTCCAGACTCCTTAATAAGCATTAAGACTACTTACTTATCTTTCCAGCATTAACCACTATTATTTCTCTAAATGTTTCCAATGTTCAGATAAAATATATCATCTACTTTCCCCAGCTTAGACCTAAACTTTTCTGCCTCTATGCTTTTGTTGGTGGTTTTTTTTTTTTTTTTCCTGCCAAGAATGTCATGCTTTTACATCCTGTAGAAATCCTAGCCTTGCTTCAGGACCTGTTTTGTTTTACTTTTTTAATTTTTATTTTTTTAGACAAGCTCTCATTCTGTCACCCAGGCTGGAGTGCAGCGGCCTGATCTCAGCTCACTGTAGCCTTGAAATTCTGGGCTTAAACAACCCTCACACCCCAACCTCCCAAGTAGCTGGGACCACAGGCATGTGCCACTATGCCTGGCTAACTTTTGTATTTTTTTGTCCATATTGTGTTTTGCCATGTTCCCCAGGCTGGTCTCAAATTCCTGAGTTCAAGCAATCTGCCCACCTTGGTCACTGTGCCCAACCAGGACCTATTTAAAATACACTTTCTTCATGTATCTTTTACTGTTTGGGGGTATAACTTTTCCTCTGATCCCATATATCTTATCTTGATCTGCTCTGTATCATTACTATTTGTGAATGTGCCACCTTGTCACAACTGGTGTGTTGTCCTCACTGTAGATTATGAATGTCTTTATACCATTTTCCAGGTATTTTGCTACGTTCTGCAGGCCCTGCAGATAAAAATTTTCCTAATATCCCTGGGAAATTCAAAACCTTCTTACCAAGAGAAAAAAATGTATTTATGTTACTTATCCCCACCCTCCTATACAGGTTTCTCATTCACTTAGGAGGTGAGTGAGTTCCTGTTGCCACTCCTTAAAATGTGGAGAACATAGAAAAAGTGGGGCCATCTTTACCACAGTAGCAAGGGGGAGTGTGTTTTCAAATTTTCATGTTGGGATTCTGAATGCAATCTTTTGCTCTAGAGGGCAGACCACAGCCTAGTGATAGGGACAGACCCCAAAGCATCCAGTTACAAGCTGTTTGACAAAAATAGGAGTGTGTGCTGTGGGAGGTATGGGAGGTGTCACCTTCAGGGAGTGGGAGCAGGGAAGAATAGGTCTGATAGCAGGATGAAATAATTCATCTCAGTCAGGCTTTTTTCAGCATGCCTCATTAATCATTCTGAAATGCAAAGTCCAGCATTATGTCTTACCCAAACATTAGGTATAGTCATGTTGTCTTGCAAGTACTTACTGAAATGCAATAACTCTTAGATTATGTTTCTGTTTCAGATAGCCTAGTTAAAGAGGCCCTTCTCCTTCCTCTTTTCATTCTGGGGTTGGTGTACAAGACCTTTCCTGGCCATACGGCTGCTGGGAAATCTGGGTTCATGAGAGTGGTGATTGAGAGAAATCAAAGAATAGAAAATGAAGAATGGGTGGTTCTGCCACATATAAGTTAAATGACCAAGTCATTGAACTTCTCTTGAGTTTAATTTCCTAAAAAAAATATAAATAAAGGTAGCAATAGTGCCAACTCTTTATTTATACAGAAGGGAAATAAACTAATATTTATTAAGTTTATGCTAAGGGCCAGGCATTGTGCCAGGTGACATATATTTAATTTATTTAATCCTCATAAATAACCATAAAATAGGTAGTATTAATATTCTCATTTTATGTCTGAAGAAACTGAGGCTCAGAGGAATTAAATAACTTCCCCCAAGTAACAAGCAGAGTGTCCAGGATAAATCTGTCTGGCCCAAAGTTATCACTCTTTTCCATTGCTCTATTCAGCTACTCCAAATCACAATCTTACTTGAAAGTGGCAGTGTCACTCAGTGAAAAATGCCCCAAATTAAGGATCATGAGAGTACCAACTGCATCAAGAAGGTGAGTCTCTCAAAACAGCCAATAACTCCCAATCTACCATTCCTTGTCTTTGGGAAATTCTATTTATCCTTTCCAGGTAATTCTCAAATGTTACCTCTTTTGAAGTTTTTACAATGGTCCTCTCCCCAGGCCCCAAAGCTATGACTTTATCTTCCAGGACACCTGTATACAATAGCTCTTACCACACTATTTCACAGTTATTGTTAAAGAAAATTAAAGCCAGAGACAAAGACAGTACCTGGCATAGAGTAGGCACTCTGTAAAAGTTTTCTGAATGAATGAATGGAGTGTAATAGTACACAAGTCACTTAATCTCTCTCTAGATATCAGTTTTGCCACCTTTAAAATAGATTAATAGTCTTTTATATCTCACAAGTATAACATGAAAATTAAATAAAATAATATGTTGTGTGATATGGTTTGACTGTGTCCTCACCCAAATCTCATCTTAAATTGTAACTCCCACAGTTCCCACGTATCATGGGAGGAACCCAGTGGGAGGTGATTGAATTATGGGGGCATCTTCCAGACCCCAGAACGTTCCTGCACTGTTCTCATGATATGAATGAGTCTCACAAGACCTGATGGCTTTAAAAATGGGAGTTTGCCTGTACAAGTTCTCTCTTTGACTGCTGCCATCCACGTAAGATGTGACTTGCTCCTCCTTGCTTTCCACCATGATTGTGAGGCCCCCCCAGCCATGTGGAACTGTAAGTCTAATAAACCTCTTTCCTTAGTAAATTGCCCGGTCTCGGGTATGTCTTTATCAGCAGTGTGAAAATGGACTAATACAGAAAATTGGTATCAGTAGAGTGAGATTTTGCTGAAAAAATACTTGAAAATGTGGAAGCAACTTTGGAACTGGGTAACAGGCAGAGGTTGGAACAGTTTGGAGGGCTCAGAAGAAGACAGGAAAATGTGGCAAAGTTTGAAACTCCCTAGAGACTTGTTGAATGGCTTTGACCAAAACGCTGATAATGTTATGGACAACGAAATCCAGGATGGAGATGAGGAACTTGTTGGGAACTGCAGCAAAGTTGACTCTTGTTACATTTTTGCAAAGAGACTGGAGGCATTTTGCCTCTGCCTTAGAGATCTGTGGATCTTTGAACTAGAGAGAGATGATTTAGGATATGTGGTAGAAGAAATTTCTAATCAGCAAAGCATTCAAGATTTTACCTGGATGCTGTTAAAGGCATTCAGTTTTGTAAGGAAAGCATAGCATAAAAGTTTGAAAAATTTGCAGCCTGACAATATGATAGAAAAGAAAATTCCAGTTTCTGAGGAGAAATCCAAGCTGGCTGCAGAAATTTGCACAATTAATAAGAAGCAGAGTATTATTTCCCAAGACAATGGGAAAAATGTCTCCAGGGCATGTCAGAGGTCTCCATGGCAGCCCCTTCCATCACAGGGCCTGAGGCCTAGGAGGAAAAAGTGGTTTCATGGGCTGGGTCCAGGGTCCCACGCTGTGTGCAACCTAGGGACTTGCTGTCCTGTGTTCCAGCTGCCCCAGCTGTGGCCGAAAGGGGCTGAGGTAGAGCTCAGGCTGTGGCTTCGTGGGGTGCCAGCCCCAAGCCTTGGCAGCTTCCACATGGTGTTGAGCCTGCAAGTACACAGAAGTCAAGAATTGAGGTTGGGAACCTCCACCTAGATTTCAGAGGATATATGGAAATGCCTGGATGTCCAGAAAGAAGTTTGTTGCAGGGGTGGGGCTCTCATGGAGAACCTCTGCTAGGGCAGTGCAGAAAGGAAATGTGGGGTCAGAGCTCCCACACAGAGTCCCTACTAGGGCACTGCCTAGTGGAGCTGTGAGGAGAGGGCCATCGTCCTCCAGATCCCAGAATGGTAGATCCACTGACAGCTTGCACTGTGCACCTGGAGAAGCCACAGACATAATGCCAGCCGTGAAAGCAGCTGGGAGGGAGACTGTACCCTGCAAAGGCACAGGGACAGAGCTGCCCAAAACCATGGGTACCTACATCTTGCATCAGTGTGACCGGGATGTAAGACAGGGAGTCAAAAGAGATCATTTTGAAACTTTAAGATTTGACTGCCCTGCTAGATTTCTGACTTGCATAGGGCCTGTAGCCCTTTGTTTTGGCCAGTTTCTCCCATTTGAAATGGCTGTATTTACCCAATGCCTGTACCCCCATTGTATCTAGGAAGTAACTAACTTGCTTTTGATTTTACAGGCTCATAGGCAGAAGGGACTTGCCTTGTCTCAAGTGAGACTTTGGACTATGGACTTTTCAGCTAATGCTGAAATGAGTTAAGAGTTTGGGGGACTGTTGGGAAGGCATGATTGGTTTTGAAATGTGAGGACATGAGGTTTGGGAGGGGCCAGGGGCAGAATGATATGGTTTGGCTGTGTCCTCACCCAAATCTCTTATTGAATTGTAACTCCCACAATTCCCATGTGTTGTGGGAGGAACCCAGTGGGATGTGATTGAATTATTGGGGTGGGTCTTTCCTGTGCTGATCTTGTGATAGTGAATGAGCCTCATGAGATCTGATGGCTTTAAAATTGGAGTTTCCCTGCACAAGCTCTCTGGCTGCTGCCATACACATAAGACGTGACTTGCTTCTCCTTGCCTTCTGCCATGATTGTGAGACCTCCCCAGCCATGTGGAACTGTAAGTCTAATAAACCTCTTTCTTTTGTAAATTGCCCAGCCTTAAGTATGTCTTTATCAGCAGCATGAAAACAGACTAATACACAGTGTGTCTTAAAAATAAAACTTTTATATTAGATGAGGCTAAACAGTTGCTTACAGAAAACAGAAAAACAACTAGGAGGTTTTCATTCATGTTAATCCATGTGAGCTCTCCAAATTTTAAGCCACTAAAGAAAAAGAAAGAAAGAACAAAACATATTGGATTTCCCCATGACTATTTTCTTAGATTTTATACTTTTCCATCATACTAGAAGTTTTATGAGTAAAGGAATTATTCCTACTTTTTCTCACACATAAATACACACATGGCACACTCATTTGAGAACTACACAACATACAACAAGTCATTAACTTCCTGGCTGACGTGCACATGGAAGTGTCTTTCGATGATGAGGAACTTAAAGGAAGATAATAAGATCTTAAGTCTTTTGGAGACAAAAAAATCGGGTTTCAATTATGGTTCTGCCCATGCACTTGAGTGACTAAGTCATTTAACTTCTCTTGTATTTATTCCCACAAAAAAAAAAAAAAGGAGAATTCTAATAGTGCCTACTTTTTAAAATTGTTAGAAGGATTAAATAAATTTATCAATTTATCAATGATATATGCATATCATTGTTCTGGGGCCAATGCATGCCCTTAAATATAATGATAATGATGAAAATGATAATGGATTAATGATAGATTATGAAAGCTGATTATTTCCCATCATGCTGAAGTTAACAGCTGAGCCTATCTCTGTAAGGTTTTTCAAAAATTATCTAAATAGGAACTGAACACTTCTTGGTTTATAGGACTTGACAAAATCCAAGACACACTCGTATTATCTCCCTTGTGCTTCCAGCAACTCTGGGAGGCAGACAATTAGAGAGAGAATTGGTTCAGAGAGATTAGGTGAAAAGGTCAATACTATACTATCTTAGAGCAGCACTAAGCATGGGACACAGGCCTCCTGTCTACCACCTGGGCCTCATTTTGTGGTTTCTTTTTCTTCTTCAATAATATTGCTTATAAACATTGCTTATAAACAATCAGGGCTCAATGTTGCTCTTGCCCCAAACTTCAGAACAACAACAAGACTTTGATCAGCACCAAAGATAATGATGGTACTTATTTCTACAAGACATCTTGATATGGTTTGGTTTGGTGTCCCCACCCAAATCTCATCTCAAATTGTAATCCCCATGTGTCAAGGGAGGGACCTAGTGGGAGGTGATTATATCATGGAGGCAGTCTCCTCCACACTGTTCTCATGATAGTGAGTGAGTTCTCATATAATCTGATGGTTTAAAAGTGTGTGGTTGTTCCCCACCCCACTTCCTGCCACAATGTAAGACGTGCCTTGCTTCCTCTTTGCCTTCTGCCATAATTGTAAGTTTCCTGAGGCCTCTCCAGCCATGCAGAACTGTGAGTCAATTAGACTTCTTTTCTTTATAAATCATCCAGTCTCAGCCAGTTCTTTATAGCAGTGTGAAAAATTAAACAATATACATCTTTTCTTTCTGCCTATCCTAAGAGCTTCAGCCATATGTATGCCAGAAATGCATTAAAAAATTATGCCATGCTAATAGCAATACTTGAAATATATTAGAACTTTGCTTCTGGGGAGTTTAAAGTACTTTATCACTGATAATATATTCTTTATTTCCATTTACACGTTTGGGTGATCAAAACTAAATATAAATAGTGTTCTGGCTGAGGCATAACCATGGACTTTCTAGAGATTGGTCAAGAGCAGATGGTATTTCTTTTGTGCACAGGGTGTTATGGAGGTGGACAGGGCTCTTCTGGATGTCAGGAACGCGTTGGCTTCCACAATCAGTCAGGTGACATCCAGTTCATTTCAACAAACATATTTTGGCCCCATCTTACCTGCCAGGTTCTGTGCCATGTGCAAATCCAGGAAGGAATTGCATAATCTAATCATCATGTCACTGCTTCATATTCTAATCCCAAACTTCCCTTGCCTGGTGACACCACCACACAGCTGGCTGGCAGGATGAGGGAATGATTTGGAAGAGCCTGATATCTCTCAGTCCCATATGTGCTCTTTGGCCACAGTTTAAAACAAACATACTTCTTCCCTTTCCTTGTCCCATGGGGTGTGCACTATTTTTCAAAATCCACTTTGAATAGCGAAAGCCGGTTACTTGACTTGCCTAGGTTGGGCTCTGATTTTTGCATCTTGACTCTTAGTTCAGGTATATGTTGATCTTGAAAAGCTTTTCTTGACATTTTTCTATGCTTTAAGAAGGTGCCCACAGTTATTCAGACCATCTCCCTTGTCCCAGGTTCCCCTGTACCTCCCTACCACCTACACTCAATGGAAAATGTGGCTTTCTACTTTACCAAGTTCATTGTGTGTGTCTTAAGGTCCCACACCTCATCTTTACTTACAATGTCACTTCCACTCCTCCTGTCTCTAATTCCTACCCAGTAGTCTCAGTGAATGTGTTTCATTCCTCAAGAAAACTAACATCTTCCTGCATAGTTCCCATTCAATTCTTCCTACAGCAGAGTCATGCCATTCCCTCCACCTCAAGATCCCTGAATATCTAGGCTCTGTACTCCATCCTCTTTCTCAATCTCTGAGCATAATCAGCTGAAGTCCCCTCTAAGGAGGAGTGTCCTCAAGTCTAAAGACCCTCTTTTCCCTGGCCTGCTGTGGCATTGCACCTTGCTGGGTCTCTTCCTATTTCTCGGACTCTTGGTTTTCTCTTCCCCTATTGATTCTACCCTCAGCTCTTCACTGTTTCCACACTATTCTCACTCCCTTGTGTATTCATTCACTTGTGTCCTCTGTGAAGAGGACCTAATATCTGCCTGGCACTGATCTAGGCACAGGATGGCAGCAGTGGACAGAACAAACAAGGCTGCTATCTATCACCAAGGAGAACCAGCCTGATGGGAGGAACAGAAAATAAGCAAGTACATACATTAAAAATAAGATAATTTTGGATAGTGAGAGAAGATATGAAGAACAACAAACAGGGTGATGAGATAGAGAGTAGCTTCAGGTGAGGAAGGTGGCAGGAAACAAGCTTAGAGTGACCAGGGAATGTCACTCTGGGGTGAAGTCATTTGAGGCAAGACCAAAATGACAAGAAACCAGCCATAGAATGAAAAGTGTTCCAGGAAGAGGGGACATCAAATGCTAAGGCTATAATAATAATGATGGGAAATATTAATAGTGGGGAAAAATTTGATACCTATGAGGTACATTTCTTTAAAATTAAGTGTAGTTGGAACATGGTGGACAAGACAGAGAGTGGCAGAAATGAGTGTGGAGAGATAGCCAGGGCACAAGGCCAACATTAGGCCATGGTGACAAGTCTAGATTTTATTTCAGTGTAGTGAGATGCCATGGAAGGGCTTTAAGCAAGAGAAGTTCCCATCTTTTAGAATACAAAGATTGTTCTGTCTACTCTTTGGAGAATAGAGCATATGGTTTCACGCATTAACTGTGAAGGGAGAATGATTATTAAATTGGGATGCCAAGCAAACAACAATGAGAAAGGACTGAAGCCAAAATGGCAGAAAAGAGGAAGGGATAGCTTAATTTAAATGATTTTAAAACTCTCGGAACAAGGCCAAGAGTACTTCAGGGAACTTAAGATACTTGCAAAAGTGACTGAGAGTGACAGCCAAAAATCAAGGGAAACAGCAGGAGAATGAAAAGACTAAATGCTCCCATTTTCAATACAGGAGAGGGAAGAAGTGGTATATGGAAAATAGAGGTAAAATCCTCACAGTGACCATTTACAATAGGGTTGATAAACAATTAGAAAAGAACATTATGAATATTAGCAATTCACATGAATAGACATAAGAAAAATTTTGTAAAGCTAAGCCAATTCCTGCTGTGATAGTTGATAAAATTATCAGACTGAAAATATCTCAGTCTGTCTGTGTATCTCAGTCTTGGTAAGGCTTTCAATAAAATCATAGAACCTCAAAGATGATTGGAACTTTAACGTAATCTATTCCAAATTTTTAACCTATAAATGTTTTCCTTCCTAAACATCCCAGCAGTTGTTTGGATAACAACTGCTTGGATGTAACGAAAGGTAATCTCTCCTACTTCGGAAAGGTTTGAAATGTATTGCTGAAAATCTGTTTTTGTGTTAGTGTAAGCCATTGATCCTGTTTCTTTCCTGTGGATGACTAGACGTCTAATTCCTCTCACAGATTCCTTTTATTGTAAATTTTCAGAATGTGTCATGCTGTACATATAAAAAATAGGGAGCTATGTTTGGGTTTTATGATTGAGCAACTGTACTAAAGATTTTAATTAGGCCAGGTGCAGTGGCTCATGCCTGTAATCCCAGCGCTTTGGGAGGCCAAGGCAGGCAGATCACCTGAGGTCAGGAGTTTGAGACCAGCCTGGCAAACATGGTGAAACCCCATCTCTACTAAAAATTCAAAAATTAGCTGGGCGTGGTGGTGGGCACCTGTAATCCCAGCTACTTGGGAGGCTGAGGTGGAATAATTGCTTGAACCTGGGAGGTGGAGGTTTCAGCGAGCCGAGATCACACTACTGCACTCCAGTGTGGGCAACAAGAGTGAAACTCCGTCTCAAAAAACAAACAGACAAACAAACAAACAAAGAATGTTAATTAGTAGCCCATTGTCAAGGTAGAATAAGGTCTTTAGAAGCAGGCCAAAGGACTATCTCTTCCTTTTTTCTATTGGTTCTTTTTTTAAAAATCCATGTGTGGATCATGTGATTGTCAAGCCTAGAGATGAAACAAGGGTAAAGAAGAGAGATTATATTGGGTGATTGAATCTGAATTCAGTAAAAGTATTAACACAATGTGATAACTGGTTGGAACTAATAAATTTTTACAGCAATAAGTGCAAAGTTTCATAATAAAATTTCCAAAATTGCCTGTACAAGACATAATGACTCTGCAACAAGTCAAGTGAAAAATACTCGGGATTTTAATTGAACATAAGCTGATTATGACTAAGATGTGGCTGTAAATGTATTTGACTAGTTATATCCTTCAAAGCAAATGTAGCCATAATTCCACTGGATTTATGCTGGTCAGACCACACAGGGACCATCAGTTCCTGTTCCGGACGTCGCTTGGAGAATCATGCTGAGAAACTGAAAATCCTCCTGAAAAAGCAGCCAGGGTGGTAAAGGATTGGAAACTACTAGAAAATACATTGGAAGAAACTAAGGAAGAGTAGCCCCAAACAAAAATGTCTTAGGGTGGATGTGAGGAAGCATAGCTCTTTTAAAGAGAAAACAGCATTAGGGCCACTTAATGGAGTTTGGAGGGGGAGGAAGAGTGTACGGAATTCAACTGAACATAAAGAACTTCCTTAAGCATTAGAAGAGGTGAACTTGTGAAGTAGAAAGTTCTCATCACTAAAAAGATCAAGGCCAGGCGCAGTGGTTCATGCCTGTAATCCCAGCACTTTGGGAGGCCGAGGCGGGTGGATCTCCTGAGGTTGTGAGTTTGACACCATCCTGACCAACATGGAGAAACCCCATCTCTACTAAAAATACAAAATTAGCCGGGCGTAGTGGCGTATGCCTGTAATCCCAGCTACTCGGGAGGCTGAGACAGTAGGACGGAGGTTGCGGTGAGCCAAGATCGCGCCATTGCACTCCAGCCTGGGCAAGAAGAGCAAAACTCCGTCTCAAAAAAATTAAATAAATAAATAAATAAATAAGATCAAGTCCATTCATCCGAAATGTTCTTGGGGGAAGTCACAAATTGGAAAAGAGGTTGAATTAGGTCAACTTTAACTTCCCATCCAAGTTTAACACAGTATGTATGCTTCAAGGCCTAGTCCTCCAAACAGCACAGAGTTTATGGCTTGGTGGCTCCCGGCCCAGGAAGATCCGACTGGGGACATTCTGTTGCTCTGTGAGATGTCAGGAGGGAGCATTTCCTGCTTCTGGTCCACTCACCGTCAGCTGTTGCTCTGATATTCCATTCTGGAATATCAGCGTTAAGCTTCCCTTTTTGGAAAGAGCAGAAGAGGAGAAAAAGGAGGCTGAGGGAGGGCTCTTGGATTACTCTTTTACTTCAGTTCCAGGCATTCCTAATCTGTTATGTCAATTTGAGTTGATAGTTGAATGCAAAGTTTCAGGTTTCCCTTCCAGAGATGGGGCGGGGGCACTCAAACAGCTGCTAGGACTAGGGAGTGGCTAATAGTTGGAAGACGCCAAACACAATCTATCTGCTTGATTAAAAAGGAGTAATTAGAGGAAAAGGGAGAACTGCAAAGAACCTGGGGAAGGGAAGAGGAGTCCTCTTGGGGCCCCCTCCCCTTGCGCTGACATTTGGATCACCTCACTGAGTGAGGAGGTGAAGACAGGAACAGGTGCGCCTCATCCCTACCCCATTTGCCCTAAACAGGGATTATCTTGCTGAGTTTGCTGTGTCCGGGGCCAATTAATCAAGGCTAGACAAAGGATAGACAGCGAGAACTGGAAGGGATGGGGTCGGGGAGGCGAAGCCCAGAACCGCGTACGGCGCGCCTTGCAGATGACATCATTGCCTGAAAGAGCTCTGGCCCTCCTCTTCCCGGAGCTACACCCGGCATGTCCGTGCGGGAGCGGAGTGGGTTTGCCTGGAGGGCGTGAGCCGAGGGCGGCGGTGCGCCCGAGCTCGGGGGAGGTGCGGAGGCGCGAGAGGGAGACCTGGAAAGACCAGCCAGCGCGCGAGCAGAGATCTCCGGGCTGGAAGTGTCTGCGCCGCTCCTGGCTCCGCCCCCGCTCGGCGCGGCGCTGGGCCCTGGGAGGGGCACGCCCATCAGGGGGTGGGGAGTGTGCACTAGGGGGAGGGTCCGGGGCGGTGGTGGGGGCGGAGAGCCGCCTGCGCATGTCAGGGCTGACAGCACACACCACCCGGGGGCCTAGAGAAGGGTTGCTGGTCACCCGCCACCCAGGGTCCGGGCCCCGCACCATCCGGGGGCGAGCACCCGGGAAGGGGCTCCCCCTCTATACACCCCCCCCCCCAACCTCTGACATCGCCGGCCCAACGGGAGCTGACGCTTCCTTCCCGACCCCGCTGCCCCTCCCCCGGGGGCCGAGGGCGGGCGTGGACGGGACCGACGTGGAACGCATTCCGTAGCCCAGACGGGCAGCCCCGGCGGCTTCGGGAGTAGGGACACGCCCAGCTGGAGAAGCGGTTAGGGCGGACGAAGCAGGAGCCGCGGGGCTGGGAGGATTCCAGTCGGAGCGCAGCCGACCCTGGGGAGGCGAGAGGTGAATCAACCTGGACCCTTCGACAGCCTGGCTACTAGGCCAGCAGTGCGACTCCCTTCCGAGCTGAGCTTCCCCTGGGCGCAAACGAGCGAGGCAGGGGCGCGAGTGGAAGCTGGAGTTCCGGGGTGGGCGGGGAGGCGACTGTCCGTGGTGCTGAGCGCCGGCGAGAGCGGGCGCGGGGCGGCTGATCAGCTCCCTCGAATTGGGGAGGTCCCGTGGGGTCGCTTAGGGCCCAAAGCCCCCGCCCGGCTCCAAAAGCCCCCAGGGCCTCCCCAGGCACCGGTGCTCGGCCCTTCCATCGGTCAGAAAGTCGCCCCCTGGGGGCAGTTCGTCCCAAAGGGTTTCCTCGAAAGAATCTGAGAGGGCGCAGTCCTTGACCGAGGGAATCTCTCTGTGTAGCCTCGGAAGCCGCCAGCCCCAGAAGATGCCTGCCTTCAACAGATTGCTTCCCCCGGCTTCTCTCGTGCTTATCTACTGGGGTAAGTACCAGCACCTCGCCATGCCGGATGCAGGTAACAGTAATAATGCTAACAATAATAACACATTGATGTCGTTGGTGACAGAAAAGAGCTCTGGCTGGCTTCCCTCTGTGCATATCTGCCAGACATGGAGATGGCAGGGGTTCCATGAGAGCTGGGATTTTGAGATTGGAAAGGCGCCTCCCCACCGCCCTTCCCCGCTATTCTCTCACCTCCTTTGGTAGTTCTTCCGCCCTTCCTCCAGTTTCCTGATCATTCCAAAGTATTTTTTCCCTTTCCCTTTGCTGAAAGGAAATGCAGTCACGTTCACGAACAAAAACCTCCTGTGTGGTTACATTTTATTTCTCATCAAGGAGTCCATACTCCTGGAAAGCTTACTGGGTCTTCAAATTCGTTTCTGTATATTAAAAAACAAACATGAAAGCTGGATGCATGAATTTTGAGAGTGAAAATGCTTTAGTTGCTCATCATCTTCTTAATTTTAACAAGGAATGGGAAGGAAACAGGCTTCAGCCATTTACTGCTATATATTAAATAAATAGGCAACTGTGAAATGCATCTTTCTTCTTCTGCTTCTTCTTTTTTTTTTTTTTTTTTCATGAACCTGTGGAACTAAGATGCTTTGGTGTTTGGGGAGGAGAGCTGGGTTTTTGCCTTCAAAGGTGAATAGATTCTTGCTTGTCAGCTGTGAGAGACTGAGGTGACCTTCCCCCTCCAAATAAGGGAAGCTTACACTTGGAACAGTAAAGGCTGAGGAGAGTGTCAGAGACGGTCTTGGAGTGGCTGAATGTGTGTAAAGGGGGTTGATCTATGTGATAATGTCTGATTGTGTGATTGAGACAATGTTTTACTGTATGTAAATATATTTCAGTGTCTGGATGTGTGCACTAGCATGTGTGTGAGCATGTTGGCATAGACATCTGAATGCATGGGTGAGAGTGTAGTAGTGTGTGTATGGCAGGGGTGGGGGTGGTAGTTCTGGGCATCTCTGCCTTGGTGTCTATGATTAGATCCTCAGATAATATATAGGTTCTCTTCAGCAGACAGATTGTTCTACATGATCTTAGCTACCTTTCTCCATGCTAAAATCAATACACAGGGTAATTGGACACAATTGTACCCACCTGCCTCCCTGAAACGAGGCATGTGAGCTTATGTTCCCATGGTTGGCATGAAACTCATCCTGCCTATACGGTGGCAGACATGCTGATGGGAACTGCCTCTTTGCTTTAGTATTACTTTTTCAAGCCTCCAGGACTAACTCTAGCTGCCAGCATTATCTGGATTTTGCATGTGACCACAGGCAGAGCCAAGCTTCCTGTCAAAATGCCTGATGAGACAGTCTAGGAAGGTTGAGGAGGGAGGTAATGTCAGCCCCAAGGGCAGACTGGTCCCCAGCCATCCCCAGTAGAGTAGACCAGACCTGGAGATGGAGCAGCCATAATACATTGCCAATGATCTCACCTGTCTTTAAGATTAAGGCTGAAATTTTCTCAGGGGAGGCTAAGACTGAGGACATGAGGCTTAGAAGATGTTAGCCTGACCAGATAAAAAGAGTGTCGGTAAAGCTGAAGTTGTAGATAAGGGTTGGGGTGAGACTCTGCAGATACTTTCTTCCTAAAGTCTAATCTAAGATTTTGAGATCCCTGCCTGAATTCCAGTGGAGGGAGAGGACATACTATCATCCAAGAATCTTTTAACTAGAACTTGTGCAACCTGCATTGGAGTCTCAGCTTTGCCACTAGCTTACTATATAACAACCTTAAAGTGCTATCTGGTTCCTTCTGTGTAATGTTTGGAAGTTGGCACAGGTGATATCTAACATCATTTTCAGCTCCACAGATGAATGATAGAGAAATCTTTGAAGAATATTGCTAGAATTGACAGAGTGCCCATCCCTTCCCCGATCCCCAAAAAACTTTGGAAGAAGTATACACAGTATGCTCATCTTTGCCCATTCTCAGTGTCTTTGCAATCTGAGTGTTGTCTCACCAAACTGAAAAGCTGTGGAAGGGAAAGAGAAGTGGTTCAGGATACTTGGTTGTTAACTGTAAGAAAAACAGCCTCCCTTCGCCAGGTGCGGTGGCTCATGCCTGTAATCCCAACAATTTGGGAGGCCGAGGCGGGTGGATCACCTGAGGTCAGGAGTTCGAGACCAGCCTGGCCAACATGGCGAAACCCCATCTCCACTAAAAATACAAAAATTAGTTGGGCATGGTGGTGCGTGCCTGTAATCCCAGTTACTAGGGGGACTGAGGCAGGAGGATTGCTTGAACCTGGGAGGTGGAGGTTGCAGTGAGCCAAGATCGTGCCACTGCACTCCAGCCTGGGCAACAGGGTGAGACTCTGTCAAAAAAAAAGAAAGGAAGGAAGGAAGGAAGGGAGGAAGGAAGGAAGGGAAAAACAGCCTCCCTTCACAGATACAATTTCATTTGATTTGCATGTAATTCCAATATTGGACAATGCTGGGTTAGATGCGTTCCCCCTTCCAAAGTTGATTTTTTAATATGATGTACAATATGAAGGGAAAGAGTCTTTCCATTTACTTTCTGCATGCATGAAAAAAAGTTTCCTTATTTCCTTTATTAAAGCATGTAATAATTTTTATTTTTTAAAGAGATTTTTTTTTTAATTAATACAGACAATGTCTCGCCGTATTGCCCAGGCTGGTCTCTAACTCCCGGGCTCAAGTAATCCTCCTGCTTCAGCCTCCCATAGTGCTAGGATTATAGGCATGAGTCACCATGCCCAACCTTTAAAATAAATAAATAAATAAAACCCTATACTTGCCTGTGCATCACAGTTTACAATGTAATTTTCAATACATTGCTTGTTTTGGTCCTCATATCTATCCCTGAGGTAGTCAGGGGAAAGAATGTTATTTCCAGCTTAGAGATGAGAAAATGAGCTTGGGGAAGGGAAAGGACTTGCTAGAAACCCTTGTTTTCTGATTTCAGTCTTCCAGTGCTCCTTCTAGCACCTCTCATGGACACATGTGCTACTATGCACAATCGCCAGGAGGGTGCCTGTCCTCCCATTTCTCTTCTGAGCTACCGTCCCATCCCTCCCCAACGCCATCACCTGTCCTAGGGCCTCGCCCACTAGCACCTAGTACCTTGTCTGCACTTCTTCTCCAGGCCTGCCTTTCTAGTTGCCCTGTGTGTTAGGGAGTGTTTTCCTCTCTTCCTCTGGTGGTCTTTCGTGCATCCTATTCAAGGCCCTAAGTGACCAGCTAAATTGACAGACCAAGTCATGTCAGGGTGTCAGCATCTAAAAATAACTTCATTTATTACCCCTTTTTGGAAATTGTTTATATTCTAATCAAATTTTTCATTATCTCAGTGCAAAGGAAAGCATTCTAGAGCAATCTCAGGAGGAAAAATTTGGCAATGTCCAAAGAAGAGAAAGATTTGAGGGTATCAGAGAAGTTGGTTCATAATACTTTATTATCCACCTCATGATAGATGGATGCTACTACTTCTTAGTGAAATATGATCATTATTAATACATCATGTTTTTCCTTCTCATAAATTTCTTCATTATTATTATGGAAATTGAAGAGAGGAACAAAGGTCAAATGATTTGGTCAACATTATTCCAAGAGTTTGTTACTTTTAGTCAGCAATGTAGTTTGAGCTCCTGCCATATTTACAGCCTTCTTTGAATACCTAGAGGGTTTCACAGAAAGAAAGGCAGTGGTGGGCTGGGCGCGGTGGCTCATGTCTGTAATCCCAGCACTTTGGGACATCAAGGTGGGTGGATCACCTGAGGTCAGAAGTTTGAGACTAGCTTGGCCAACATAGTGAAACCCTGTCTTTACTAAAAATACAAAAATTAGCCAGGCATGATGGCAGGTGCCTGTAATCCCAGCTACTCAGGAGGCTGAGGCAGGAGAATCACTTGAACCCAGCAGGTGGAAGTTGCAGTAAACCGAGATCATGCCATTGTACTCCAGCCTGGGTGACAAGAGTGAAACTCCATGTAAAAAAAAAAAAGAAAGAAAGAGAGACAGAGATAGAGAGAGAGAGAGAGAGAGAGAGAGAGAAAGAAAGAAAAGAAAAAAGAAAGAAAAGACAGACAGTGGTGTGCTGAAGACTCAAACAGATGTTACCTCTTGAAGCAAGGAGCAGCAAGTCATACTGCAAAAGGCAAGCAAACAGAGGTGGGGGAACTTTGTGGCCGTTTTTCAATGCACTCTTCAGGATCATATGAGCAGAGTTCTCATGCCCTGAAACTAGATTTTGACCAGAAGGGAAGCAGTGAGACTTGCTCTATGATGATACCTTGGATTATTGTTAACCTTAGGGGCAACCAAGAAAAGAGAGGGGCTACCCCACTTTAGGCCATACCCCATTTGCCATCCTGACTGCCTTCCCTCCATTAACTATAAGTGAACTAACTATGCTTCTATCTTTGCCATCCCATCTACTTGTTCACTAGAGCACATCACCTCTCACCTATTCAAAGATGTTAATCCAGCAAATCATTTTCTTTCATTTCATTTCTTTCAAACTCCACCAGCTCTACTGTTATCTTCACCCAAACAAAATCGTCTTCCAATCTGATCCCTGTACGAGGCCTCTTAACTGTTTTGATTCCACCCTTGTCCATTTCACTTCATCGGTTTATTCCCAACACAGCATCAGATCATATGATCTTGTACAAATCAGATCCCATCATTCTTCCTCTCAGAACCTTCTGCTGCTCCCATGTTACTCTAAGCAAATGCCAAGGTTCTAACATGGCCAATAAGACCTGCTGCGATCTGGCCCTCCCCATCCCTCCTACTACTTCATCCTCTTCTATTCTCACGTTGTTTGCTATAATTTCCATATTGGGCTGTTTGCTGTCTGTTGAGCATGACAAACACACTCCTTTGGGCCCCTTGAGCCCTTGAGTTGCAATTTCCTGTGTTTGACATGCCTTCACACAGTTATGTGTATAGCTTGTATTCTCATTTCTTTTCTTCAGCGCCTGCTCAATGATACCTTCTCAGAAAGGCCATCCTCCAATGACCCCATGCACACACTCTCTGTTTTATTTTTTCTCACAGCACTTCTTACCATTTAATGTTGCTGTTTTCCCTCTCCCTCCACTGGAATGTAAGCTCCATAAAACAGGGATTCTTCTCTTTTGTTCTCTGGTGTATTCTTCATGCTTAGAATAATGCCTGGCACCCATAAGGCACTCAGTATATTTGTGAAATAAATGAAAGATAGAAGAACATGAATAATGACATTTGTACAAAGCACATTCATGTAAATTAATCCATAGAATTCTCATGATAAACCTACTAGAGAGATGTAATTTTCAGCATGATGTCGATGAATAAACTGAGTTTCAGAGAGATTACATAGTACATCAAACCCAGCTCTTCAGTTCCCAGATTCTATGTTCACCCTGCCTCTATAATTGTAACTGTGCATTCCTTGAGACTTCTTAGTCCACTTCTGAGTTTGTCAACATGAAATGAATGAATTTATCTTTGCCAGCTCTCATTAAATATGAATGTGCCTTGAAGTTCCATACTACATGGAGTTCCTGCTGCATACCCTCTACCCCTCTGCCCACTCACAAACTTTTGCACAAACCACATTTCCTTTTTGTTTAATCAGATCTATAATCAATACTTCAAACTCATCATATGCTGAAGATGTTTCTGATCAGTTCTCCCTAGATGTGAGTCCTCTCTCCATTAACGTGGCTCGCCATCTGCAGAAGCACTAGGCCCTCTTGAAGACTGTCAGATAAGACTCACCCAGCTTGCTGGAGAGTTGAAAACCTAGTTAAATTTATTTTACCTTGATTTTTGAAACTTTAAGTTAATTATAGTGCCACTAGTTTTTAAACTCTATGTTTTAAAATAAATATATTGCCTTCTAAGTCAATCAGTTTTTGGACTCAAAATTAATTTATGTCAGTGTCATATTAAGCTCTAAATAAAACCTTCCTCTGCTTTTAGGAAAGAATGCCCTACCAGGAGATGAACAGGCTGACCATTAACGGTGGACTAGTTTTTAAATGTAGTGTGTATTATTTCTTTTTTTCCTAGGGGTTCTGTTTTTATTATTAATTCATGAAAAAGTAGCATCAGAAGGGATCTTCAAAGTCCTAATAAAAGAATCCATGGTGGCCATTTTTTTATTAGGAGATGGGATCTTACTCTGTCAGCCAGTCTGGTGCCATCATAGCTCATTGCAGCCTCAAACTCCTGGGCTCAAGCAATCCTCTTACCTCCTGAGTGGCTGGGACTACAGTTGTGTGCTACCGTGTTTGGCTAATTTTTATTTTATTTCATTTTTGTAGTCTCAGGGGTCTCACTATGTTGCCCAGGCTTGTCTTGGACCCCTAACATCAAGCAATCCTCCCACCTTAGCCTCCCAAAGTGCTAGGATTACAGGTGTGAGCCACAGCACCTGGCCTCATCTTACTTTCAAATATCCCAAACAGTGCTGTGTACACTCTCTTACCATTTAGTTATTTGCATTTGTGAACAGCTCCAAAACCAGAAAATTCTTTCTTTATTGCATTAAACTTATTTTTTCTTATAACTTTTAGGGTTGGGCAGAATCAAATTTCTCTTCCACCTGCCAGTCTTCAAATATTTGAAGACAGATATGTTCTGTGTCCAAGCTAAGCAACTCAAATTCTCCCATTTTTTCCTCACCAGACTTTATCTCCAGATCCTTCACCATCTCCCTCACCTCTGGGCATGCACTCTTTGAACAACTTCCTCTTTTAAAACGTGACATCCTGAACTGATCATAATAGTCCAGATTTGTTCCAAAAGCAGTGCCGAAAAGCTACGCCTCCTTCCTCCTGCACACTGTACGTCTGTTAATGCAGTCCACATTTGCACATGTTTTGCTGGCAGCCTTGTCCCACTCAAGTTATTCTGAATTATCAAGCTGATATACTTGCCTCCTTTTAAAACACAGACTTCAAGTTTCTAGAGGGCAGAAACACTAAGTCTAGACCTCTGTGTGGCATGCAAGGGGTCCCACAATCTGACTCCGCTCCGGATTTTAACTTGCCTCGCTATACTCCTCTGCACAGACCATTGCTCCAGCCTAGTGGTCCGCTCGCCATTTTCTTCACTGCTGCTCCAGCCTCCACCATGTGTCAGAATTACCTACAGTTTTCACGCAACACAGATATAATTACATCTCTCCACGGCTTTAAAACATTTGATACCTCACACTGGAAGGGACACACAGAGGTCTTCACAGCATGGGGCCTGCCTACCTTTCTAGCCTCATGTTTCGCCATCCTTCTCTTCCTTTCTCCCCAGGCCAACTGGGAGTAACTAACTGCCTGTCTTCTACGAACAGAACATATCATGAGTATGTTACTCGCTGTGGTCTGGTTTAATCGTAGTTAGGAATATGTGTTCCCTATTGGATTATAAATGCATTTAGGGCATGGTTAGTGTTTTATTCATCTTTGCATCTCTAGTCTAGCATCAGACCTGGCAGAGAGTGGATTTTAATGAATGGTAGTGGAATGAAGGGGGATGGATGGTCGCTGGGTAGGCAGATGCCCTGTCTCCCATTTGGGCTATAAGACTTAGAGGGCAGGGCTCAAGTATAATATACTGTGCTGCATCTCCACTGCTTCCAGGGGAAGGATTTCAGTCAATGTCTAGATCATCCGGGTCTCCTCCAATGTGTACATGTTCTGAGCCTGTACACTCAGGGAGCGCAGGTGAGCGTACAGACATGTGCACGTGGCTTTTTTCAAGTTTGCCTCATGACTCTTCCTTCTCTGTCTCTCTTCCCTCCCTCCTTCCTCTCCAATGCCTCTCTCCTGTGCCCCTCCCCCACCACCTGCTGTTCCTTCCCTGTCATCTGTCCTTTCTGCAGTCAGTGTCTGCTTCCCTGTGTGTGTGGAAGTGCCCTCGGAGACGGAGGCCGTGCAGGGCAACCCCATGAAGCTGCGCTGCATCTCCTGCATGAAGAGAGAGGAGGTGGAGGCCACCACGGTGGTGGAATGGTTCTACAGGCCTGAGGGCGGTAAAGATTTCCTTGTATGTTAGACTGCTGACTCTAGCCTTTCTTCTGCTGGCCTCTGCTGTTCCGAGCCTGGCTCCTGACAGTCCAGGGGATGCCGAGCTAGCAAACACTGGCTCTTTCTCTTCCAAACACTGGCAGCTCCTCAGCAGATAACTGACAGCCTTAGTGAAGCCCCAGCTTCTCTGAGAGAAAGGGCACTGGGCCAGCTGCAAGCACCCTTGATTATAGGCTGGAGGAAGCAGAGGAAAGAGATAAGCTATATTTAAAGCCTACTATGTGATAGGTGCCTACCAGGCATTTTGCAGTGTTTTCATCTAATCTTCTGTGCCATCCTATTATATGCATTGAATTAATAAAGAAATTGGAATAACACAAAGCATCATTATGTGAAATAACAAAGGTTAGCTCCTTTAACTTCCACAGTCCCGTTGAAATAGGAATGACAGGGATGACAAAGAGTGATCCAAGGGTGATATTTCCCCGGGACACCCAGCACAGCCACATCAGTGAGTAAATTATTTCAGACGGTTCTCTCGTGGATACTTGCTGTGTTGAGTCTCCTAAGTGGCTGAACCCCCAGACTTATCCATGATTTGGAAACTAAGAGATTCGCTCCTGGCAGAGCTGGGAGTCTTCTAGATTCTGCTCCTGCACCGTAGCCAATGTCAGTTCTGGTTAGTTGGTGCCAATGGCAAAGTGGTTGTATATATATATGTATGTGTGTGTGTGTGTGTATATATATATATTCTCCCTCCCTCTCTCTCTCTCTCTCTCTCTCTCTCTCTCTCTATCAACGGAGTCTCCCTCTGTCACCCAGCTGGAGTGCAGTGGTGTGATCTCGCTCACTGCAACCTCCACCTCCCAGATTCAAGCAATTCTCCCACCTCAGCCTCCCCAGTAGCTGGGACTGCAGGCACGCACCACCATGCCCAGCTAATTTTGGTATTTTTAGTAGAGACAGAGTTTTGCCATGTTGGCCAGGCTGGTCTCGAACTCCTGACCTCAGGTGATCCACCCACCTCGGCCTCCCAAAGTTTTGGGATTCCAGGTGTGAGCCACCGCGCCTGGTCGGTTGTCATATATTTTGAATACCACCTTGGAGATGACCATTATTTTCTCCTTCACTGACTCTGGAGCCAGGTCACCTGAGTTTGATTCTTGACTTCACACTTATTACCTCTGTGTCCTTGGACATGTTGGTCATCCTTTCTGCGCCTTGGTTTCCTCATTTTTAAAGTGGGGATATAAAGCATATCCAAATTATAGGGCTGTTACCAGGACTCATGAGCTATAATTTTTAATGCATTCGTTTCTGGAATATAGTAAGCACTATGTTAAGTGTTTGCTAGAGAAAAGACAGACACAGAAATGAGGAAACTGAGGCTCAAAGAAGTTAAGTTAATAACTAAGACAGCTTAGACTTGAGCCAGGTGGCCTAACAGCAGATACAACGCCCTTTTAACAGCACTGCTTTGCCTTCCTGGGGGCAAGTTTCTCTTCCACAAAGATTTGTAACAGAGACAGCAGAAGGGTGAAACTGGGTTTAGCTTGCTCTTCTTTCTCACTGTCCTAAAGCCGAACTCATTTCTGATTCTAGCTTCTATGTGCCATTCTGATGTAGACTTGCAACAGTCAGGTGCCAAGACTGGGACCAGCAGAGACTTCCCAGAGCCTGGCTCAGGTGTGACAGTGACATGTCAATGAAGCTGCAACTGAGGCTAGCCCCCAGCTGCAGGAGGCTGGATGTCTTGGCAGGATGCAAAGGCCCCCAGGGGCTTCAGGCCTGGTCATGTACCAGTGATAGCTGCCCACATTGCTTCCAGGCCTGCCCAAAGTGAGGAGAAGGTGGATCAGAAGAAGAAGAAAATGAAAAATAAAATGACAACAGCAAAAAATCCATGGAAATTCAGAGCAAGGCTATCTCATAGAAATGTTTGTGATGGTGGAAACCTTCTCTATCTGTGCTGTGCAATACAGTGACCACCAGCCACATGTGGCTATGAATAATTGAAATGTGGCCAGTGCCACTGAGGAACTGAATTTTACATTTTATTTAATTTCTAAGAAATCGAATTTAAGTAGCTACATGTGGCTAGTGGAGACTAGAATAGCCAGCACAGCTGTGGAGAGAGAGAATGGCACATAGAAGCTAGAGTCAGAAATGAGTTCGGCTGTTATGTCAGAGGGTGGAAGTGTTGAGGAAAGAAATTTAAAAGATGAGATTTCAGTTAAAATTCAGTCCAAAGCAAAAGATGTGATGCGTGCCTCTCTGGTGACGGCTCTCTGCTCATCTGCCATGCTTCAGCATCCTGGGCCTCCTTCCTGTGGCCTGGCCCAGACTGTCCCACAGCCCCTGATGAGTACCAGCACAGAGTCCAGTTTTAAAGCCAGGGCTTTCACATGTCTTCATTACTAATGAATCTGCCTGTCTTGCTGTCTCCACCTTGTTCTCTTGCCAGCAGCTCTGGGACACATTTACTCTCTTGTTCTCTCCTTCTGTCTTTTTACAATCCTGTCTTTCTCTCAGTGTCCCCCTCCTGGGCTCCCATACCCTTCTCCTGCCTGCCTTTGTTCTCCCTCTTTCCACCCCTTTTTTTCTGCCAAGCTTCTTCCTGCACACCCCTGGCTGCCTCTGTCCTCACCATGTCCACATGCCCTGATGCCTGCTGCCTCTTCCCTGTCTTTGCTCCCTTCCCTACCCTCCTTCGTGCCTCTTCATTCCACCCCCACATTCTGAGTCTCCTGGTGACAATGTCCCCTCTCTTCCCTGTCCATGCACAATTCTGCTGCTTTTCTCTGCCTTGTCCCTAACTTGGCTTTCCCGCCCCACCCCCCATCTCCTTTCCTGGCCCTACCCTCTTCTGCTCCTCTATCTGCAGATCTATGAGTATCGGAATGGCCACCAGGAGGTGGAGAGCCCCTTTCAGGGGCGCCTGCAGTGGAATGGCAGCAAGGACCTGCAGGACGTGTCCATCACTGTGCTCAATGTCACTCTGAACGACTCTGGCCTCTACACCTGCAATGTGTCCCGGGAGTTTGAGTTTGAGGCGCATCGGCCCTTTGTGAAGACGACGCGGCTGATCCCCCTAAGAGTCACCGAGGAGGGTGAGGCTGAGGCACAGGGACTCTAGGGCGTCCTGCTCTCTGTGGACAGGGAAGGGTAGGACAGCAGTTTTCCACATGAGTGAGGCCCTTAAAGAGTGCAAAAACCCATGTATTTGGAATGGTGACCTCTAAAAATGTCACCATTGACCCATCTTCCTCTGGTGGCCAGCTTCCTGTCAACTCCCTAGCAGCTTGTCTTTCTGTGCCTTTCCTCAAAGCAGAAAGGCTTGGAGATGATAGAATGAGCTCTTCCTGGTCCCTTCGAGAAAGAGGCTAGCCTCCATGAGGCCTAAAGCGACTGATTCCGCTAGGCCTTCTGTGTTGAATCCCTGACTCAGTGGGCTCAGAGAAATCTCATGAGGTTACCTCGAAGTCATCTCTCCTCCTGCCTGTAAGCAATACATGCCTCTAAGCCAGGGGTTCTCAAACTTTAGCAAACCTCAAAATCTCCTGCAGGGCTTTTTGGAAGCCAGGCTTTCTGCTTTTGTCGGTGGAGCCTGAGCGTTTGCGTTGCGTGACACACTGCCTGGCAGGCAGTGCTGCTGCTGGGACCAGACCTTGAGAAGCTCTCTCTAAACCAAAGTTTGACAATCTTGTTTTCTTTTGTCTTTCTTCACAGCAATCACACGTGCAACCCCTTCCCCATCTGTGGCATCTCTTATTACATAAATTCATTCTCTGCTGGGAGAAGGGGACAGGTTGATAGCTCTCTAGTCTTGTTTAAAATCTTTGGACTCCTACAGCTAGTTCCGTGTTGGTGAGTGGGAAGGCCTTTCAGCAGCCTAACTCAGGTGTTTCTGTTGCAACCGGAGTCCTGCATCCTGAGGGGGCAGTTCCAGCCTTTCTCAGTCTATCTCCACCGGCATTATCACTGCTGGTGAGCAGGCCGAAGTGTGGGCCATGAAAGAAAAGATCAAGTTAAAGACAGGGCTCTTCCTAGAAAAAAGGATCCAGGAATCCCAACCTCCAGGCCACAGGTTTATTCATTTTTTATCATGTCGTTGTGATAAAAATAATGAAGCGGAGATTCAGTCCTCAGAGTGAATGAACAAAGGAGAAAGAGACATAACGGGTCAGACGATATGACTAAAATGGAAGGTAGGTCAATTCTGAAAGTGCAGAGGAACTCTCAGGGCTCCTGAATCCAGACCTGATGAGTCACTTCCCTGCTCTGAGCCCCGCTCCTCTGGTGTGAAATGAAGGGGTTGGCGGGGGGGGGCTCTCTAAGGTACTCCCCCGTTCTGAAGTTCCTTTATCCCCCGTTTGTTACACGCCTTTCCTCTGGGGGTGGGGCCCTGGCGCCCTCTCCTGGTCACCATCTGGAACTTTTGGTTGGTGCCTGCCAGACCCTAGCACAGTGCACAACTGTCTCCACCTCTGCTCTCAGGCTTTTGCCTCCAGAGACCCTCGTGCATAGCTGGTGGGAAGTGTGGCAAGGCTGAGCTAGTTCATCTGCCAGGCACCAGAGCAAGCCTCGGGTAAAAACAGAAGGAAAAACAAGTTTATTATCAGAGCCACAGAGCCTCGTGGACGGTCGGGTGTGAAGGAAGCATGGATATCATTTATTTAATCCGGAGCCTCTGGATAAAGGGCAGACATCAGAATCGCCCATACTGGCTTCCTCCAAATGTAGACACCTCTGCAGCACCCTTGCAGGTGTGAGATCGGCAGGGGTGAGTGAGGTCATATGCAAGTTGAATGACTCCCGAGGTGATTGGAGGGTGCAGCTCTGGTGTCCCTCATTTTGTGGCTGGGAGAACAGAGTTCTCTGCAAGAGCAAGGGGCTTGCTCAGGGACGTGCAGCAAATTAGCACTGGAAGCAGGGTGAAAATCCAGGTTGTTTCCCTATCCGGCAGGCTTTCTTTCCACTGTTTCTTTTCCCACCCCCACCACCCCCACCCCCTGGCACTTTTTCTTTTTTTTCTTTTTTGCCTCTGTGACATCAGATACTCCCTGCCCTCATCTTGCTCAGAGCTATGCACCCACCCCACCATGACACCTGCCCACCAACCCCACATCTCCTCCATTCCTGTGGTCCCAGAAGGTCTCCCTGGTTCTCTTTGTTCAAATTGGGTTTATTCTGGCATTGGCTGTCACCTCCTGGCCCTAATGCAGCAACCTGAGGCCGCTTCACCTAGAGGTAACTAAAAATACTGAGGACAGCTTCCTGTATTGCCATTTGTGGGCTACTGCATTTTGAAAGAGAGAGCATGCTTTAAGCCAAACAAATCATAAATAATGCACCAGGTGGTAGCAAGCCGGTGAGAAGATGTTTGAGCTGTACGGCATTCTCATGTGCCTCACACTGCATCTGTGACCTCTAGCTCCAGCTGGAAACCTGGGTGATCCTGGAGCCTTTGGACTGCTCTCTGGGCTGAAAGTTATGGCAGGCTGTGCTGTGCTCTTAACAACCAAGGACTTGGGGATGACTTAGATCCAATGGATAACTGCAGATCATAAATCTGACTTGCTGTTGAGAGCTGGCAAGGGGAGAGGCGGCTACAACATTTCTCCCACTAGCAAGGGGTAGATATATCAGGATATCTGCCATGTAGTATGTTTTAATGGTCCTTTTTGTTGATCATGAAACAAATAAGATAATATTTATTTTTACTCATTCAATAAGTACTTATTGAGCACTTTAAATATTCTAAGATTTACACAGCAGGCAGATAATCCAGAAATAAATATGTTCTCAATAGGCACACAGTCCACAGAAGAGAAAGATAAGCACAGTACAACTCTTAGAACAGATGGATGAGAAAAGTGCATGGAGGCCAGACGCGGTGGCTCACGCCTGTAATCCCAGCACTTTGGGAGGCCAAGGCAGGAGGATCACCTGAGGTCAGGAGTTCGAGACAAGCCTGGCCAACGTGGTGAAACTCCATCTCTACTAAAAGTGTAAAAAATTAGCTGGGCATGGTGGCAGGCGCCTGTAATGTCAGCTACTTGGGAGACTGAGGCAGGAGAATCGCTTGAACCTGGGAGTTGGAGATTGCAGTGAGCTGAGATCGTGCCACTGCACTCCAGCCTGGGTGACAAGAGCAAAGGTCCGTCTCAAAAAAAAAAGAGAAAAGAAAAGTGCATGGAGAAGGTTGTGAATAGCTCTGCATGAGAAGTTGGGGATGGTTTCACACAGGAGGGGACTTCACAGGAATCTAGAACTACTGGGAGACTGCAAAGCAGGAGAGGATATTAGCACACAGAACCAGCCGTGGGTGAAAGACACAATTCAGGAAGAGGGAAGAGGAAGAAAAGTTCACAGATTCTAACATACCACAGTGTGTAGCAGAAGTTTTTCTGGCCAACCAAATGGAAATGAGGTGAGAAAGCCTGGATTGTGAAGGCCCTTGCATGTCACGTGAACAGAGTTGGAGCTTCACCCTAAGGGGAGTGTGAGGCATTGAAGAGTTTTCAGCAGGGAAATGGCAGGATCCTAACTGTGTTTCAAAAGTACAGCCCTGGGGACAATGCGGTTGATACACTAAATCCTCCAATATTTACGTTTGGTTTTGGATGACCTGGAAGGTCTCGTTTCTAACCCAGACTTGTAGAGAACATGCGCGTATCTCATGGAGGTTGTCTGTGTTGGCCCCAAATGAGTTTTCCAACGCTGTCTCCCCAGGAATACCACCCTCCACCACCGGCAGCTCAAAAGACAGAGGCAGTTGAAATAAGGCATGTTCCTTACATCTGCGTAGACTTTTAATCTCACAAGATGTTCTGAAATACATTAGATAATGTAATATTCACAAACCCCTGACTGGTGTTATTATCCTCATCCTACAAATTAAGAAACTGAGTCTCAAGTAAGGGAAATGGTTGTTTACACACCTGTAAAGAGCAAAATGGACAGCCAGCTCTAGATAACTCACTTTGAGGCCAGGATTCCTTCCACTGCTCAGCTACTTCTTCCAGGCATCCCCACTCCCTCTTCCCTGGCCCCTGAGCAGCCGAGGACAGTCAATGAGAAAGCCAATGGGCGGGAGAGTCTGGATTTGGAATACCTTTGACATCTTCTTGAGTTTCTTTACTCAGTCTTTATTTAAGCTCTACTTAAAAATATGGCTCCAGTGACGGCCCTAGGTTTGCTGGACTTGCATATTCTGAACCTCATTCTCTTTCTTTCAGCTGGAGAGGACTTCACGTCTGTGGTCTCAGAAATCATGATGTACATCCTTCTGGTCTTCCTCACCTTGTGGCTGCTCATCGAGATGATATATTGCTACAGAAAGGTCTCAAAAGCCGAAGAGGCAGCCCAAGAAAACGCGTAAGTCCAGAGATGCCAAAGTAATAATGAAAGCTGGCACCTTCAGAATGCTCGCTCTCACCGGTGAGGTGCTAAGCAGCTTACGTTCATCCCCCACCCTCTTCCTGATCACTACTTAAGAGATAGGCACCATTATTACACCCATTTTACAGGTGAGAACACTGAATTTGGGAGAGTTTGCTTAAGGCAAACTCTTAATTCTTTAAGAAAAATTAAACATTTGCTTAATTCAAACATTGCTTAGGAAACAAAGTGATGTTTGAATTTAGGCCTGCTGATTCTTGGCCAGCACACTTAACTGCTAAGGCAAAGACCATCAGCTGCTACCACAAACCATTAAAGTAATATTATTATGGCTGGGCATGATGGCTGTCACGCCTGTAATCTCAGCACTTTGGGAGGCTGAGGTGGGAGGATCAACTGAGGTCAGGAGTTCAAGACCACCTCACCAACATGGTGAAATCCCGTCTCTACTAAAAGTATAAAAAATTAGCTGGGCATGGTGGCACATGCCTGTAATCCCAGCTACTCAGGAGGCTGAGGCAGGAGAATCACTGGAACCTGGGAGGCGGAGGTTGCAGTGAGCTGAATCGTGCCACTGCACTCCAGCCTGGGTGACAGAGCGAGACTCCATTTCAAAAACAACAACAATAAAAATCCAAAAACACAACAAAAAAGTAACATTATTATAACCATTCTGTAAATGCCAAGCAGACTCATAGCAGCTTACCAAGGCACACAGATGATGAGAGGAAAGGCTGAGATTTGAACCCAGGTCTCTCTAGTGCTAATGTCCATGCTCTTTCTATCTCATTGAACTGTTTGCTTTATACCATGAAGCTCCTCAGGCCATCTGGGCACTGCCCTTTGCTGGCAAAGGAGCTCCAAGCAACGTGTTCTTTCCCCTAGAGGCTGGCAGCGCTTAGACATCCAGAGTGGGGCCTCTAATCCTCTCATGTCCAGCCTGTGCCTTAGCCATTTGCTCGGAGACTCTAGTCACTTCAGGGTGAGCACATGTGAGAAACAACGGGGTCTGTAAGAGCAAAGAGTCTAAGAGATCATGCTGCCTGGTTGTCTGGGGAGAGGAAAGACAGAAAAAAACCCACAGATTTCTAGCAACCTTGCTGAGGCGAACCCTAAAAAGTCTAGGCTGTTACCAGTTAGAAATGTTTGATAAAGAAAGCATCATTTTGGCCGGGCACGGTGGCTCTCGTCTGTAATCCCAGCACTTTGGGAGGCCGAGGCGGGCAGATCATGAGGTCAGGAGATCGAGACCATCCTGGTTAATATGGTGAAACTCCGTCTCTACGAAAAATACAAAAAATTAGCCGGGTGTGGTGGCGGGTGCATGTAGTCCCAGCTACTCAGGAGGCTGAGGCAGGAGAATGGCGTGAACCTGGGAGGTGGATATCACGCCACTGCACTCCAGCCTGGTGACAGAGCGAGACTCCGTCTCAAAGAAAAAAAAAAAGAAAGCATCATTTTGCATGATATCTCTGATCTTAGGGAAGTAAAAGATTACAACTGACTGGATATAAGGAGAGAAAGAAGCGTGCTGCTGAGGGAGGTAGCAATTCCTGGTGACTTATGTGCTTAGATTTTAGGGCTTGGATAGGTTGCAATTCCTGGTGACTTACGTGCTTGGATTTTAGAGCTTGGATAGGAAGAACCTACAGTTGGGCCTGCACAAGAAACAGAGTTGGAACCGAGGCCCTCCGCAGAGCCAGAATCCTCAAAAGGTTACAAATCACATAGAGGGTAGTCCAGAAAATAATCAGCCCACCAGCCCAGGGAAAAACCAAGGAAACTTAGCCATCTTGGCCTAACTCCAAGTAGAAAAATAAAGATTCTCGAGAATTAGTAACCACAAGCCTGCTCTCACAATGTCTGAGATTTAAATGTGTACTACCCACATGACCCAGGAACCTCTAAGCTGAGAAATGCAGTAAAAATTAGTCCCCAGCCAGTGATAACTACGAATGTCTTATAGAAGCAAATGAAACCCATTCTGAAGGAACCCACTCTCAGCCAAGGCCTAATAGGATTCCCCAGAGAGAGTACTGCTGGATCTGATTTCACAGTCCAGTCCAAAACTAAAAGACACAGTGAGAAGCCATCCAGCATGAGCAAGAGCGAAAAATGGCAGGATTGAATCCCAGGAGTTTTAGACACAAGAAGGATCTGACAAAGTATAAAAAATAAGCTTGCCCGGTGCAGTAGCTCACGACTGTAATCCCAGCACTTTAGGAGGCAGAGGAGGGAGGATTGGTTGAGTCCAGGAGTTCAAGACCAGCCTGGCCAACATGGAGAGGTCCCATCTCTACAAAAAATAAAAAAATCAGCTAGGTGTGGCGGCGTGTACCAGTGGTGTCGGCTACTCAGGAGGCTGAGGTGGGAGGATCGCTTGAACTCAGGAGTTTGAGGCTGTAGGGAGCCGTGATTGCAACACTGCCGTCCAGCCTGGGTGACAGAGTGAGGCCTGTCTCAGAAATACATAAATAATAAAAATAAGCTTGTTTAAATAGTTAAAGCAATAAAAGGAAAAACCAAAAGCATAAGAATAGAGTAAGTTTCTAAGATAAAAGAGCAGGCAGATTTGAATGGAAACAAACAAAATAATCTGGAAGTGAACAATATAGCCAATAACATTTAAAACTCAATGGATTGGTTCTACAGAAGATTAGATACTGATCACCAGAAGATCAGTGTGAGAAAGTTCTACAGACTGAAGCACAGAGATGGAAAAAGATGAACCATGGCAAAGAAATCTAAAGGAAACAAAATGGGAAGGTGCATTAGAATAGAACAGAGACGCTGGGCACAGTGGCTCACAACTGTAATCCCAGCACTTTGGGAGGCTGAGGCGGGCAGATCACGAGGTAGGGAGATCGAGACCATCCTAGCCAACATGGTGAAACCCCATCTCTACTAAAAATACAAAAATTAGCTGGGCATGGTGGCACGTGCCTGTAATCCCAGCTGCTCAGGAGGCTGAGGCAGAAGAATCACTTGAACCCAGGAGGCAGAGGTTGCAGTGAGCCAAGATCACACCACTGTACTCCAGCCTGGTGACAGAGTGAGACTCCATCTCAAAAAAAAGAAAAGAAAAAGAAAAAGAAAAAAAAACAGAATAGAACAGAGAATGGAGGAGAGACAGTGTTCAGAGACACAGCAGCTGAGGGAGGGATGACTCTTCAGATTCAAGAGGCATAATATGCCCTGAGCAGGATGAATAAGATACATCTACACCTAAACACCAAGCATCTTTAAAGTGATAAATGGCAGCTACTAAGAGAGCCTACAGCAAATATCTATGTGTGAAACCTCAAGTGCCTGTAATATCAGGAACAAATCAAGGAGACTACCTCTCCCTGTTTCTATCAATATTGTATTGAAAATCCTAGGTGAAGACCAAATAAATACAAGGAAGAAAAAGACTTGGAAAGGAAGAAACTAAATTATCATTATTTATACCTACTATTTACATAGGATACCTAAGAGAATCTACAAAAATACTATTAGGACTAGGAAGAATATTCCACAAAATTGTTGATATAAATCAAAATATAAAAATCACCTATATTCCAGCAACAAATTTAGTAACAAATTTAAATATTTAAAATATTAAAATGCTTTTAAAGTTACAATAGCAACAAGTACTCTCCAGTTCCTGGGATCAATTTGACAAAAATATACGAGACATTTAAAGAAAAACTTACAAACCTTTACTGAAAGACTTTAAATGTAACTAGATGGAGAATAAAACCTCACGATTGTGAACAATTTTCTCCCAAATTAATCTTCAAATTCAATGAAATTCCAATCAAAATGCCCATTAGATTTCTCAAAGAACTTAATAAGCCGATCTTAAGTCACATGGAAGGCTAAGTGGCCAAAAATAGTCTCAACCAAGGGACAGCCAGATAGTAAATGTTTTAGGCTTTGCAGGTGCCATAGGTCCCTGTGACGTATTGTTCTTCTATTTGTTTGCAAACAACCATCCTTAGCTCTTAGGCCATAGTTTGCCCACCCTTGGTCTAAACTGTTTCAAAGAAAGAGCAGTAAATTTGCAAGAGGTTGGTAGGATTTGTCTTATCAGAGATGAAGGTTTCCTTTTTTTTCTTTTTTTTTTTTTGAGACGGAGTCTCGCTCTGTTGCCCAGGCTGGAGTGCAGTGGTGCAATCTCAGCTCACTCCAAGCTCTGCCTCCCAGGTTCACACCATTCTCCTGCCTCAGCCTCCCGAGTAGCTGGGACTACAGGCGCCTGCCACCATGCCCAGCTAATTTTTTGTATTTTTTTTAGTAGAGACAGGGTTTCACCGTGTTAGCCAGGATGGTCTCAATCTCCTGACCTCGTGATGCACCCGCCTCAGCCTCCCAAAGTGCTGGGATTACAGGTGTGAGCCACCACGCCCGGCCAGATGAAGGTTTCTTACAGAGCTCTCAGAATACAGAGTTTGTGACACTGCACAGGCATACAAAATGGACAAACAAAACAAAAAGCCACCAATCAGGTTAATGCATGTAGGAAAACCTGATATGTGAGAGAGATGACGTTATAGTGATTGAAGGAAGAATGAACTGCCCAGTAAGTGGTCCAGGGAAAATTCCTAATCTATATAGAAACAAACAAAGAAAAATACAAAACAAAATTAGATTCCCCATCTCTCATACTAAACCAAAATAAATTGTGAAGGGATTTAAACACAAAGTAAAATGTCAAACTTGAAAATTCCATTAAGGGAATATAAGATAATATCTTTATCACCTTGCAATAGAGAGGATTTCCCAAACAAAATACAAAAGGCACAAATCCAAGAGGAAAAATAATTTTGATTACATTATATGTAAAGAATCAGCTGTTCATTAGAAGACTCTATAAGCAAAATTCCTAGACAAACAAGAGATTGGGAGAAATTGTCAAAACATGAAACCATCAAAGGAAAATCAATGAGAAAAAGACAAAGATCTCAGAAGAACTGGAAAGCAGATGAACAAATTTCAGAAGTAGAAACCCAAATAGCCTGTAAACATGTGAAACAACTATAAAATATAATTTCACAGCCGTCATTTTGACCAACATTTTATTTTATTTTATTTTTGAGACATGGTCTCACTGTTGCCAGGCTAGAGTGCAGTGGTGCAATCATGGCCTCGACCTCCCAGGCTCAGGTGATCCTCCCACCTCAGCCTCCCAAGTAGCTGGGACTACAGGCACGTGCCACCATGCCAGGCTAGTTTTTTGTATTTTTTGTAGAGACAGGGTCTCACCATGTTGCCCAGGCTGGTCTTGAACTCCTAGGCTCAAGCAGTTTTCCTGCCTTGGCCTCCCATAGTGCTGGGATTAGAGGCATGAGCCTTGGCCAACATATTAATCTAACTAAATGCTGAAGACAACATGGATAAATGAGAAGCTATACACTCCTGGTGGGTGTTCATATACATATATGGGGGAAATGATTATTTTAATCTGCAGAAAAGGTTGTTTTTCTCTTGAGAAACACAGCAGAAGGAAATGCAGAGTTGTTCTGTAGATCCTTGCTCCTGTGCCCTGCTCCTTCGCCCTCTTGTGTTCCCACCCCGGGCACTGAAGCTCTGATTCCCTTTCCCTGTGTCCTCTATAGGTCTGACTACCTTGCCATCCCATCTGAGAACAAGGAGAACTCTGCGGTACCAGTGGAGGAATAGAACACGAGCGGTGTGACATGAGGTGACCTACAGGAACATGGGAGGGGAAGGCAGATGCAGATGGCAGGTTGTACAAGTGACTTTGTTGCCCACAACTGAAGTGACTTTAAATTTGGTCCCTTAGGTCACTGTCTACCCTGCCTGGGGTCCCCACCCTCAGGGTAATTCTTTAAGTCACAAAGCTCTGCATGATGTCAGCGCTTCAGAAGGTGAACTGCTTTGATCTGAGTGTTCAGGCAACCTGAACTTGCCCATGGTAACAGAGGCATAGGATTCTCCAACTCCCTTCTTTGGTCAAAGAATTTTGGGGCTGGGCTGGGCTGGACTGGGTGGGAAATTCTCAGTGAGTTATTTTATCTTTGGTAGGTGGCCTGAACACCTGAGGGGTTGGACATCCCATGTTCAGCAATGTCAATGGCATCAGGAGGGCGCCCCAAGGGCCCCATCGCTTCCCTTCATGCATCCATCCTTCTATTCATTCATCCATACATCCACCTGCCTCTGAGCTTTCACCTCTGACTTCCTAACTCCATCAGACCTCTACGCACCATAAGACTCTGCCAGAACTGAGAAGCCAACACTTCTACATAGACTCAACCTCACCCTGTCCTAGTTTTCCAACAAGACACTCCAAAGCCAACTGGATTTCTCCCCTGTGCTCCAAATGACTTTGTACAAGTGCTGGAGTTAGCACCTCCCTCTGCCCTTAACTGGCTGAAACTGGTTCATTCTCCATTACTGCAAGAGAATGGATGTCTTAATAGAAGGAAGCAGGAGTGATTAGTTCGGGTTAAAGCAAAAGTGTGTCATGAACTTGGATTCCCTGAAGTCAGTTTTGTCAGGTTCATGGCCCACTTTGCTACAGCATCAGAGTGAAGCATGCCTGTCTAGGTTCTCCAGTGACAGAAAGATCCTGAAGCATGGACTAACATGCTCTCTGGAGCTTAGTACTCCAGAGCTAGATCCTGATGGGTCTCTAAGGTTCCCTCCAAGAAGACAAGGACAGGAGACTTGGGAAGGACCAATGGTAATTTAAGTGGCTCTTAAAAGTCATGCAACATGTTTATGAACACGTTCCTGATCCTATCATGATAATGTATGTGTGCCCTCTCTGTGGGCACACCACCTGGGCATTAGGACTGAAATTCCTGAGTTCTTCCTCTCAAAATTTCTGTGCACCAGTATTATTCCTCATTTTACATACAGGAGGCAACTAAGACTCTACAGGGCTCAACTGAATAAGAGGCTTAAGAGGATAAACTGGAGCAGAAATAAGCCTTAGGTGCTGCCCAGTTTACGCTTCCTGGGATGGATTTTTTTTGTTTGTTTTTTGTTTTTTTTTGTTTGTTTGTTTGAGATAGAGTCTCACTCTGTCACTTAGGCTAGAGTGCAGTGGTGTGATCTCAGCTCACTGCAACCTCTGCCTCTTGGGTTCAAGCGATTCTCATGCCTCGGCCTCTCCAGTAGCTGGGATTACAGGCATGCACCACGCCTGGCTAAATTTTGTATTTTTAGTACAGATGAGGTTTGCCTATGTTGGCCAGGCTAGTCTCGAACTCCTGACCTCAAATGACCCACCCACTTCAGCCTCCCAAAGTGCTGAGGTTACAGGCGTGAGGCACCACGCCCAGTGGATAACTTTGTTTCTGAGAAGACTGACATTGAACTTGTCTATGGCAATGCTTCTTTCACAAGCACAGACTGGGCTGAGGTCAACTCTGATAGATTCAGATTACTAGAAATTGGCCAAAAAAGCACAGAGAAGAACATGAGGTAGACTTAAAGAACTTCCTTTATGTAAAGGTTTGTGAATCTGAAATATCCTCCAAAAGGAGAGTGCATCTGAGACTGATATTTAAACTAAGAAAAATGTTTAGTCTGAGATGGATCGTAAGCAAATGAGTGGTGTGAGAGGAGAGGGATGGGTAGGTGCTTTCCAAATACTTGACCTATGAATGCATAATTTTCAGATTTTTTTTACCCTAGATTTTGAGGGAGCAGAGAAACTGGAAAAAACTTTAGTCAATATCTCATGTTTCATTTCATTTTAATTGAGTGACAGGTCCAAGTGTGACATCCTTCAGCACCTAGGGACAAGAGAGGGGAAAGATGCTTTACAGAATGTAAGAAGATGAAGGTGACTGGGATGCAGTGAGAGAGAGGTCCCTCAGACCTGGGACCTCCCTTTATAGGGAAAGACCGTATTCCCATTGGTTTAGGACTTTACCTTAAAAGCTTATTTTTTTCATTCTTCCATCCCTAGGAAAGTACTTAAAACCAGCTTTTTTTTTTTTTTTTTTTTTTTTTTTTTTTTGAGACAGAGTCTCACTCTGTCTCCCAGGCTAGAGTGCAGTGGTGCAATCTCAGCTCACTGCAGCCTCAACTGCCCAGGTTTAAGCAATCCTCCCACCTCAGCCCCCAGGTAACTGGGACTACAGACATGCACCACCATGCCTGGCTAATTTTTGTATTTTATGTAGAGACAGAGATCTTGCCATGTTGCCCAGGCTGATCTTGAACTCCTGGGCTCAAGCAATCCGCCAGCCTCAGCCTCTCAAAGTGCTGGGATTACAGGCATGAGCAACCGTGCCCGGCCCAAAACTAGACCGTTAACACATTAGTGAGTCTGATTTTGTTGAAGAAAATATTTGCAATAAATTCAAGACTCTTCTTATTGGTAATTTTCCACACAATCCCTCTGAAATAAGGGAGATAATATAGACCTTTTTAACTTTACAGTTAGGAAAATTGGCCTTAGTGTGAAATTTTTCCAGTCCCATAGCTCATGGATGCCACAGCTTGCGGTAGTAGCAAGATGCTTACTACCACTCCGTTTTCCTCGGTGGCCCAATAGCTTGTGTATCTAAGTTGAACCAGGAAGTATGCATGATTGCCTTTTTCTCTTCTTTTTAAAAAAAACCCAACTCAGATGCTGCTTGTGTGACTTTCAATGAAGCTGAATGGTACCTATCACTTATTTATCCTTGACAGGTTATCTTCCCCACTCTTCCTTTTTCTAACTTCTCCATTCTTCTCATTCTTGACATTTTCATTATAACTATATGGTTTACAAAGTATTTTCACTTATTTTATTTCTTCTCTATAACTGGTCCTGTGAGGTCGATATTATTAACACATTACAAAAGAAGAAATGGAGGCTCTCTGAGGCTAAGTAGTTTACTGAATTATAAGGAAACCTAGCTGGTAGGTAGACAGCAAGAATCCAGGTGTTCTGACTCCTCTTTCAGTTCTCTTTCCACTTAGACTATAGCTGCTTCCTTTTCTTATTTTTTAGCTTCCGTCTAACCATTGCCTATCTTGCCTGCCCTGATGTCCTCCATCTTCTCTTACCCCTAATCTCACTCACTGCTTCTCTACCACTTTGCTTTTTGGTGGATGCTAGCAATGAGCTTTGAGAGTCAGTCCTATTTTGGTTCTCTTTCTAGTTGGTTTGTACATCATTATTTCTCCTGAATTGCAATTAAACTCCTTCCTGGGAGATTTGATCAGGACTGTATGTAAATCAACAAGGTACTGTGATCACCAGCCTACTTCCAATCTCCACCCCCCTCCCTGTCTCTTCCCATAATCCTACGAAAGACCCAGACTAGATGTCTGTTTCTCTGGAAGCTTTATCTGGCATGATGTTGCTTATTAAAGGGCTTAGAAGAGTTCTCAAGGGCTATTAATATCACTTTAGAAACCCCATCTGTTGTCTTGGTGCTGGATATTTCCCATGTCTGATCCTCAATAACACAATTCACTAAAGGCCAAGCTTGGCTCAGTCTGATTTTCCCGTTCTTACTGCTTCACAGCCGTGAATGTGATTGCTCAATCCAGTTGGCCCCAAGAGCACCTTGCCCTGTTGACCTTCACTGTCACCTCAGTCTTGAATCAGAACCCCAACCCCAAACACTCCCTGCCTGTTCCTACCCCAGCCTTTATTCTCACCACTTGTTTAACGGCGTGACCCTTTAGTTTCTCCATTCCCAAACACCCACACACCCAGACTTCCTTCTGAGTTACAGGTTTCTCCTTAGATGTCCAATTAGAAATATTACTAGGAAAGTTACTTTTCAAAGCAGGAATGTGCTGGGAAGTGTGAAGAGCACTGCCTGGTTAAGAGAAAGCAGCTCCCTCCTCTCTCCCCAAAATTATTGGATCAAAAAAGAAATTCCACCCATCTCAGAATCTGTGAGTCCTCCTCACATAAATCTGAGGGAAAAGGCTGTGTCATTGCATCTTTGCAGGAAGAAAGAGAAGCAAGAGCTAGACACACTTCAGAATATATCTTAATTTCCCCTTTCCCAGTTTAACATGAAAATGAAAAAAGAAAAAATGAAAAACAAAAACAAAAGAAGCCTTCCTCTCACCTCATTTTGTAAATGAAAAATCCCTAATTCAGTGAATTCGCCTAGTCACTGCAAATGTATCTGAATAGTGCTTGGTGTGCTTGCCAGTCTGATCATCCACTCATTCTACTAACATCTTTCTGCACCCACTCTGTCAAGCGCTAGCCTAGACCTTCAGTGTGCCATGCAGTCATAGGTCTGAAAAGCAGCATCATCCAAACCCTACTTAATCTCTAAAATCTCAGCTGGTGGACAGCTCATGATTAGTTCAGCCCACTTCCTCCCCCTTAGTTGAGTTTGCAGCAGGATGCAGAAGATAAGCACTTCCAAGCAAGTCTGATTTATATATCAAACTCGGTCTCCATCCCAGGCCAGCTAACCCTCAGAGCCAGCAATGCTCTGTGCTTCCTCCCTGTGTCACCGCTTGGCAAGAGCTGCCTCTGCTGAACAGTGTGTGTGATGGAGAGGGAGGCCGCTGAAGGCCGAGTGCTTGCAGGCTTGTGAACCACCATCAAACACAATCCAAACTCTAGAAATATTCCCGACCACCTAAGCCCTCAACAACGTAATGCCTGTATGTGCTGTTTTTCAGTAAACTCCTTGTTCATGTCAATAAAGTATCCCTAAAAACCACTCTCTCTGGTTTTGCTCTACTTACTGTGTCTGCACCATAGACTATGGCTTCCCCCAGCACCCCAGCCTGCTGCAAATTCCCGTACCCAATCTGTGGATATGCATGAGAATGAAAACCATGTAAGAGCCACACACTAAATGTGTGATCTAGCCTCTCCGCTTCCCTTTCCTCCTCTACCCCAATACAAAGGAATACAAGAGTCACTTATGTTCTTGCCTGACATCGAACAAGTTTCCTAACCATGTAGCGAGGAGCTCCCTGCAAGGCTGACCTAATGAAGGGAGGAGCCAATCTGGCTCTCAGCTCCACCAGTTCAGGTAACATAAAAGAAGGTGGAGCAGGCTCTCAACATTCATCTTCCTGGAAGTGTTAAGGCCCGAAGAGGGAAAAGTTCTACAAGAAACCACCATCGGGATTCACAGTCCACCACAGTCTCCTGCAACAACAGTACTACTCATCATGAGATTAAAGATCGGCCAGGCGCGGTGGCTCACACCTGTAATCCCAGCACTTTGGAAGGCCGAGGCAGGCGGATCACCTGAGGTCGGGAGTTCAAGACCAGCCTGGCCAACGTGATGAAACCCCAGCTCTACTAAAAATACAAAAATTAGCCAGGCGTGGTGGCAGGCACCTGTAGTCCCAGCTACTCGGGAGGCTGAGGCAGGAGAATTGCTTGAACCTGGAAGGCGGAGGTTGCGGTGAGCTGAGATCACGCCATTGCACTCCAGCCTGGGCAACAAGAGTGAAACTCTGTCTCAAAAAAAAAAAAAGGTTAAAAATCATCCCAATGCTTTGGTAAGCTGAGGCAGGAGGATCACTTGAGGCCAGGAGTCTGAGACAAGCCTGAGCAACATAGTGAGACCCCATCTCTAAAAAAAAATATATAGCCTGGCATGGTGGTGTGTGCCTGTAGGCCCAACTACTCAGGAGGCTGAGGTGGAAGGAACACTTGAACTCAGGAGATCAAGGCTGCAGTGGGCCGTGAATGCACCACTACCTCCAGCCTGGGTGACAGTGAGACCGTCTCAAAACAAAATATTTTAGTGTAATACCAGCTTTCATACTAAGAACGATGTGTTTTTTAAATGTATTCTCTCTGAAACACTGAGGCTTGGAGTGACAGATGGGGCGTAACGCCACACAGTTGGTAAACAGTGATGCTGTACTTTGTACTCAGGTCTGACTCCAAAACTTACCCATTCCAGTTGATCAGGCGGCCTCCCTCCCTCCCGTGAGAAGGTGGATGGCTGCGTGTGTGCGTGTGTGCGTGTGTGTGTGTGTACAAGCGTGCCTACAAACACATGCCTTCAGGACTTGCTGTGAGCCTACTTGGGAAGACCAGAAACATCTGAGGTGACGAGCATTCATAAATCAAGCAATAAACACTCACACCATTTATTACTGTAGTTCAATACTTTTTTCTTTTTAATTCATACTGTACTTCCATGGCTCTAGCTACTTTACATTAAGATTTGGCTGGGCAGCCTTGTGTGTTTCTAGGTACTAGCAGTAAGTTTTCTGACCTTGCGCACAGCGCCAGGCAAAGTACAGTTATAGATCCAAATACAGGTGGCCAGACAACTCGACTGCACTCGACCCGTGTTCTTTCCCATAGATGGCCCAGTGCAGGTGTTGGGGCTGCTCCCTCTGCCTCACCCCACTCCACCCCACCCCACTCCACCCCATGTCAGGATTATCCAGGGGCCACTATGGCCTCTGACCCATCCCTCCTCACCTTGAAGTCTAGGTTGAGTTGGGGAAAAAGCACCATGGGTTTGGGAAGATGGTCTGGTCCATGCAGAGAGTGGTCTGGCCCTTGTGTGCAGGGTAGGAAAATGTGAGGAGCCACAAGCTATTGTTGGCAAAAATGGCTGTTTTGACTATGCAATCTCAGCACGTGGCACCCAAGCCCCAGGCCGACGCCCCAGACAGAGCCAGCTGCCTTGCCTGGAGCAGAGGCCACCCTTTTGCTTCTGCAGTGTCTTATTGTATTGAGAGAAGCAAGGAGGGCTGAAGAATGACGATGTTCTTTAAGCCTTCAGATGTTGGGGAGATCGTCCAGCATCAGCTCCTCCTGGCCAGCAAGGTGCTGCTCATCAGCTGCCAAGACTCCAGTCCCAGCTCCAGGGCCTGCTGAGGATCTCCAGTCACAAGACCCCAGAGCCATTGCACAGAACATCAAAACAGGGAGCTGGCTGGACCCTTCACAGCCATGGCCAGAGCAGAAGTGAGGTAACAAGGCTGGGCAGAGAGGTGGGAAGGGAGCTCTCTAAACAGTGTGCAAATTCCTGCTCCGCACTATGACAGCAAGCAGGGGCCTTAAAAGATGGCCTTCCAGGAAAATGCTCCTCTCAGACCCAAAATGCATCTTCTGGAAGAAAACACAGAGGTGAAGGGGATTGGGGCCAACCTGCTGGAGGTTGGGGGAATGAAAGTCAAGGATGTCAAGTGGTGAATGGGATGATTGTCTCATAGCCTAGAGACAAGTGGTGAGGGTGGGGAGAGTCAGAAAGGGGCCCCAGAGATTCCTCCTGGAGGAGGCAGGCAGGGTATGAGGTGTAGGGAGACCAGAGCCCTGCCATCTGGGGGAATGAAGAAGAGTGCTATTTCTCCTGGGAGCAGTAAGAGAAAAGGGCTGGCTTTGGCTGCCCTGCAGAGCTTAAAGAAGTGGCATGGTATGGCACAGAAAGTACCCTTCTGGGACCACAAGCATCCAGAAAGATACTTCCCCTAGTCTTTTCTCCAGGACCTCATCCTAGGGATGCTGCCTGGAAATGTAATAGGTATAGTTCAAGTTTGGGTGGGGAGCAGGGAGAGAATCTACTTCTCACAAAGCATTCCTCTTGAGCTCTCTTTGTCCTCCTCATGTCATTCCAGGTTCTTAGTGTCAGTGCTCTAAGGCAAACCCAAGGGTTTTAGCCAAAGCTTCATACTAAATCCAAACCCTATCTAAACAAAAGAGAAGTGCTAGAACCAGAAGTGACTACTCTCCACTGTTTCTTCTACCAATAAGGAGGAAGGATGGACAGATGAAAGGCTTCACAGCGCCTAGAGATAGAAGATGAGCTCCATTGAAAAGAATGTTCTTCTCCCAACTTAGAGAAAGTCCAAAGGAAGATCCCTTCACAAACTAGGCCAAGGAAGGAAGAAACCCTTCTAGGTGAATACTGAGCAATACATCAGCTCGATCTGTCTGTCTCTCTCTCTCTCTCTCTCTCTCTCTCTCTTCCACTGGGCCTCCCTAGCCCTCCTAGCCACCTAAAGAATAAATTTTAGCCACCCTGGGTCTCCTGGGAATGCAGACACTGCCCTACCACACCTCTAAATACTGGGAAGCTTCAGCCTCTGGGCTTGTTCCCTCCTGGCAGAGCAACTGAGAAAGTCCATCCTGTCTTCCCAGCCTCTGGCCTAACCCCCAAGATGATGTCAAAGCTAGAACCTACCTTAAAGATGATCTAGCCCAACTCCCTCCTGTGACAGGAGGATACTGAAGCTCAGAGAGGCGGAATGACTTGCCCAAGGCCACAGAGCTTAGTCAATGGAAAAGTCAGGACCCAGGCCCAGGTCTCCAAACCATCAGTGCAGTGCTCTTATACAGAGCTTCAAGCAGCTGCTCTTGCTGGCCTGAGATGTAATCCTCTTGTCCCCAAAGAGGTGGATGAGGAAGGGAGAGAGTCGCCCCCATGATTAGCTTGTCTGAGGCCAGTCTTGTCAATTCTTTCACAGTAAGCTGTAATGGAACTTTAGATCCTATAGCTGTTCTTCACCTTGTTAGAAACTGCAAATTCTTTAAAATTGAGTGCAAACTCTCAAACATTTTACCACATAAGTCATTACAGAAAGACTCCTGTGTGTCCCCAGTAAACTAAAACAAACAAAAAAAGCACTGGCTGGAAGATACATAAGAAGTAGTGATGTTTTGATGCTCCCTTGTAGACAGCAACTAGCCAGGCAAATGGCCAGGAATACAATGCTATTTATTTGTTTCACTCCCAGACTTATCTGCAAGGGTGAGTTAAGATCTCTTTCATAAGCTATTGACTGAGGGGGAAGAGATTTTGTCTGGGAATGAATAGAGTTGTTGGTTTTCTCCTGGTATGATAGTCAAAAAATTATTGTAACACAGAAAGCCTACAAGAGATCCATGATTCTTAAAGGACTTTCCCTACGTGCACACATTGTCTAGTGGGTTCAAATCACTAAAAAACCAGGAAGGTTCTTCTAACATACTCAGTACTACCCTCTCTGCCACCTTTTCCTCCTGGGAATGGTCCTGAGAGGTAAAGCAGAAGCAGGAACAACTCCCTGCAGCCAGGTCTGCTCTGTCACTTGACTCCCAACAAAGAACCCTTTTTAAGTCATCCCAAAGGTCCCACCATGGCACCTTTAATAATTAAATAACTTAAGGAAATAATTATGTATGGAATAAATTCAGGAATCTACAGTTTTTGCATTCAAAACTTTCTGGGAATAGTTTTGGCTTCTGGCTGTGCCAAGGGGGAGATTTCCAGCAGTCTGCACCATGCCTCCTTCTTTGGCTCAGAGCCCATGAGCCTTGATCCCTACCAGTGTCCCTCACCCAAAGTCCTGGACAAGAACTGAACAAGGACCCACTGGGCTGTGAGCATAGGCACTCTTCACAGGGATTACGTGAAACTGCATTTCCTCCCATCTCCTCTTCTAGGGGAGGAATATCCACTCTAGCTGACGACCTAGAGCCTCCTCACCCTCCTCCCTTGGAGGATGACCTGGGCATGGACCTTCCTGTTTTCTGATCCTGCCCTTAGGGAAATACCAAGGCCTTATTCTCACATAGAAAAGTCAAAAACTGTAATTGCCACAGGGAATTAAAGGCCATTCTAAGAGAAAAATGCAACTTTATCTTTGGGGTAGATGAGTGATAAAATCTTCTGTCTTTTGGGCTGATGTTCTGGGACATCTGGGACATCTGGGACATCTGGGGTTCCTTCTGCCCCTGCGTCAAGAAGCCCAGGAGAAGAACAAGCAAGACTGAAGAGCTCTGCGTGCCAAATTGGCTGTGACTCTTTCATGAATCTCCACAAGCTCTGCCTGGAGCTGGTGGGACTCTTTTGGTCATTACATGAAGAAACAGTAGTTAGTGTATGAGGGATGATGAATGTGCCCAGAGGGCCCCGTGAATTCAGATAAATGCATGGTGCTAGTGGGCCAATACTGAAAAGGCCCTGAATGTCTCACTCTTTGAAGCTAGTGCCTTCTACTCCTTAATGATCTTACACCTCTGTGGGGCCAGAGACCAGAGCAGGATTTGTACTCCATCCCCCGCCAGAACCCCCATTCCCAAGTCTGAGAAACTCAGGATTTGGAATGGCTCCCTTAGGGCATATTTCACTTGGCCTCTTCCTGCCCAAACACATGCACCTTTGCCGAATCCTTCCCTCCAATGGCCTAGATGCTTTTTCTATGTGCAAACTGTCTCAGACAGTTGTCTCCATCGGCTAATGTTGGTTCGTTCTAAGAGCAAATGATGCCGGCAACCCATCTTGGTGCTCACCACTCACAGTGTTCTGTGGGTAGACCCTGCACCCCGGATGTGGCAAGGGCCTTCTCTCCTTCTCTCAAATCCTGGAGGGCCCAGCACACCCTGACTCATCCTGGAAATCACACGGACAGCTCTAAGTGAAGGCCTCAGAGCCACAGACCTGACTTGCTTAGAAGCACTAAAAGAGGTTTAATAAGGTCGAAAATGCTCCACCCTGGCTAATAAACAATGTGCTCTTAGGGCACAGAGAAACAATAGGACTTTAGGCACTAAAAAGTGACACTTCACCCAGATCCAGCCTGGGAGAAGACCAGAGAGAAAGCGGGTGGGAAAGTAAGAAATTCCCAGCCCTTACTGGGTCCACACCCTACACAGGTCGGAGGAAGGTGCAGGGGTGATGGAGGAGAGTATGCTTCAGAACACGAGTCTCGGGAGCCTGCCACCCCACAATGCAGCTTTCCAGACATCCTCTCCATCTGACGCTCAGTACGGTCCAGAGCAAGTGGGTGGCCAACCCTAAGAGTTTAGACTGGGCTCCCTTGATGCTTCTGTGTTCCCAAGAGAATGCCTGGGGAAGCCTGGGGTAGGGAAGAAAAGATTCTCTTTTATTTTGGAAACAAATCAAAAGGGGATTAGGGAACGAAGCACCTTAAGCAATGCCGTCTTGAGACTTCTTTTTGAGACCCTAGGGTCTTCACAGGCATAACTTTGGCTCAACATTTCCCTTCTAAAAGCCAAGAATGGCCAGCAAGGGAAGGGGTGGGGAACAGAGGGTGGGAGGAGGGAGATCAGGGGAGGTCGGTGCTGAGAGGCGGTTCCTGCCCTCCTCAGCTGCTCCACCATAGGAAAACGCTGCTCCGGCCAGCACAGGGGGCGGGAGGGCCCGCTCCTTCTCCCTGGTACATAGGCATTATCTCTTTTTTAAAATCTGTATATAATATATATATTTATATTCTGTATATATATATATTTATATATATATATTTATACGGTCTATGTACATGTATTGCACAGGCCTCTTGCAGCCACCCTGTTCCTGCCTTGTCAATGATAGCGATTCCTCTTTTCTTCACTTTCCGACGTGTAGTCGCGGGACCTGATGCCGTTCTGAAGGTTGATGAGCGAGTCCTTCATCTGCAAGACAGAAAACCCCACCCCAGGCCTGGGTCTGCGCTTTCAGTGGGATTCTCCACCGAGCAGCCCTCCCCCCACACCCGCTGAGGGCAGGCCTCCAAACACACCATGGGGCTGAAAAGAGTCGGGCACCTAAAGCAAGGGTGGTTCTCACTGCACACTGTTTCAGACAGAAAGGGGACAGTCAGGCTGGACGCAGTGACTCACACCTGTAATCCCAGCACTTTGGGAGGCAGAGGTGGGAGGATCAGTTGAGGCCAGGAGTTTCTGACCAACCTGGGCAACATAGAGAGACCCCATCTCTATAAAAAGTTTAAAAATTATAGCCAGGCCTTGTGATATGCACCTGGATCCTAACTACTCAGGAGGCTGGGGTGGGAGGATGGTTTGAACCTGGGAGCTTGCAACTGCAGTGAACTACGACTACACCACTGCACTCCAGCCTGGGCAACAGAGCAAGACCCTGCCTTTAAAAAAAAAAGAGAGAGACAGAGAGGGAAAGGGAGCTGGAGAGAGAAAGAAAAGAAAAAAAGAGAGGAAAAAAGAAAGAAAGAAAGGAGACAGACAATCTAGCACGGGGAAGCCCTTGGGTAGGGCTTACTGGGGCTCAGTGCTGAATCAAGAACTCTCTTGAAGTGTTCAGCTGCTACCAAGAGCCTCTCAGGCTGTCACCGACTTGATCTACTTGTTTCGTCTGGTTTCCCTGATGATCCTTAATATACCACAAGCCTGTCTTTGTACATTGAGCCACATTGTTCCCCCCGCCCGGGAATCTTTGTGCTCTTGCCTATTCCAATCTCACCCATCTGCTAAGGCTCAGAACAAATCCAAACTTTCTCCAGCTCCCAGTCATCCCTCTCCTTCATGGTCTCTCACACAGCACACTCGGGCTCTGGACTGCAGTCATCTTTCGTTGCTTGGTTTCATGTTTGCTAGGACTGGAACTGTGTCTAATCCTTCTCTTGTGCACCCAGGGGCACCATGCACAGAACTGAGTGGGTTCCTAGTTGGTATCCATATCAGCAAATTAACATTTTCAGGTCATAGACTGCAGTCTAAATGGGAGACTAGAATGGAGCCTGGCAGGAGAATTGTAAAATGGCCCATCATACCACCACATATTTAAATATTCACATATTTACATACTGTCTCTGGGTAAACTGCTGTGTTACAACATAAGACAACATTTCTGGGGTAAATGGTTACGGATTTGGGGAAAGTCTGGTCTCTCTGCTTAATCTACCACTTTCTTCTCTCTGGTTCATTTATATCTTCTGCTCAAGACAGAGGAGGGGGCCATTCTGTTATTTTAAAAGTTACTTTTAAAGGGATTGAAACAAAACAACTCTCTTAATACTTGTAGGGTAGAGTCCACTAGGCTATAGATCTGACAGCCCTGACCCTCAAGTTAACGGGCCCCATTCTGAAATAGAATTCTAGAGTTGGAAGAGACCCCTGGGTCATCCAGTCCAACTGCCCCAATTTAATCTATAAGTTCTTTATCCATCATCATCTAGTTACCCCTTGAACACTTTCAATGGTGGAATCTCAGTTCTCTACAGTAGCCTGTTCCATTGCTGGACACCATTAGCCACAAGTTGTTTGCATTTGATGATGAAGAAAAATTACTTTCTTAAACTTCTAGCCCTAGTTCAGCACTCTAGAGTTTTCCAGTAAGTCTAACCCTTGACACCTGTTGGCCTGGGTGTCTGAAGGCCACCCTGTTCTCCTCACCCTCCTGTTCCCTTCTCCTGGGTTTGTCTTCAATTCCATCAACCCTTCTTGAAAGGGTAGGGCTTCTAAACTCCTCACTAAGCTTTTTGTCCCCTTTTGGTTTAAAAAAAAAACTGCCCTCCTTAAGTGTGATGACAAAGCTAAACACATCCAACTGGGTCCTGATAGCTGCATTAAGATTCTTTTCCCTTTTTTTTTTTTTTTTTTGAGATGAAGTCTCGCTCTGTTGCCCAGGCTGGAGTGCAGTGGTGCTGTCTCAGCTCACTGAAACCTCCGCCTCCCAGGTTCAATCAATTCTCCTGCCTTAGCCTCCCAAGTAGCTGGGATTACAGACGTGCGCCACCATGCCCGGCTAATTTTTATATTTTGAGTAGAGACAGGGTTTCGCCATGTTGGCCAGGCTGGTCTCAAACTCAAGTGATCTGCCCTCTTCAGCCTCTCAAAGTGCTGGGATTATAGGCGTGACCCACCATGCCCGGCCTCTTTTACCTTACTTAGAGCTAAGACCAAACAATGCAAGGAAATAAGGTTTAATATTAATGAGCACCACCCACATGCCATCAAATCCTGATGACAGTTCCATGAAGCTATGATTACAATTCCTATTTTATAAATGAAGAAACGGAAGCTCAAGGTCCCTTGCTCACGGTCACAAAATTAGTTAGTGGCAAGGCTGGGATGCCATCTCTGGCTGGTCACAAAACGTCAGAAAGGCAACTCTTTAGGGAGAGAAGTTGTCATGTAGCGGGATAAATCCTGAGTCTATTATTTTCTAATTCTCTTGCACAGCAAAGGCAGATTCCTGCTCTCTAGGCAACCACATGGAGGCATATTTTATAAGATACTAAACTATTCTGGGGAAGCAGGAAGCTCCCTCCCCCAAGGAAACTAAGCTAATTATTGATTTTGCCTCCGGATGATTTGCCTAAATAGTTGATCTAGTTTTGCGGGGGGGCGGGGGGGATACAGGCAAACTGTACGACAAAGATGATGCTATGAAAAGAAGACAAAGTACAGCCATCTTCCCAGACGATCAGTGCAGTGTCACTGACTGTCAAAGGAGGGGGCGGTAAACATTTGAAAAAACTCAAAGACATGCCCTCTGGGAAGACAAATCTCTGTAAAAGGGTTGAGGGGGTTCTCTGTTTAAATGCCTGTCAGATGGTTATGGGTTACCAAAAATAAAAATAAAAAGAGTTCTCCTTCTACCTAACCTACAGCTTTCCTGGTGCAAATTCAGTGGGTCATTTTATTGTTCTTCTTTTTTAGAATATACCTGCATTTCTAGCAGCCCACTTAAGGAAGGCTTTCCATTTAGAACAATGCATGGCCTGGAGGAAGAATGAATTGGAGGGAGAAGTCTGGAGGGTGGTGATAGAGACAAGGATCTTTCTCACAGCATAAGGGAAGGAGTCCCCACTCCCAAAGACCAGGGCAAGCAGAGAAGGTGGGGCATCTCACCTGGTCAAGGAGCATCACTGAGGATTTGATGATCTCCCTCCATTTTTGGAGCTCAGTATCGTGGTACTTTTGTTGGGACTCTAAGAGCTGGGCCCATTCTGTCTGAGACTGGGGTAACCTGTGGGGTAGAAGAAGGGGTACCCCAGCAGCTGGAGTTATGCTCAGCGAACTGTCCTGGGCTCCCAGACCCCTAAAGGACAGAGAGTCACATCAGAGTGCTTTGTCCTCTGCTCACTGCCCCCGGTTCCCCTGTGCCCCAGATCAGAAGTGGGCTGAAACTATAGGGAGAGATTCTGAGTTTCCCTTGGGCTCATCCCAGAGGGATGGGGAAGGGCAGTGAGGCAGTCCCAAGGAGACTGGGAGACAGGTGTCATGGCACTGGGTGGGATGAAGGTGGAGGCGAGGGGATGAGGCCAGGATTACCTTTCTTGGAGCCTTAGACCCTGCCAGGCAGTGAGGGTCTGCGTGGTGTATTCCAGCATCCAGAGTTTGTAGAAGAGCATCATGTTAAGGATGACCAGCAGCACCAGACTAGGAAGGAGACATGGGGAAAAAAACATCAGCAGTGAGATGTCACCTGAACCTAGGACATCCCCCATCCCAGAGGCTGCTGTCCCTGACCAGTGGGCCATCCAAAGCATTGCAGTGAGTGAGTGAGCTGGAGGGACGCAGCAAGGGGGAGAGAGAGAGAAGCAACCTAATCTGGACAGGCCAGGATACAGGGGAGAGCCATGGAGAGGGGCATGGGATGAAGGTACTAGAAAGGAGAGATGCACAGGCACCCAGAACCTGGGCACCTGGGGGAAGAGAGGTATGGTGGGAAGGAAAAGAGATGAGGGGGTAAAGGAGTAATCATAGAGCCAGTACCTGAAACAGATCCTAATGGGAGCAAGGAAGAAAAATGGGGAGGAGGCAGAGGTTAGAAACAGGCAAGTGTGGGGAAGGGGAAAACTGCACTGAAAATCAACCTGGGAGCGAGTTAGAGTATATGAGAAAAAAATACTAGAAGCAAAGACACAATGGATGAGAAGACCCAGCAAGGACAGGGCATGAGAAAACAACAGACAGACTCTTAGTATTTCACGGGTGCTAAATTGAGAAAAGATTCCCCCTACCAACCCAACCTTAGGACATAACTGAAGGGTGAGACTGAAGGAGGAATTCCAGTGGGTCCCTAGCTCTGCCAATGATACCTTTTACAGATGTTAGCAGAACTTCCTGCAAGCTGCAAAGTTCCCTGCCTCAACCTGATACCAGCTGGCAGGGATCATGGAGACAGGCTGAGGTTTCCCAGAGTCTGGGTCAGAACTGGTAAGAGACAGGGGAGGCAAGGATCATCCAGGGGCTGGAGGGGCTGTGGGGAATGAGGAGTCATAAAGAGACTGCAGAAATTCTCTCCTTCTCTCAGCCTCACTGGCTGCCTAATCATTACCGTATACCAAGCTCATAGGATGAAGAGATGAAGACATCATCGTGGGTAGAGAGGATCCAGAGACACACAAAACTGGATGCAAACCCTGGCTCACCACTTAAAAATCTCTTAACTTTTGATCAAGTTTTCTAGCTTCTCCAACCTAGGGACAGTAATACCTATCCCACTGGGGTTGTTCTGTAGATGAAAGGGAATATATTGTAAAATATCCTGGCACACTGTAGGCCCTACACAAAGGGTAGTTCTTATCATTAACGGGGGAGATGTAGACACACATAAGAAAAGAGAAGATGACAAAAAACGAGAAGATAGGCCGGGCATGGTGGCTCACACCTGTAATCCCAGCACTTTAGGAGGCCAAGGTGGGTGGATTGCTTCAGCTGGGGAGTTCAAAACCAGCCTGGGCAACATAGCAAAACCCCATCTCTACAAAAAAATATTTTTAAAAATTAGTCGGGTGTGGTGACATGCACCTGTGGTCCCAGCTACCAGGGAAGCTGAGGCAGCAGGATTGCTTGAGCCTGGGAAGTGGAAGTTAGAGTGAGCTGAGATCATGCTACTGCATTCCAGCCTGGGCAACAGAGTGAGAACCTGTCTCAAAAAAAAAAAAAAAAAAAAAAAAGGAAAGAAAAGAAAGAAAAAGAGATAAAAGAGAGATGGATAAAAGACCAGCAAAGAAAGAAAAGCTTATGCTATGCCTTAGGCTTTTCAAAGCATATGCCTGTGCAAGTGGTACTGTGTTTCTCATCCGTGTTTCTGGTACTGTGGAACGTAGTCTTCCTTAAACTGACAGCCACAAATTTCTGGGGCTGCTGTGTTCTCAGGCCTCTCTGAGTTGTCCACAAGGCCTTTAAAACTTTTGTGTTGAATTTCAATGCCACGGTCTTTATTTTTTATTTATTTATTTATTTATTTATTTATTTTTTTGAGACAGAGTCTCGCTCAGTCACCCAGGCTGGAGTGCAGTGGTGCGATCTCGGCTCACTGCAAGCTCCGCCTCCCAGGTTCACGCCATTCTCCTGCCTCAGCCTCCCAAGTAGCTGAGACTACAGGCACCTGCCACCACGCCTGGCTAATTTTTTTTGTATTTGTAGTAGAGATGCCGTGTATTTTTGTATTTGTAATAGAGACACCGTGTTAGCCAGGACGGTCTCGATCTCCTGACCTCGTGATCCGCCTGCCTTGGCCTCCCAAAATGCTGGGATTACAGGCGTGAGCCACTGCTCCCAGCCCACGGTCTTTAATTTTATCAGCACATACTGGGTCACCTGAACACCCGCCTCTTCGGCACAGCCTGCTCATGATCTTGGTGCCTGCATTTGGGTTTATGTTTGCAATCCTGTCTGTGCTAAGTGAAGATCAAGGGATACCCCTGTGTGCTGTCTAAGTGAAGGCTGCACAGTTGTTGAAACAGAGAAAGGAGGTGGCTGAGTCACACTGTAGCAGGCATGTGGGGGCAAGAGCCTGCCAGACACAGGGCAAGCTGTGCTGTGTCAGCCCGTCCCACGTGTAGGCTGTCGGCAGACACTCGGCATGGATCCTGTAGCATTGAATTAGAGAGTCTGATCATTCTAAACTTACAAAACCCAAAAGTTAGTTAATAACATGCTATACAATTTGCTTAGGAATGGAGGCCTTCTCTACTTAAAGTCAAAATGCAGAAAGAGCTTAAACACAAAACTAACCTGAGGTTACAGTGCTCTACAAACCAAAATCCAATACAAGAGATTTAATTTAACAGAACAATGGCATGAATCACATTAAATTGATGTTGCTAAGTGTGACTTTTACTAGTTTTACAGTTACATTTATTTATTTATTTATTTATTGAGATGAAGTCTCACTCTTTCGCCCAGGCTGGAGTGCAGTGGCGCAATCTCGGCTCACTGCAAACTCTGCCTCCCAGGTTCAAGCCATTCTCCAGCCTCAGCCTCCCAAGTAGCTGGGACTACAGGCGCCGGCCATCATGCCCAGCTAATATTTGTATTTTTAGTACAGATGGGATTTCACCGTGTTAGCTGGGATGGTCTCAATCTCCTGACCTCATGATCCGACTGCCTCAGCCTCCCAAAGTGCTGGGATTACAGGTGTGAGCCACCGCGCCCAGCCAACAGTTACTTTTGTTTTTAATTTTGTAAAAATATCTTCGTTTCTTATGCTGTCATCAGAAGAATTTTGCATCTACTTTTATCTGACATATTAAAGTTGGTGAAAGAGTCTACCTTACGTTCCTCATGGCTTTCCCTCCTGTAAGTGGTCCCCAGGACAGTCCTAAACCTTGTCTTCTTTGTCACACACTATACTCTCTATGGATGCTTTCATTCACACCATGGCTGTAATGCTATGGATAATTAAGCAGTGACTGCAGCCTACACCTGTCATCTGAGCTCCAGGACCACATCAGCACAAATCTGTCACCTCTTCCTGGATAACCTATGGCACCTGAGACATACCTGGAACTGTTAATGTCTTCTTTGGAAATGCTTTGCTAAATTCCAGATGTCTGTGAATGACACAACCATGTACGGTCCCTCGAATCAGTAGTTCATCTTCCTTCCCTACCTCAGCCTCCCGAGTAGCTGGGACTACGGGCACCTGCCACCACGCCTGGCTAATATTTGTAGTTTTAGTAGAGACGGGGTTTCACAATATTAGCCAGGATGCTCTCGATCTCCTGACCTCAGGATCCGCCTGCCTTGGCCTCCCAAAGTGCTGAGATTACAGGCGTGAGCCACCGCGCCCAGCCAGCATAGCATCTTTCTATGCAAGTTACTGGGCCTACTGTTTTATAATGTCATAGCAATTATTATAAATAGTCTACATTAAAATAAGCATCCACTTTTCTTGTATTGTAGGCATTGATTTTGTCTGGCTACCCTGCCAACGTGTGGGCTCCATGAGTGCACAGTTCCAGTGCCTGGCACAGAGCAGACACTCAGAACATCTAATGAAGGAATGAACTCCGAAAATGCCCTCTAGCATTTCTCTGTTAGCATTTAACCATCTGTGCAGGAATTTCAAACGTTCTGTCTCTCTCACCCACTTGAAACTGAAACCCTGAAGGGTATGGATGCTGCATGAAGCATTTTCTTCTGAAGGCCTAGCATACAGTAAATGCTGAACAAAGCAGAGAAAAAGAAGCAAAGAGGTAAGCAACAGGCAGAGCAACCAATCCAGACACAGAAGACTAGAGGACAAAGCGAAATCCAGGGCAAACAGTAAGGGTGCTCAGATGCTTCAAGAGACGAGGGCTGGGGCACCAGGCTGGAAAGGGAAGGCAGTGAGGGAAGGATAGGAGAACCTAGAGTCCCTTACACACAGCTGATAACCAGCAGCAGCTTGGACACGCTCTGCAGGTGGAAACCGTTGGGGGTGTCCTCGGGGATATGCCGCGTCTGCGTGGAACCTGTGGGGAGAATTAAAGAGACCATCACCATGGTGACCCACAAGTCCAACAACTGCTGGCAGGGACACTGGTCAAACAGCAAACATCAGAGACTGATGGAAAAATGTCCATGACACTGTGATAGCAACGACTGCCAGCTCTCCAAGAGGAGAAGGTAAAATCCTCAAGGGTAAGGTCATGGGTTGGGTCAGGTCATCATTGAACAATGAGAAAATCAACAGGCTCATGTAGCTAGGATATACAGGCCCAGGACAAAGGGATCTTCAGCTATGGGAGGGGATGTGGCACTGGGCTAGGACTAAAGACGGCTGGCTTCTGGCTCTGGATCTATTCCTAGTAAGCTACATGATGGTGGACAAGTCATGTAAGCTCTCTGAGAGTCAGTTTACTCAAATGCAATGTCAGTCAGAAATCTTAAATGCAAAACACGTAACATGGAAGTGCTAGGGGTGAAGCTAGGGGGCATGCAGAAGGCTGGCACTCTCCCCCCACTCTCCCCTCTTCTTCTGCCTCCGCTGTCCGTATCCAGCTAAATTAGTTGGTCTCTAAGGCCCCTTAGAGTCCCAGGTTTCCAGGATTCAGCAAAGACAAGGATGTGAATGGCTAGGTGGGGAGAGGAAGAAATATTAAGGAGCCCATGCAAGCCTGGGTCAGCCCATGGGGGTGAAGTGAAGGGGGACTGTCTTGGACGCCCTGATCTTTGTGAAATGAGGTAATCTCTGTGGTCTGAGCTGTGGGATCTCCTTAGTGTATTTCCCAAGAACTTGGAAGCTTCATACTTGAGCCTATGCAGGTAGCCATGGAACTAGGGCCAACACGAAAGCATAAACACTAAGGCAGCTTTTGTTAATTAGAGCACACATATGGGTTCAGCTGGGGCTGAGGAACTTAAAGAGCAAAGAGAAACAGAGCATTGGGAGCCTCAGATTTAGTGACTTATGTTCAAATTATACCCAAGGTGCAAAATGAGTGTGCATGTGTGTGCCTTGGTGTGGGCATGCAGCTCCAGCCCAAAGCTCAGTCCACCCGACCTGTCCCCACCTGGCACACACCTGCCACATGTTTGATCCTGTGGCCCACATCCTCATCTGTGGGCGTGGTGACCGGGCTCATCACCTCTTCCAGGTGAGGGACTCGCAGGTGGGCATGGGGACGCTTCCTCCTCCGCACCGTCGTAGTCTTGCTGGCCTTCTCTTTGGGAGATTGTCTGTGCATCTCAGCCAAATAAGTGCTCTCCGTTTTGGCCAGCTCGCTCTCTATCAGAGACAAAAGGGCCACAGGAGAGGCCACCTTCAGCCCTCCAATGCAACTCTCTGTAGAACCATTTTCCTATTCTGTATTCTGGGAAGTTGGTTGGGTGGGTTGATGACCCTCAGGGATGCCCATGAGCCTCGGGAGGTACTTCTGGGACCCAGCCCCAGTCAAACCCTTCTTCTGGGGTTGTTCAACATTGCAAGGAACCATATGTTCCCAATACTTGCACCCTCATGTATACAATCTGGGGCATACACTTCTTAAATAGATGCAATCACAGGCATTTTTACAAATACTTCTCGTCACAGAGCCACCTATATCACTAGGTCTGTGGTTCCTTTTGGGGTGAGGGGTGTTTTATAGATCCCTCAATGACCTCCTAAACATCCTAGACACAGTCTGGAAAAACGCACATGTCCACATACATGCCAAATTTGGTGTCCACTTCTGGAGCAGGCGTGGGTACCTCATGAAACTACTTCACCTTTCAGTCTCTGCCTCTATTCTCAATACCATTCCCCTGAATGGTGGGCAGCCGCAGTGCAGTTTACCATCTCTGCAGCCCAGCTAGCAGCAAGGATTGCAGTGCTCACCTAAATGGCGGAAGTAGTCCTCCAGCCCACTCCAGAAGTTCTTCTCGATGAAAGTTTTCACTAACCCCCAGGGCTGTTTTCGATAGCGCAGCTCTGTGGAGACCCTGAGGAGCAAGCCAGACACAAGATCAGTCATTTCCTGGGTGGACCTGCCTCTGCTGGGAAAAGGGAAATTCGGAGTTAAGGCCAAAGCCGCTTCATATTTGTACTAAACTTTACAAGTTAAAAGGTCCTTCCACATCCATCTCATCATCTGATCTCCATGACCACCCTCTGAAGTCAGTGGAGCTGGTGGATTTATCCCCATTTTATAGACAAGAAAACTGAGCCGTAGGATATTGAAGCAGAGCAAAGGCTAACAACTAGGGTTCTGACTCCAGAGTTCTCTTATGATTGCACACTGCCTCCTCTCAGGGGTCTCACATAGGGCCCAGCAGCCTGCCTGCCCGGCAAGGGGAAGCTCTGCCTGAGGTTCAAGTCTTTTGAGAAACTGACACTGAAAGAAAGTAAGATGGCCCATCCTTTCATCAGGGTCATTCTCTCCTTCTCCAGAGACTTTTAAGTCTAAGTCAAGTTCTGGGGTTTTATCACTTTAACCTTTAAAAGTATCAGTCACCCTGGGCAACATAGTGAGACCCCATCTCTACAAAAATAAAAATAAAAATAATTAGCCAGGGTCATGTCTGTAGTCCCAGCTAACAGGAGATTGAGGTTGAGGTTGAGGCTACAGTGAGCCATGATCACACCACTGCACTCCAGCCTGGGGAAGACAGTGAGGAAAAAAAAAAAAAGTATCATCTGCTGCCAGCCCTGGCTCCTGCCTCTCCACTGCACCCCAGACCTCGCCGGCTCTTGCTCTTTTCCAAGCATTCTCGCTCCCAGTCGCTGGTCGCACTTCTGCCCATACCCCCTGCACTATCAGCTCTTTTCTCTCCTATGCAGCAGCCCTGCTCTTTGCCTCCCCCTTAGATTCATCTGCATCTGTCAGTAGATTCTCCCAGCTAATCCATCCCACCCCATCCCATCCTGTGACTAAGGCTCCCAGCCCAGTCTCATCCCCCTCCTCAGGGACGCCACCTCCACCCATGTCCCAATGGGAGAATGCCTGTACTTGGAGACACCTCACTCCCCAACTCAACAACCGCTGACTGCATCGTGGATGGGCACCTTCCTATAATGGTCTGTTCAAGGTCAACCAGCTACCTCTGCATGGCTGCAGAGAAAAGATGCAATTGAAAGATCTTCTGAGGAACCCAGAATTAAGAAACCTAGGCACTGTGGAGGAAAGGATAAGAACAGGAGGGAGAGAGAAGGAAGGGAAAAAAAAGAAGGAAGGAGGAAGAGAAGCAAGGCTGAAGGAGGAGTACATGTTCAGGAGGAAGCACAGAACACCCAACCCCCCAAAAATTACCAAGAGAATGAAAAAGATGCAGGCCCTCTTTTTTAAGAGATAGGGTCTTACTCTGTCTCCCAGGCTGGAGTGCAGTTGTGCAATCATAGCTCATTGCAGCCATGAACTCCTGGGATTAAGCAACCCTCCCACCTCAGCCTCCCGAGTAGCTGGGACTACAGTACATGCCACCACTCCTGGCAAACTTTTATTTTTTTTGCAGACACAGGGTCTCACTACATTGCCCAGGCTGGCCTTGAACTCCTGGGCTCAAGCAATCCTCCTGCCTAAGCCTCCCAAAATGTGTGAATATAGGCACGAAGCACAAAGATCTTTCTTGATGCACACTTCTTGAAGCCCAAGAGATCTCTGTGCAACCTTTTACTAAACTTTTATTTGAACTACATCAGTGAATTTTTGGCTCCTTACAACCAAAAGAACTTGGTCGAAGGTACAGGTAAACGGTCTGATGATTTTCAAATGGGTGTGTGTCTTGCCTTTTCAATTAGACTACAAGTTTCTTAAAATGTCAGGGTCTAAATTTCTTCCTTCCTTTGGAAGCACATTACAGTGCCCAGAACTAATTATTCACTCAGTCAGTGTTCTCTGGACTCTGATAGGTACAGGCCCAGCTGGGTGCTGGGAATAAAGTGTGGCTGGAATGGAATTCCTGTGCTCGTGGAGCTCACTGTCTAACACTAATGGCAATCCAAGCAGCACGGTGGACAGCGCACAGGTTTACAAGTCTAAGATCTGGGTTTCAGTACTTACTAAAGACGTGACTCTTGGCAAAGTTCCTTAACTTACACGAAACTCAGTTTTATCTGAAAAATGAAGATAAATCCACCTCTTTGAGTCATTCTAAAGACTACAGTGAATGTAGGTAAAGTGCCTACATTATACTGTATAAGCCATAGACAACCAATAAATAGCAGTAGCTATACAAGTTTTACTAATAAGATGTACAGAGTGGAGAGAATAATTAACTCAAACAGAGTGGTGGGTGAGCCTCATAAGGCTTCAGAGAGAAAGTAGAATAGAGAGTCAGCAGCCAAGCACTCCCCACCTCCTCCTTCCCTGTCAGAAGCAAATGAATGTTCTCTAAGGTAAGGACCCCCGTCTGACTGCACTGGGCCTTCCACACACCGCACCTGAGTCGGCTCTTGTTCCGAGCCACGCGGGTGAGCGTGTAGCGATTGATTGTGTAGAAGTAGTCATGGTAGGGTACGTCGTGGGTGAGGACTTCGGCATCTATCACGTAACATTCACTCTCCTGGCTCGCCTTGTACATGGTCTGTGGGCAGGAAAGGTCCATTGGACAAAACTGAAGAGGAGCAAGGAGCTTGGAAAAGCACCTTCTCCAGCCTCCCCAAGCCCACCCCACCCCACGGCTTCTGAACAGGAGAACCAGAATCACTGGAATCAGCAGCATCTAAACAAGCAAGATGCCACCACCGCTTTGGGGCAAAATGACACTTGCGCCCTGAAACTTCTTCCTGACATCTGCCCTTAATCCTTCAAGACAGAACACAGGATTTTCCAGCCCGCTCTTCTGTGCATCCGCGGCTCTGCTCACCTGTGTCTCCCTGACAGTGGCAGTTTTGGGAGCCAGAGGGTTGGTAAGGGTGATAGTGTAAAGAATCACTCGGCTCTGGTTTCCGTTCTCCTCCTTTTTCCATGGATGGAAGATGATATCTAAGGGTAGAGGAGAGCCCTGGAATGAGGAAGGGAGGGCAGAGCCCCCTCCCCAATCCGAGTTTCCCCTCCAAGTGACCTTCTGGACTGTGCTTACTACTGCCTGGCCTGCAAAAGGAAGCCAATGGGAGCCTGAGGGCTGGGGAGAGGGTGGGAAGAGGAGGAGTAGCCGAAGCAGAAAGAGGCTCATTGTAGCATTGTCAAAATTCTACACAAGGCTCTAGAATGCTGATTATTCCTAGGACTGGGACAGGAGGTCTTGGGGCCACCTACGGGGGTGCTGGCAACACTGGTGTTACTGTGGCGAGGGCCTAGGGTCCCTTGGGAACAAGTCCTCTCCTCTAAGCCATGACCTCCCCGTGCCCTCAGCGTGCCCTCTCCTCTTGGCACACAGGATCGCTGATGCCCAAATGCTTTGTTACAGCTGGATGCTTAGAGGTCCCTGCTGTGGGAAGAGTTTGGGGGAAGAGGAGGAGGCAGAAGCACAGAGAGTCAAAGCATAAACCCCCAGATCCTAGATGTGAGGCCCGGCCTAGCTCCTTCTTAGCTGCATGAGGTCAGGCAAGCACTAACAGTTTGAGTTCCAGCAGCCTCATCGGTGCCCACACACAGGGTAGCTGTGAGGTCTGAATGAGATAATGTCATGTGCATGGCATAGAGTGGGTGCTGCCAGCGAGTGAGAGCCACTGTGCTTTACTAGACGGTGAGCCCTGTGAGGGCAGGGACAGGGCAGGTCTTAGGGGCGGCATCGAGTGCCTGGTGTGCAGTGGGAAAGGGTGAAGCTGCAGGGCTGGTGAAAAGGAGGGCAACAGCGCCTGAGGGAGCTCCCGCACCACAGAAGGCTGGAGAGAGGGTGTCTGGGCCCTGACGTGGCCGAGGGAAGGAGGGTGTGTGGGAGGAGGAATAAGGAAGGGAAGGAAGCAAATGTAGAGAGGGAAGAAGCGAGGATGAAGAGGGAGGAATGGGGGGTACAGTCCCAGCAGAACGGACCAGAGAAGCGCCGCTGCTCCATGAAATCCCGCTGGAAGGGCGAGTTGGTGAAGAGGAGGTCATAGAGCTTGTCCACGCTGAAGTTGAAGACTTCATTCACGTACTGCCGGCCACTCAGGTCCTCATAGAAGGCCTGGACCTCCCCTGCATAGAAGAGAGGATCAGGAAGTAGACAGTGACAGAGGAGGGGCAGGGGGCCCCAGGGACATCCTCCAAGAGCACTTATGTCTCTGGCTAACATGGGCACAGCCACCAAGGGTATGGAGAGGCCATGGAGCAGGACAGCTGAGCTCGTTGGCACGGTTTATGACTTTGCTTTCGGTCTCTTTCTTTTGCTGGGATGCACACCATTTCCTTTAGTTGACACTACCCATTCCTTCTTTACAAGGTGTTTGGGAATGTACAATTTGCTTTTACACTTTCAAACCCCCCTAATTCAGTTGATCTTAGACTAAAATTCAAATAAATGACTACTTCTAGAAGTTGCCTAAACCCAAAGAGTGGGTTTTTGAGAGTCTGTAAGTTAACTCCAATTGACAACAAATTGTAGTTGTAACCCATGGCATAGGTGTGTTCGAGGGAACGGAGACTCATCTGGAAGAATCAGTGTGCAGAACTGCTGCTAAGGCTGGGGCTGGCCCAATAGGCTGTGATCCATAACTACGGTTCCATAAGACAGCCTATGTCTACCATGATGTCAATACCTACTCCCCCTTTTAAACTTAAGATTACAGCTTCATCATGCAGCAACATAAGAATTCAAACCAGAATGAGAGGCACACAGAGCAAGGTGTGGGAGGGCTCCAAAAGTGGAGCTTCCTTCAGTCTCAGGGATGCAGAGCCCTCCCGGCACATCACTGTGTCAATATACAGAAGATTGCCAGCCAGGGAATTTCACCTGTAATCTGAATTTTCCAGCTGCTACAGGAGAATGCATCTGAGGATACAGGTGAGCTGCTAAAGCCTCAGTGCTCCCCCCTGAGCCCTTGGCACCCCTCAGTCCCTAATTACTGCACCTACATGGGTGGGTATGTGATCTCAGGAGGAGGCTGACATTTCTGGCACCCCTAGGATCCTGAGGAAACCAGAGAACTCTGAAGTACCCTGTAGGGTCAAGTCCTATGACTGCACAGATGGGTACTGCACAAACGCAGCACAGTGGGTATTCACACCTTAGTTTATGTGAAAGGCACCCTGGAATTGGGCAGTACCCAACCCATGCAGTCATTTGTGCCAACCCTGGACTCTAGATGGGGGTGGGTAAGCCAACCAAAAGTTAGAAAGCCACTGCAGGTGGCCCCTGGGAGAGGTGTCCACAGATCCGAAAGTGAGCACTATGTTCATATGCTCACTAGTCGTAACAGATCACTCATTCAATGGAGGAAATCCATCAATCGATTTCATGAATGCTGAGAATTTGGCTTCTCTCCATGGAAGGTAAGAAGCAGCATGTTCCCAAGAGAGGTCCTACAAGCTAATCCTATGCAGGCATGAAGTTAGAAGCTACTTGCTTACAAAAATTAGAGAAACAAGGGAGTCTCCAAACCTGATTTGACCCAGCAACACCTTTTCTTCTAGCTGGGCCTAAATACCCCACGCTGCAAAAATTGCATTAACAAGTTTCGCAGCTATCTTGAGGACGTTTCTGTTAAAATCTAATTATTTCCAGGGAGCAGCTGACTGGTGCCTTCCTTGTGGCTTATAAACATTGCCTAGCCTTGCATGTCTGTGAGGGTCGGGGCCACAAGGCAAGCCAATGTCAACAGGGGGTACATTTAGTGACAAGACTAAATGACAGAACAACGCATTATCTATGGGAGGCTCCTACAGCAAAAGACTGAAAACAGGGATGTAAACTAATAACACAGGTACCTTTTGTTAAGGAAGCTCTGCTCCCATCTTTCCACCAGCAACCTAAAGAGTAACTCCAGTCCCCACATAGAGATCTCCTTTTAGCCTTCAAAATAGAGAAAGGGCCACTCCAGACACGTTTTCAAATGCCCACCTTCATCGTGTGTGTCGGAAGAGTCACTGAGCTCAGTGGGGATGTCCTCATTGTCATTGAAGTCCAGTGAAGGGGAGTTCACAGGAGCGATCATCTCAATCTTCTCCCCCATGATGTTGTCAATGGCAAGCTCCTTCTCCAGGGACCCGTCTCCCTCTAGCGCCTCCTCCTCCAGGGGCAGCCCATCAAACTGGAGCCAAGACAGAGGAGTCACCCACCAGGGAAACCTGGTCTGGATCTACTCTCCAAAGGGAGATTAGGGATGCGGCCTTGGCAGCTCTCATACTCCCAGCTCAGCTGCTCAGGAGTGAAGTCAGAGTCAGGCTCCAAAGCCCTTCCCCAGAGCTGCCACAGAGGATGGGCAAACACAGCACAAGGACTACTGCACTTCTCACGCTCGCCATTCCAACAGCACAACAAGCTCCCCAAATGCACAGAGCTGGTCCCCACAGGCCCAGGCCCTTTCCTGGAGCTGCACCTGCACCATCCTGCAACAAGGTCAGCTTGCCTCCAGGTAGTACCTGTTTATCCTAAGAAGCTCAAAAGGCTTCATAGGCATTTTTTAAAACTCATTCTCTCATTAGCCCTGGAAGGGAATCGATACAACTCTTTACATTTTAAAGATAACTTCAGAGCTGGAAAATAAAGACCAGGCATCCAATGAATAACGTTTTCATTCTGAGGGCAGGTGGTCTGACCCATAGCCTACTGAAATACAAGGTTCCCTTTTGAGGGAGTCCTTTCCTGAAGAACCCCTACCTGTTCTTCTGCCAGCACATGCCCTGACCCTCTTTCCTCATCAAGGTTCTACCTCCTCTATAACAGAGTCCCAGAGGACAGACGTTCTCTTCCACATTTTTATGGCTTCCATAAAGTCTACCACAGAGGAGAAATAGGCCACAATACGTATACTCGATAAATATCAACCAAATGAGTGGATAAACAATTAATTGTTCTATAGTTCTATATTCATGCATGGCTTTGACGTCAGATCAAGGCAGTGAAAAAATACCTGGAATTGTTCTCTACCAGAACGGCTGATCAGCAGCAGCCCAGCACAGTGGGCTTGAAATGGTTTTCATCTGCTCAGAAGTCAAACCCAATCTTGTACCCCAGGCACCTAGCCCCAGCTCTGGACCCCGGGCTATGCCACCAGAATACGGAGAGCCCATCTGCTCCAGAATGCCTCCTTGAAGAAAGTGACCACAATGTAACCAATCTCCTCTCTACCTGCTCCCCAGATTGGGTTCCCAGTGAACTATGCTAGGAAATGCTGGCCACAGGACTGGGGGTAGTGGTCAAAGGCTGACTGCCCATACCGAGACGGGGGCCTCACTGCTCCCTGTGGATGTCAGTGTGCTGTTGGTGATGGATTTCTTGGGCAGCTGTGGACTGGCATCTGGCTTGGTCTCTATGCTGCTCTTGGATGAGCTGTCATTCACTTCATTCTCTTCCACAGGAATCTCTTCACAGTATCTGAGAGGAGACACCAGTGAGTCCACGTTAACTTCAGTGGTTCAAGACGGCCAACTATTCTAAGAATCTCAGACCTTTCTATCCATCCAAATCTATGAGATTATCTGCTTCTTTGCTTTGTATATGATCTTCCTCTAACCAAAAATCCCCCGCTTACCTCACTGCTCTCCTGAAATCTCCTTCACATCCCACCCCACCCCTCCCTGCCCACCCTAGCTGCAAACTCACCTTTTCTAGGCAGCTTCCTTAGAGTTATCCCTACCTAAATGAAAGGATTATTTGTCTTAAGCTATTTTTTTTTTTCCATGTGTGCCCATCCTATTTTAAGCCTCTGAATCAAATATCTGGGTTCTGAGCATGCATTTCATTTCCCAAACAGTGACTAAGACAGGATTCTGGACATGAGCACTGCTTCAGTGGTATTGCCCAAATTCTGGACGATAGCTAGAAAACTTCCCTGCATTATACACCTAGAAAGAAAACCTCCTTGAGATGAAGGTGGGTGCTCGTCTAGGAACACTTTAGGGATGCCGCTGTAGCCTCCTCTAAGGGAGCAATCATCACCCTATCATCATCACCATCACCTGACCTGTACTTAACAAACCCGGATGCTTGACAACTCTCCGGAAATCATTATGTGCATTTTGGAGATAACCAAATGGGTATTCATAGAGGTTAAGCGACAACACTATTATTTCGACTGAGCCCAGACCTAAGCACAATAGACATTCGATGCTCTTTTCTTGCTTTTTTCCCTGTATGCCTCTTGCACCACCACCAAGCCTGCAGCTAGCTACCCTTCCACCCTCAAGCATGCTTTGTGCCAGTCTACGGGCATATCTTCCCATCTCCCTTAACCTATCGACAGCATGTGATACAGTGACAATACCTTCTGCTTCACTTCCTTCCTGTGGCTCCCAGGATAGCAAACCTTCCTAGGGCCTTCCTCCCTCACTGCATGTGCTTTCGAGCTCTCTTCAGCTGCTGCTTCCCCTCATGGAGTGCTCCCAGGCAGTCCTTGAACTTCTTTTTAGGTTCACCGAGTCACTTGAAATTTCAGCTAATCTCATGACTATCCACTAATAATTGCTGCATTTATGGCCTCAGCCCAGGCTGCCCTGTGAACTCCACACTCCATATCTAAATGCCCACTTGACATCTCCATTTGGCTAACAGGCATCTCAATCTCAACTTGCCTAAAACTACCCTCCTGATCTTTCCCCTGAAACCTGCTCTGCCTACAGTACTGTCCACCGCCATTTGGAACAATGCCATCCTTCTAGGCAGTAAAACCAAAAAAATCTGAAAGCCACCTTTGGTTCCTATCTGTTCCATCAACATATCCTTCAAAATCTATTCGGGAACTAAACACTTATTGCCATTTCTCCTCCAAACCACCACCATCCCTCATCTAACTATCTAAATTACTCAACAGCCTCTTAACGTGTTTCCCTGCCTCTGCCCTGGTTCCCCTTTAATGTATTTTCAGTGCAGAGACCAGAGTGATCCTGCTGAAATGTTAAATCAGACCTTAGCAATTATCTATGCCAAACTTTCCCATCCCACTCTCAGTAAAAGCCAACCATAAAGTTGGCCAGGCCCTTAGGCTCTGCCACCTCGAGCTCCCTGACCTCACCTGTGACCACTTTCCCTCGTTCATTCCATAGTTAATTCCACGGCTGCACAGGCATGTGTGCTGTTCCCTCTGCCTGGCAAGTTCTTCCTGCAGACACTTGCATGGCTGCCTCTGGGCAGCCGCCCTCGGCCTCACTCACCCCATTGTGTTGAAGTCGTCATCAGGGGGCACGTAGTCCTCGTCATCACTGGTCAGGCCCAATTCGTTCCCATAGCACTGGTGAACAAAGTGCCAGAGCTCCTTGGGACACAGAGGCTTCAGGGGAGAAAAGGAATGACTTAGCCTTCCTCCTTCAGGTCCCCCGACTCTGCACAGAGGCACTGAGCCAGGCTGGTTCCCCTGGAGAAGAAGAGAAACTCTTCTCTCCTTAGCTGAATGAGAGGCGAGCCACCACCCCCATCTGCCTTGGGGGTCTCAGCAGGACACCAGTCTTCTGCCTAGGAATGTGGACTTTAACAAAGCCAGGAACTGGCCTTTCAGTGCCCGATCCCTCAACAGAGGTTTGTAGAACGTGACAAACTGGCTCCCAGAGGATGGTAACTCTCTCACCTTTTGCTCTTATGGAAAAGGTCCAGCATTGAGTGGCATAAACCCATGTAACTCTGGGGCCAAGGGGATCCCAGAGCTTCTGATTAGCGCTCTGAATGAATGCCCAGAGGTCCCCTGACCTGGTGCTCCACCACACTGCACAAAAATCTCCTCTTGTATTAACTGTGGCCTTACAGACCCTACTGGATCACTTCCAAGAATGAGGTTAGACCTCAAAGGTGGCCCATTCCATAGCTGGACAGCTCTTATGGGTAGAGTCTTACAGTTCCCACAGGTCATCTCACCTAACCTCGTGACTATGCAACCTGAGGTGGAATCTGTTTGCCTGCAGTTCTATGCATTAGTTCCAGTGTTTTCTTATTTCACTGGCTGCCTATGTGTCCTCCCAAAAAAACATTGTTCTAAGAAAAGTTCGTTCTCATTGGGTTCAGAGTCTCCAGAGAGAGGCAAAGGGATGTCAAAGAACTAAGGTCAGAGGCAGAGACCATGAATGAGTCTCAGACTGGGAGGAAGGGGAGACGGTGGCAGGGATAAGTGTGTGGAAAAGAGGGCAAGGGCATGAAGAAAAACAGAAGCAATCATTATCTTTTTTTAAAAAAATCCCATTTCAAAAATGTTTGCACCAATAGACTTCCTAGAGAATTTGGGTGCAGCACACCAACATGGCATATGTATACATATGTAACTAACCTGCAAGTTGTGCACATGTACCCTAAAACTTAAAGTATAATAAAAAAAAATTGAACAATATTCCATTGGGTGAAAAAAAAAGAATTTGAGAGCTCCCAAGCCCATGGTTTCAGGTACGGTTTACGAAGCAGGCAGCTGGCAGAGTACGTTGAGCTAGGATTCCAGCTTTCTGACTAAGGAGAAGTGCCTGGAATGGCAGAAATGGGGCCCTGCCTGTAGGCCGGCGGGGTTGGGGGTGGCAGCTCTCTATGCTGGCCCTCCTAGTGCCTGAGGAAGGTATCACCTCCTTCTCTCCTGGACCTCCCCCTCCTATCTCTGGCCTTTATGTGCAACATCCACCCTGCCTGGGACAACATTCACCCTGCCTGGGAGACATCTGCCTCTTTGCCAAACCATATACTGCCCTGCTCCACCCTTTGCTTGCTCTCTGCAGCCTTTCCTGACCAGCGCCACCTGGCTTGGCTTGGCCAACCAAGATCAAGACAAGCACAGTTAGCAGACTCTCTTCAGCAGGCCCAGTTCTTACAATTATTTGTGAGGGTATTTGCAAAGCATATGAATGACCCAGTGTCTTATTTAAAAATGACAGCAGCTGTGAACTGAAAACTCAAAGCTGCCAGTGGAGACTAAAACACATGATCATTCTACTATTACTGATGGCGAGTGAAGGCAGAGGACTGCAGGTCAAATAAGTTATCAGGAGTGATACTAGGGGTACGGACTCTCAGAATAGAAGAAACTCTAAATAATAAATCCACTCAATTTTCTTATGCAGCCATTCGCTTGGGCTAGAGTCAAGGCCAATATATGTATATATTTAAATACACACATGTCAATCATATATATATATACACACAAATAATAATAATAATAATTAATCCTGGGCGAAACATTCTGTGTGTGTGTGTGTGTGTGTGTGTATGTGTGTGTGTGTGCGTTTTCTCCTACATCTCTCTCTCTGGCTTGGAGACAGTTTCTCAATATCCAACTGCATCTGAGTGGGAACTTTTTTTTTTTTTTAATTGAAACAGGGTCTTGCTCTGTCATCCAGGCTGGAATGCAGTGGCGCAATCACAGCTCACTGCATGAAGGGGTGCCTTCATCTGTGTCTCTTCATAGTTTCATTTAAACACTCAACTAGTCAATTCGTGGTGGCTGTGTTAACTACATTTTCTGTACTTTATGTTCTGGCATCTGGGGCCTTGCTGACTGGGGAGGGACCCATCAGGGTTAGCTAATTCCTAGAGAGAGGAAATAACTCATCCAGGAGTGGCCCTTTCATAGCAGCCAGCCCATCCAATGCTCATATTCCCATCCTCCCATTATCTATTATAGCTTCCAAGCTTCCAGGCAACTTGAGACGGTCCCTACACCTGCAGCCTGCTGAAATTATTCAAACTAGCCAATCCTAGACCTGCTTGGCCTGCTTGCCCTGCCTCCCCAACTGCTTCCTGCAAAAACTACAATAAAGGCTCTGCCCACTTCTTCCCCTTTCCCGTTCTATCTCCTGACTGACCCTGGTGCTTCCCTGGTGGCCCTCATCCTGCTGTGCCTCCTATTTCTGGGGGTCTGTGAATTTAAGGACTTCTTTTTTCATGGCTGCATGCATTACCATAACTGATTAGAGAAAATCCTGGGACATTTCAAAGCAGTGGAACTGAAGCGCCTGAAGATAATGAGTGCCTTACTCCTGGGGGTGTTGAGGCCATTCGTGGGAGATTATATGCTACTTTCAGGATTCAGGCCAATACTATCAGTGGGAGAATACTATCAGTGGGAGAATACTATCAGTGGGGGATTCCCAGAACCCGGAGGAGACAAAGGCTTCTCTAGAAACAGCCAGTCCCACAGCAAAAGCAAACTCGGCCATACTTACCTTTTCAAGGAGAGCATTCTGCCAGAGCCGGAACATCATCATATATGTCCTATCCCGGGCCCCAAATGAAGTGAAGAAGTGCTAGATTGGAAAAGAAAATAACAATAAATATCTGTTGAGTTACAATATAATTAAGAGAGACATGGTCCTCCGTCCTTTAAGAAAAGATACTGACTTCATCCTCAAACACTAATGATTCTCAGTTACCTGTGATCATGCACATCCGCTTTAGTGATGGGGTCAGCACACCACAGGCCTGGGTACCTGGTATTGTTAAGTTCCCAGTGTGACAAAGTCCTTCCATTCTTACCCACACTTTCCTCAGCACTTTTCTCCCTGTTTTGAAATTCTCATCTCCATAAGAAATGTCCCTCACCTACCTACTGGAACTGGGTAAGGGGTGAGCTATGAACTAGCCTAAATGGAAGGACAAGACAAACCCACAATCTACTAATCTGCTGACCTATTTCATTCATTCAACAAATATTTGAGTATTAGTATGTATTAGGCACTAATCTACATGTGTGAGGGACAAGAAACAACACAGAAAGAGATCCCGCTCTTGTGGAGTTTACCCATTAAACAGACAGAAAGTAATGAAGATTTTACTGACCAACCGCAAGGTGGTCCACAAATGCTATTTCATTTAAACCACACAAAAAGCCTTAGATAATAAACAAAGCTAACAATTAATAAAGGGTAACAGGCTGGTGAGGTTAGGCAACTTGTATAACCAAGAAGCTGGTTAGTGTCCAAAATATAGGTCAAACCAGGCAGGATGCCATGGCTCATGCCTGTAATCCCAGCACTTTGGGAGGCCGAGGTGGGTGGATCACCTGAGGTCAGGAGTTCGAGACCAGCCTGGCCAACATGGCGAAACCCTGCTTCTACTAAAAATACAAAAATTAGCCAGGTGTGGTGGTGGGCGCCTGTAATCCCAGCTATTCAGGAGGCTGAGGCACAAGAATCGCTTGAACCCAGAAGGCAGAGGTTGTAGTGAGCCAAAATAGTGCTACTGCACTCCAGCCTGGGTGACAGAGCGAGACTGCGCCTCAAAAAACAGCAACAACGAGAGGCCGTGGTGAAGGGAAGATGGAGACAACACTGGAGCAGCGGCAGTGCTATCATGAGGAGAAGGAACGGCTCATGGATGTCATGGCCAAGGAATGCTCACTAAAACGTCCATGCTCTGGGACCAGATCAATTCTGATCACTGCACTCGGGCCATGCAAGATAGGTATATGGAAGTCAGTGGGAACCCAAGGGATTTGTATGATGATAAGGATGGATTACGAAAGGAGGAGCTCAATGCCATTTCAGGACCCAGTGAATCTGCTGATTTCTATAACAGACTCAAGCAAATAAAGGAATTCCACCGGAAGCACCCAAATGAGATCTATGTGCCAATGTCAGTGGAATTTGAGGAGCTCCTGAAGGCTCGAGAGAATCCAAGTGAAGAGGCACAAAACTCGGTGGAGTTCACAGATGAAGAGGGATACGGTTGTTACCTCAATCTCCATGACTGTTACGTCAAGTACATTAACCTGAAGGCATCTGAGAAGCTGGGTTATATCACATACCTGTCCATCTTAGACCAATTATTTGACATTCCTAAAGACAGGAAGAATGCAGAGCCTAAGAGATATCTAGAGATGCTGCTTGAGTACCTTCAGGATGACACAGATAGAGTGAAGCCTCTCCAAGATCAGAATGAACTTTCTGGGAAGATTCAGGCTGAATTTGAGAAGAAATGGGACAATGAGATCCTTCCTGGATGGCCGAAAGAGACAAGTAGTGCTCTGACGCAGGCTGGAGCCCATCTTGACCTCTCCGCATTCTCCTCCTGGGAGGAGTTGGCCTCTCTGGGTTTGGACAGATTGAAATCTGCTCTCTTAGCTTTAGGATTGAAATGTGGCAGGACCCCAGAAGAGCGAGCCCAGAGACTATTCGGCACCAAAGGAATGTCCCTGGAGTCACTTGATACCTCTTTGTTTGCCAAAAATCCCAAGTCAAAGGGCACCAAGTGAGACACTGAGAGGAACAAAGACATTGCTTTTCTAGAAGCCCAAATCTATGAATACGTGGAGATTCTCGGGGAACAGTGACATCTCACTCATGAAAATGTACAATGCAAGCAAGCAAGGACAGGAGAAGAGCGAGAAGAAGAGGGAGAAGAGCGAGAGGAAGACGAAAAAGAGCAAATCAGTGAGAGTGAGAGTGAAGATGAAGAGAACGAGATCATTTACAACCCCAAAACCTGCCACTTGGCTGGGATGGCAAACCCATTCCCTACTGGCTGTATAAGCTTCATGGCCTAAATACCAAATACAACTGTGAGATCTGTGGAAACTACACCTACTGAGGACCCAAAGCCTTCCACCAGCACTTTGCTGAATGGCGTCATGCTCATGGCATGGCATGAGGTGTTTGGGCATCCCAAACACAGCTCACTTTGCTAATGTGACACAGATTGAAGATACTGTCTCCTTGTGGGCCAAACTGAAATTGCAGAAGGCTTCTGAATGATGGCAGCCTGACACTGAGGAAGAATATGAAGACTCAAGTGGGAATGCTGTGAATAAGAAGACATATGAGGATCTGAAAAAAACAAGGACTGCTCTAGTGTTCAGGGATGTAGCTCAGCTTTGGAGCTAGCCCAGGCTTCCCTGAGATCTGCTTGCTCTATTTCTCCCAACCAAATCCTCTTAAAGACCTTTTGCTACATAGTTTCATGGTCTAGCATGCAACTTGTAGAAACAAGGCATGCTGACAGATTGCAGGTTTGGGATGTGTTTTGTGTTTTATATTTAAAAAGATTCTGCCAGAAAATAAAACCAGACCTTGTTCTGAAGCCCAGGGTTATGGACCAACTCAGTGCTTCAGGTCTTAATGCCTCCCTACCTCTTTCTCACCAACTTTAGAAGTAGCTGAGATTTAATGGGCACCTGTTATGCTACACATCATGTTAGGTAAATCTGACCTGAGCTCTTTCCCCACCCTCCTTTGTTGCCACTTCCCTGAATGAGTATTACCCCGGGATGAGGTCTGCCATCAGCTTAGTTAGCCATTGATGCAAATACTGAGGAAAGACTAGAAGGACGAGCCAGGGCTGCTACTAAGGACTAAGTGTGGCACCAAGGTTTGCCTTTCATATTTGCACAAAGAAAGGAGTTGAAGCTGGGGGCAGTGGCTTGTGCCTATAGTCCCAGCTACTTGGGAGGCTGAAGCAGGAGGGTTGCTGGAGACCAGCCTAGGTAACATAGTGAGAGCCTGTCTCATTAAAAAAAAAAAAAAAAAAAAAAAAAGGCATGGTGGCACGCACTGTAGTCCCAGCTATTAAGGAGGCTGAGGCTAGAGGATTGTTTGAGCCTAGGAGTTTGAGGCCAGCCTAGGTGACATAGTGAGGCCCCATCTCAAAAAAAAAAAAAGGAGTTAGGCTATTTGGAATTGGCCTGCAGCCCAGCATACAATGGAACTAGGACCAGCAGTCACTTCACCTGCTTGCTAGGTCAGAATGAGAGACTTTGATGGGTCTGTCTACCTGTTTCTTCTACGAGATCCCTATTTGACTGTAAAAGTAGCTAATATTCACATGTTCTCCAAGCCCAGGTAGCCATGGTAGAGTTGGGTAAAGTTGAGCAGCTGCCCCAGGATCCAAATCTAGTGTCTGAAATGGAAAGAACTAGGGCAGCCCAGGAAGGCACTGATCTGCCCTATAAGCACAGTCATCTGAAAGTCAGGCCTGCTGCAGGACAGGATCCCCCAGAGGCCCCATTTGCTCAACACGCAGGCCTTCAATTGTTTTTTAATAAATCTACTTAAACAAAACAAAACAAAAAAACAACAAATATAGGTAAAACCAAACACTATCTGACCCCACAGCCTCCTGGCTCTTGCCACTGAACTGCCTGAGTCCAAGGGAACTGTAAACTTGGCCTTCAGCAGAAACCCAGTCTACCCCCAGCCTTGAACCTCTTCCATTTTCAAGCTCTAGTGAAAAGTTTGCTCTGTCCTGAATTTTATCCGACATATTCTCCCCATACTGACAAGGACAATCCATTTTCTATCAGACTCCCCATCCTCTCGAGAGATAATCAGCTAAGCTGATACATAATGACGACTTCTTAACATTTGTAAACTGCTTTACAATTTTCACATATGTTTTCATATATGTGATATTATTTCAAGACTGTGTTAAATAGGTATTGCTAGCTCCATTTTGCAGGTGAAAAAAACTTAGGCTTAGAGATATTACCCAACACGCTTACAGTCGATGGACTCAAATTCAGGTATTTTGGCTCCAGGTCCAATGTTTGGCCACTCCATCCTCCCCCTGCTCAGCCTCCCCCAGCCTGTCCACCCAGGAGGTGGTTCCTGGAATCTGCATCGCCCTTAGCACCTCTCACCCCAATCCTGTTGGCTTCCGCATTCATGCAATTCAAGAAAGGGCAGAAATACAAGAGTAGGAGGCGTAAGGGAGGATTAGAAAAGCCAGAGTTAGACTCCACTTACCTTTTCTGAATCAGTGCAAACTTGGATGGCATTGGGAATGAGGCGCGCTGTTTTTTCTTTAGTCATGGAACAGATGTCTTTCAAACGGACTGTCAGCTGGCATCCAAGAGGACAGAGAATGGGTAACAAGCAAAGGGGGGCATTAGTAAGTCAGGTAAACAGTGTTCAGGGGGTGCCAGTGTAGACAGAGGCAATCGGATCACATATTTATAACCCTGGAAGAGGCCACATTGGTGATCATCTGTTTTACCCCTTTATTTCGCAGTGGGCGGACAGCAAAGTGGGGACTGAGCTTTGTCTACAGCCATGAGTATCTTGATTCTTGGACAAAGAGCTTTCTAATTTCTACACAGTCTGCTAAATGTGCAGAGGTCCTGCCATTATTTGCCACCCACAGAAACACAGAATATCGGTGCAGGATGTGACCATAAAAATCATCTACTTAGGCCATGCACGGTGGCTCACATCTCTAATCCCAGCACTTTGGGAGGCCGAGGCGGGCGGATCATCTGAGGTCAGGAGTTCGAGACCAGACTGACCAACATGGAGAAACCCCGTCTCTACTTTAAAAATACAAAATTAGCGGGCGTGGTGGCGCATGCCTGTAATCCTAGCTACTCGGGAGGCTGAGGCAGGAGAATCGTTTGAACCCAGGGGCTGGCGGGGGCGGAGGTTGCAGGGAGCCAAGATTCTGCCATTGTACTCCAGCCTGGGCAACAAGAGTGAAACTCTGTCTAAAAAAAAAAAAAATCATCTAGTTAATCTTTCTCTTCCTTAGTATATGAGATGAGGAAACAGAGGCAAAGAAAGGACTAGACTAAAATCACACCACTAATTAGTTGCCGAACCCAGAAATTGTGCCAGCCAGTTCTTTAAAGTCCCAAGGCCAAAGCCCTTTCTACTTGACTACGCCTCCTCCTGCAGTCACTCCTGCCAAATATTTGCCTGCATTTGACAAAAGCAAATGCGCCCAGTCCTCTCTTCCACACTCAAAGGTGAGGGAGGGAGGGGAAGACATGGCAGAGGAGACCTTATTATTGGGACTTAGAATTGAGTATCTTTCAAGACTCAGGCATGCTTTTGTTAATTATGCAAAGGCTTGGGAAGAGCATGAAGTCAGCAAAAGGAAGAAAGCAAGGGCAGCTTGCTCAGCAACAGCCAAGGAGACAGCCCAAGGGAGCATGCCCAGGTCTTTACCAGAGTTTCCCAGCGGAAGATGTTGCTGTAGAAGCAGATCCAATTCTCAGAGAGGTAGAGTCGGCCCTGAAGGAGAATGTCTCTTTGGAGTGCACATGAGTAATCTGTGGTAGGAGCGGAGATAGGGGAGCTCAGAGGCAGGAAGCATTTTCAGCAAACCACTGCAGAGTAGGCATGTGATCCCTCCCACCAGCACTGGGGGAGCCCAACGCCCACCATGGACAAGGGGTGCAGGCACTTGAACTAGCAGCCAAGGAAGTCCCTGCCATCTCATGATGAGGAGCATAAAGGTGGTGTGATATGCAACTCCCTAGAGGCAGATAAATAAATGTGATGGCAAAGTGGGCCAAGGAAGCTAGAGGTGGAAAAGACCAACAAAATTCAACTAACTTCCCTCCCCAGTCCACAACTATGCTAACCCCTTCTGCCACCGGGCCATCTGCAGAGATAAAAATGCCAGTGACTCACTCCAGGTTGGACTCTCGAGGCTGCCACAAGCCTGATATTGGGGCCAGGGCTCTGGACAGCCTCTCTCCCTGTTCCCTTGCTTACTTGGGTTGGCTTGAGGCCTCTAGACAGAAGCACCCTGAGTGCTATGCCGGGGGCTCCCCAGACTTCCTCCCCATCCCCTCCCAGGTCACCCAACTCACCAACAATGAGGCGCTCCGTGTCTGGAAGCTGCTTAAAGAGCTTTCTGAAGTCTTCATTTCTCTGCTTGTAGGTGGGGCTTAACACCTGCGTGACAATGGCCAAGGTTAGCAGGATGCACCCTGGTTCTGTGGGGTTAGGAAGCAAGGGCAAGAGGAGGAGCACTTGCTTGTGTGTTTAAAAAGCAAAGATGAGGGCTCTGCCCTCCCACGGACCCTAGGAGGCCAGGCTGACGAATGGAGCTCGGTGTGGAGAAACACAGTGGGGAGAATCTGGTGCTGGGGAACACTATGTAGCCAGGGCCTCCACCAATGAGAAACGCCAGACACAGCAAGGAGGGGCTCTCGTTATATCTCGATAAGAGAAAGGAAGCAGTGACACCTCCAGGGTGCTTCCTGGGATCCACTATGCCAGCTACTGCTGTTCTGCCTTCTGCCAGCACTACCTTGACAGTGAAGCAGGGACCCAAGAAGGCTGCCCAGCCCCCCATGATGTTGCCCAGAGCACCTCTCAGAAGAAGGTGTTGTCATGACTATCAGAGTGAGCACTTGGTTGTGTGGGAAAGACATGATTTTCTAAGAAATCACATAAAACCAGTACTGCAATAAGCGCACAGATAGAGAATTTAAAAACACAAAGGGCACACGAGAGGCATCCAACTCCCCTCTCCATCCTTACATTATCTAACCCAATCCTTACAGCATCGAGGAAGAGACCAAGGCCAGAGAGAAGCCCCCTGCCCCAGGTCCTCAGCTGGTCAGTGTCAGATCTCATGACCCCTGGTCCTGTGCTCACCTCCCACCCAGCAACATGGCTGCCTCGGAGCAGGCTCATACCCAGAAACTGCCTTAGCAAATCCTCCTTGGAAATCCCATGAGCCAGCTGAATACACAGAAATCCTGCCCTTTGAGGGCTTACAATCTTGTTTGTCTATTGGTTGGTTTGTTTGTTTGTTTAGACAGAGTCTCGCTGTGTCACCCAGGCTGGAGTGCAGTGGTGTGATCTCGGCTCACTGCAACCTCCACCTCGTGGGTTCAAGCGATTCTCCTGCCTCAGCCTCCTGAGTAGCTGGGACTACAGGTATGCGCTACCTCACCCGGCTAATTTTTGTATTTTTTACTAGAGATGGGGTTTTGCCATATTGGTCAGACTGGTCTCAAACTCCTGACCTCAAGTGATCCACCCACCTCGGCCTCCCAGAGTGCTGGGATTACAGGAGTGAGCCACCGCGCCCGACCCAAGGGCTTACAATTTTAAATTTAAAAAATAAAATAAAAAAGAAACTAAAAAGAAAATACATGCCCACAGATGAGAAGCACCAGGGGTGACAGATGAAATCAAGTGCAAAGCCTGGGACGAGCCACGCACCGCCAAACGGAGACACCCGCACTCCACCTGTGATGCGCTGACTACCTACGCAGTGACAGCACTGCTGACCCTCACCCTAGGGTGTAGCCAATGGCTACAAAAACAAAACAAAACAAAACAACAACAACAAAAAACGTAGAAAACAACATTCCTCTGGCCCCTATATTAGTTTCAACCTGGCACTGAGATATGGAATCAAGATGGCCCCCTAGCCTCTTAGAACAGAGTCCACACACTGAAAACCCCAGCTTGACCACCTGATCGCCAGTGAGTTCTCATTATGCCTAACTGACCTTCTAGAGCTGCTATGTGGCTAACATGGAGTTATTATCACGTACCAAGCACAGCCATAAGCCATGTGCATGTGTCACTGCATCAGACCCCAGATTATTTTTATTATCCCATTTTGCACTTGAGGAAATTGAGAAACAGAGAAGTTAAGCAACTTGGAGTGGAATCTGAGCGAGGCAGTCTGACTCAGTGCTGTCTATGCCCCTACTCTGTGCTGCCTCTGCAGGGTAATTGCTCCTGGTCCTCTGGCCAAGAGGAAGCAGAAGGGCTGCCCCAAAAGAGCACACTCCCTTGAGAATGAGATGTTCACCTGCTTTGGGGCCCCCACTAGCCTTCCAAGCCTTCTAGTAGGTCTTCGTATTTACAAAGTTCCAGTGTCAGCCTGAGGAGCAGCCGACCAGGAGACCCCAAACACACTTCAGGTGAAACTGGATGTCAGGCCTCCAACCCCCTGAAGCCCCAAGTCTTCCTATTTCTAATTTTCCATCCTAGTGCCTTCTCCCCCTTGCTTCTCGCATATCCACTAACAGCTCAGGTATCCACAGAGGTGGAGGTACAGGGCGTTTGGCCACAATCTCCAACCCGCAGGCAAATCGAGGGGGCTGCTACTTTCCTTAAAACAAAGCTGTAGCAGCGGCAGGGAGAGGGGAGGGTGAATCCAGCCCTGGCCTGCTAAGTCAGCCAGTCTGGAGGCTCCTTTATCCAGGCTTACCAACACATGCCTATTCCACAAGGCTGTTGTGTGTATGGCAGGCTCATCAGCTAGGCATGCTGGGCCTGCCACCATGCAGCCTCTCAAAGCCAGAGACCCCAGCCCTCTCCCTCCTGCACCTTCAAAGGTGGGGCCTGGCTCAGCTATTTCAATTTAAAATGGTCAAATAATTTTGGTTCCAAGACTGTCAAATCTGGGGCCTTCGGGTAGGAGAGCCAAGTGGCATAACAAGGGTGCAGAACTACCACAGAGACTCAGAGAAACTGGGTCACACACTCACGGCTGGGATTTCCTCAGATCCGTGCCAGCAACGGTGTTCAGCGGCAGCAGGTGCATGGCCAAGCTGCTTCAGGTACCACTGCAGCAGCTGGCTCTCCTGCTCCAGCAGGAGGCTCCAGAGGACCCCCGACTCCGTCAATGATTCCATTGCCTGGCACGGCTGCCCCTCCCAACGACGCCCGGCTCCCTGAGCACTGACTCCCGACTGTCCCCACACGATGAAAACAACTGGTCTCCCCTGGCTTGACTGTGGATGGGTGGCCTCTGGTTTCTCGGCAGAGGGCCTGTGTGACACTGACAGGTGTCCTTTCTGCTCCTAGAGCTGCATGCCCAGCGTGAAGCTTCACAAGTGAGCGGAGGTGGTCAGTGAGGTTCTCAGGACAAGCTGGGCAGCCAGTCTCCCATAGTGGAGGTGGTCAGTGTGGTTCTCAGGACAAGCTGGCCGGCCAATCTCCCATGGCGGGCTCTGCTTTCTTCTTGGCTGGTCCACAGGCGGACAGGAGTCCGGAGGTGGTGTGGTCACGCACCTCCCCCTGGTCAGTGCAGACAGTCACCCCAAGGGTCCAGAGGATGCAGATGGCATGGCAGGTGCCCAGGGCCAGCTGGAGGTCTGGGAGGCAGGCCCCTGGGTGGACAAGCAGACTCTGCAGGACAAGGATGATCCACAGCCGGGTCCAGGGTTTAACCCCGCCAATCACTTACACGCAGCAGAGTGACTCATAGTTGGTCTGAAACTCCAGCAAAGGAACCGAATGCCCAGCTCCCCAGTCCTGGTCTGTCCCATAGAGTGGCACGTTTAATCAACCTCTACCCTGGGCGGGCACTGGACTATGACTCACAGCCCTCACCCAGGCAGAGCAGCCACCACTGGCTGCAGCAACAGGGCCTGTTCTCACCCCCAGCCCAACACACACCCCTTTCCTCAGCCCCTGCTCTGCTCGCCTGACCAGCAAACAGCTTCTTTGTTAGAGTCACCCGTGGCAGAGAGGGAGGGAAGAAGGGAGGGAAGAAGGGAGGCAGGGCGGGTGGGCGGGCAGAGCAGAGCCCTTACACATGCTTCAAGTTACAGGATCTGGGTGATGGTCCCGGCCAACGTCCTCCAGTAACCCCCAGCTGAGCCTGGCCTCCCCAGCAGATGTTTCCTGCAATGGAAAGTTGCTGGCCAGGGCTCCACATGGAGGCGTGGAGTAGGGAGGGGAGGTGGCAGGGCACTGCTGTTAGGATGAAATCTGAAATGTGAGACTCAAGTTGCCAGGGACTTCTTGGAGACACTCTCACACCTCACCAACCCGTCCATCCACCAACTTCCCCAAAGCAGCAGTAGCAGCCTGGGGATTTTGCTGATCAAGTTTCAGACATTCTGGTGGTGGAGAAGCTGAGATCAACAGCTTCGGGATCTGTCTGAGGCACCCTCTTCCTTCCCATGGACCCTGTACAATCTTCAGCATTAGCAAGAGGGGGACCAAACCCAAAAAGATTGTCAGATCTTCAGGGCAAAGTGGCAATACTAAAAGCAGATTTTGGTCCTCAAAGCAGCAAAATCCAGGGAAATGAAAGCCAGGCCAATGGGGCAAGAAAGTCTCCAGACCAAGAAGCCAGGGACAGGGATGAGACAGCAGTGGGGAGGGGAAGATGTGGATTCCCAGGAGAAGTCAGACCCTTGAAACAAATGGGGCCGCTCCCTCACCCTCCCCAGCTCTGCCACCTTGCCAGGAGGGTCTTGGCCCGCACAGGATGAGGAATGGTGCTTTTGTCTTAGGAGTCTTGGTAATTTAATACAGTAGCCCCCAAACTTTACTGTATTTTAAAATGGCCCAGTGAACACATTTAAAAACGTAGATTCCAGGCTGGGCACGGTGGCTCATGCCTGTAATCCCAACACTTTGGGAGGCCAATGCGGACGGATCACTTTAGGTCCGGAGTGCGAGACCAGCCTGGCCAACATAGCGAAACCCCGTCTCTACTACAAATATATATATATATATATATATATATATATTATAAATTAGCCATACATGGTGACAGGTGTCTGTAATCCTAGCTACTCAGGAGGCTGAGGCAGGAGAATCGCTCGAACCTCGGAGGTGGAGGTTGCAGTGAGCCGACATCACACCACTGCACTCCAGCCTGGGTGGCAGAGAGAGACTCTCAAAAAAAGTAGATTCCAAAGATGCTAATTTAGAGGAATCTGGATTCTCCCAGGTAAACAGTGTTGGAGGAAGTAGAAGAGTCTGACTCCTCCCGCAAACCCTCCCCTAACAAACTCCTACAACCCTCTCTAGAGGGACACTCCACGGATGCAGACACAGCTCTCCATTCATGGTGGAGCATGTCTCACTTTATCCAAAGGACTCCTCCAGGAAGGATCTATGCTTCAAACAGTTCATATCTTCTACTGCACTTGCCATGATGTGTTTCAAGTACAGGTTGAGCATCCCCAATCCGAAAACGTGAAACCCTTTGAGCCCCAACATGATGCCGCAAGCAGAATACTCCACACCTGACCTCACATGACAGGCTGCTCATGTGACACATTCTGGTCAAAACACACTCAGCACTTTTCATTGTGCATAAAATTATTTAAAATATTATATAAAATTATCCTCAGGCTATATGTATAAGGAATATAGGAAATAAATTTGTTGTTTAGACTTGGGTCCCAAGATATCTCATTATATATATACGCAAATATTCCAAAATCCAAAAAAATCAGAAATCCAAAACACATCTGATCCCAAACATTTTGGATAAGGGATACTGTATCAGGTGCTAAGAAAGTATTTACCAAGTGAATGCATTCCTTATCTACCTCTCAAAGGATGCCTGTTGACACTGCATCTTACATGTACACACAAAGATCCCTGATTCTATATGCTTGGCATGTCAGTGCCTGGTCGCTGCCAACACTCTCCCCAGCACACGTGTGAGCTTCTCTTTGCCCTGCATGTCAGCCCTATCCTGAGCAGCATGGCAGGCAAACGTAGCAAGTCCATTTTCCAAGGTGATCAGAATGCCTCCCTTGGGGTGACATCGGACCCCAGTATGTAGGCTGCAGGTAGCTCCAAGAGGCTCTGGATCCTTATAGTAACTACCCGAAAACATCTGAGTATTGCTACAGGCCAAGTGGCTGCCTGGGCTGTAAGGGGTGAGATAGAGACAGGATACGCCCTGTGAGATAAAGCCCTGGGAGATGAGTCCCGTCCCCAGAAGTCTTCGTCTCCCCCACACCCACGCCAAGGGCTGGGCAGGGCTGGGTGAGATCTAGCAGAGAAGGAATTGACCCTGGGCTAAACATTAACTCTACAGCAAACACCAGGAGCTGGGACCAAGTGGTACCGTCTTCCTGGGGACGGCGAGAAGGAGGGGGTGGAGAAGCCCAGGAGAAAACAGATGGATTTCGGTGGGGCATTGATCTCACCTAGGAAGAAACCAGTTAAGATCCCCACAGGAAACTGACCTTGCAGCCAAATCTGGATAGGCAGAAGCCACATGTGGGACAGGAGACGAGGAGGTAACTGAGCAAAGGAGGGAAAGGGAGACTGAGGCAGGCCTGGGGACTATGGAGAAGGGTAGAGAAGGGGTGGGGCTGGGCTGGACTGGGGGCTCATCTGAAAAACTCAGGAAGGGTGCCAGGAAGACCCTTCAAGTTGGGAGTGAATACAGAGGGGAGACAGATAGACGTGGAGGAGCAGCGTCAGTCCTGGGGCAACACCAGGTGCGAGGCGGGTCTCCTGCCCTCTCCACTGCCCACCCCCAACACCCTGAATTCCATTCCTACAAACCTTTGTTCTTTTGCTTTCTCGCTTATGCCAGCCACTCCCCAGGCTTGGCACTATCCCTCCCTCTCCTCCACAAAGCTGCAGCCCTAACTGCAGGTGCTTCAGGCAAGCAGGGTGCTAAGTCTCAGGTGGCTGCCAGGGTCTGGGCTCCTGTGCTCTGATCTCAGAAATGTTCCTTCTGGGGCTGCCATGGAGAAGACTGCCCACAGGAATGCGCCAGGAGACCAAGGAAGGAAACCCCTGTGACGTTATGCCCCGTTGGGGGCTGAGGGGGAGTAAATTTCACCCCTCCGGCCCCAGTGGCCCTGGCCAGGTTGCCCCTCAACTCTGCCCTTGGCTCCCTGCTGAAGGCAAAACCCTATTTCTGCTTTTCCCTCCATCTCATGTCTACTAGGGCAGCTCCCTTGATCTGAAGGCCCTGATGAATATGACTGGGGTGGTAGACTGGGGCTTCGGGGGTGAGGAGGAGTACATATAACTGGGCATGGGAGGACTCAGGGCATCTGTAGATGGCACTGCCTTCAAACCCCACTCTGGACCTGACACTCTCCTGCCATGGCCTCTCCCTGTGTCCCTGGGGTCCAGCCACTTGCCTCCGCATGACTCACTCTTTAGACCAAGCATGTTTGTCATCACGGCAATGGCTCCTCCCTGGCTAGCCATGTAAAAGGAAATGCTTTTGTCTTCTGCAGAGAGGCAGCAGGTGAAGGGGGAGGCTGGGGCATGGGCTGGTTGCTGGCTGGGCTTCCTTTCCTACCAGATCCAGGCTGTTCCAGTGGGCCTGAATGCTCTTGCTACTATCAGCGATTCTGCAGGGCACTGGCCCTCGCTGCTCTGACTCCAGCCAGGGGTTTCCTAAGCATCCCCAGGGCTGGGTGTTACAATGCCTTTACCTATCTGAAGGACGTCTAGTGTAATGAATGAGCCTCAGATATCAGAATGGCTGGAGCACTGACCCTAGGATCCGGAGAGAGGTTATAGAGGGCCAGTCAGCAAAGCTGAGAAGGGGAGAGGGATCCTGCCTGAAGGGCAGATTACAACCAGCCCAGCAGAGGCAAGGCAGGAAGGCAGAGCTCCCTAAAGGAACACAGAAAACCAGGTCAAAGCAGCAGGGGCAGGGCAAGGGCCTCCTGAAGAGGCGCAGATGACAGTTGTGGAGGGGTGCTGCGGAGAGGAGCCCGTTCAGCTGCAGCTCCTAAGGAAGCATCTGCACACGATAGCATGGACAGGAGCACTGCACATTGAAGGAGCAGGGTGCCCTGTCACCCGAGGGTGGACCCCCAGAGGGACCGCATGAGTCCAGGAGAGGACGGCCCCACACACTCCTCAGCAAAGAGCCCCTTGTGCGCTTGGCCTCTGAGAATGAATGATCTGAGCTAAGTGGAGAGTCAGGGATGTTTCTGTAATGCACTTGGGATGAGAGGGTGGAGGGTGAAAGGAGACAAGTGCGAATTAATAAAGGAAGAGGCAGGACAAGGCCAGGAAAAGAGAACATCTCGGAGGATGATGCAAAGAGTCGCTGAGGTCCAACCGCTTCTGCACAGACCCAGTGCAGGTGGAACCATCAGAAAGCAGGCCTGCGTCACGCCCAGCTCCTCCGCTGGCTCTCATATGTGTCATCCGAACCCCTGACTTCTGGCCCACCCCATCCTCCAGCCAAGAGACAGCATCTGCTTCTACCCCATCGCTATGCTGAGTACTCAGGTGGAGGCTAAAGGAGAAGGAATCAGGGGGAAATGATTGCGGAAAGAAGGGGAGAAAGTAAAGCCTGTTAGAAACAGACAGAAAGGGAAACCTAGCCAGGAGAATGGAAATCAGAGAAAGAAGCTAATGGCAGGAGATTAAAGGAAAGGAAAGGGGTGGAGTCAGAGAGCAAAGGGCTGAGAAGAATCCAAGGAAGCACAGGCTGAGACAAAACAAAAGGCTGAGTTAAAGAGCAATAAAAAGAGAAATGACAGATGAGAAGAGGAAGGAGATTAGCAACAAGGACAGGGGCTGGCCTGTCCAAAGGGAGATGTCTGAACTGTTTGACAGGCCTGCAGCCACGTGGGTCCTGTTCCCCTATGGGGGCCTGAATTTGTGCGATCTGTTCAAAAAGGTGCAAGGGAGAGTTGAGTGAAGGATGCTGGGGTCCCCATGACAGCTGGGCTGCGGGTCACTCCCAGGAAGCTCAGCACTCATCCCCCTCCCCTCTTCTGATGCCACAGGCCAGGAAACCTCCTAGAAGGTAAGGGGGTGGCTCAGAGATAGAAGTAGAGTCTGGCTTCTCTCCCACCCCAAGATACCTCAGCCCATAACTCTCTCCACAACTCAGCACAGCCCACCAAATTCTGCCTTGTTTGCGGTGCTGGGCAGGTGGCAGCCAAGGCTTGCAGATCAACAGCACCCAGGACGGACTGGTCACTGGGCAGCAGGATGTTGGCAGCCACAGGACTCGTGAGCACATGCCTGACTTTGAGGAACCACCCAGCGCCAAGGAGGAAAACACACACACAGCCCACACAATTGATCTGCAACCTTGTCCCTGCATTAAAACCACACCTCTCCCCTCCAGCCCATCCCCTGGCCAGAGTACCCTCCTCAACTCTGTCCTTCACAGCCACAGCTACTCCATGCCCATATCTCCTGCTGGAGCAGAACCTAGTGTGTCCAGGGAGGGGGCAAAGACGGCTTTCCCAGGATTCATCAGTTATGTGTGAGGAGGGCAGGCTCAGAGAGGCAAAGAGGATCGTCTGAGGTCAGCCCCTCCACTGTGAAGTCCCCAAAGGGCAGAACACACGGCGGGGGCCAGCTGAGAGCCTCAGACAGCTGCTCTGCAGGGGAAAATGTCCAAATCCCACCGCCCAGTTTGTGTGACTGAGAGGCAGTGGCCTCCGCCAGGCCTGCTTACCCCACAACAGTTTCTATGTATGCAGCAGCTGCCCAGGACACCCCAGGATGACCTAGACCGTGGCCCCATGCCACACCTTCACCACAGCCCAAGCAACAGGAGGTCTTGCAGGAAGGGCATGCTTTTGCAGCTATTAAAGGGGTACCTGGGACAGGAGTCAAATCCCATCACATGGCTTGACTCTTCTATCAGTGGGGGAAGTTTTCTGGCTGCATTTGCCCCGAAATGTTAAAGGAAGAAAACTAAGTTCAGGCCCCAGGCTGCCCCAGCACCAGAATTCTATCAGGCTCTGGAATGGCTACTCCCTCCCTGACTTGTCTCCTCCTTTAGGGTTGATAGACCCTTGTCTAAGAGCCTCGGTGAGGCAGGGGATACGGCTAGCCACGCCTCCTTGGTCCCCTGAATACAATCCTCCCTCCCCAAGGCTGCCCTGTCCTGCTGCAAAAAATAACCGCTGCAGCTGGTTTAGGAGCAAAGGGGCTGCTAAGAAGCCCACAGGAAAGCCCAATCGCACCCCACACCGCTTCCCCCCAACCTCCATCCCCCTCCCCCAATCGCACCCCACACCCCTTCCCCCCAACCTCCATCCCCCTCCCACTTCTCAGGTACCCAACAAGAAGGGAAACAGGAATACTTACATTATACCAACTCTGGCTTTTCTGAAAAGAGAAAATGAAAGAGAAGGTAGAGTTAGTCAGGGGAGAAATGGTGGGAAGGGCCAGGGGGAAGGGCACACAGATAGCGGAGGGTGGGCAGGGAGGAGGGTCCAAATGCAGCTGAATGCTTCCCATGTGGTTGCTCAGGAGGGGTCCTCCTTTCTCAAGGCAGTTCCAGAAAGGAGGCCCGGGAGCAGTCCATGCTGGAAGCCCACCGCGGGCGGGGTGGCAGGCAGCGGCAGCACCAGCTAGAGCTCAACCGGAAGGGAGTCGGAGCCCCATCGCAAGGTTCTGATGGGGTGAGGGGCGCGCGGTGGGCATTCGAGACCCAGTCCCCGAACAGGCCCTGACCAGAAGCAAAATGCTGATGGCGGCCAACGCAGCCTTCTGCTCTAAGACAGCCCCCTGTAAAAGGCAGGGTGGGACACTTTCGAGGTAGAAAGGGGACTACCTGAAACTCCCTCCAACTGCACTCTCAGCAGGCGGGTGAGTAAATCCCTCCTGTGCCAAAAAATGGGCTGTACCTAAACTGTAATGGTCAGGGAGTGCCTGGGGGTTCTGCGTGGGGCAGGAGGTTGAAGCACGTAATCACTAAGGGTCCATTCCAACCCAGTGATGCCATAATTCAGAACAAGCAAAACAGACCCCACCCCAGCCCCAGAACTTAGGTGTTCTCCATTCCCAGACCCAGGAGGAAGAGGACCTGCATGTGTCTCAGGGGAACAGGAGGGATAGCTAAGATCATGCCTTGTCGGTCTTCAAGCCCTATGGCCAGTAGTCCTTCATGTACATCCCACTTGAAAGATAGATGGACACGCAGCTAGACAAGCTTGTGTGCACATATACACACACATACTCATACACATACACACATGCACAAATACACAAGTACACACACATATACACAGACACACACACACCACACACACATGCACACACCGTGCACACACACATGCACACATACACACCACACACATGCACACATGCACACACACACGAGCACACACACATTCACACAGACACACATGCATACATACACACCACACACAACACAAATACACATACACACACACATACATACATACCACCCACACCTGCAGATATGCACAAATACACGTGCACATGCACACACACCAGACATATACACACATACACACAGACACACACATACACACAGAGACATACACATATATACACATACATTCACACACACACACACACACACGCACACACATGCACATGCACACACACATGCCTAAGCTCCATCTCTTGGTGGAGCTTAGATTATTTTCAGTTTTAGGGTTCGCTGGATGGGGGAACTTTGTTCACAGATCAATACCTTAGCTCTACCCAGAAGTCTGGAGCCCCTCCACCTGGTGTTAAAGCGTCCCGACCCAGAAGGGCAGACAAGAGTAGCCATGGTCCTCGAATGTCTGCTGTGTCTAGAGGGAAGGAAAAGACTACGCACCCAAGGGTGGGTGTGTGCCCACGGTGATGACCGCTGGTCATGTGATCTATCTCCTCATTCCATCTGAACTCTGTAAAGACGGTCCACCTTCACCCCCCACAGTGAAACCAGTCCACAGAGGAGCTGGAGGGGGCTGAGGGGCCTCGCGTGGGTGGGGCTGCTTCTGAGCAGCTTTGCCCTCACACATGCCCTCAATGGCCAGGATGTGACCAGAGGTCAATGGTAAGGCTCCCAGTACCCCTCTGCAAGGTGCTCTCCGGGGTCGCTTCCCAACCTGTCACCACGGTCCATCCAGAGGCCACACCCTCCCATCGTAGCCTCATCCCCACCTCCAATTCAGAGGTCTCAGCAGGTAAAGGGCCCAAATCCAAATACTAAAAACTATTTTTTTCCTGAGAAAGGTGCAGCCACATGGGAGTCTGGGCCCTGAAAACTCGCCTCTAGGCATTGCAGCCAAGGCTACCCGCTTCTGGAGGGGGTGGAGGGGGCAAGCAGGCTGTGCCTGGGGTCTGCACCTGGGGATGGCTCACTTCCTGCATCCTCACAAGAAGCCCTGATTCAAAGCCAACAGGGCAAGAGGCTGTGCAGATGTTCATTACAAAAGACACCTCCCAGCAGTAGGAAGGTGCGCTCTGGGAGCTGCCAGCCCCAGCAGCCCCACAGTCTCCTTGTGCCTCCTCAAATGCAACCCAGGTCATGAGATCCCTGCTTCACAATGGAGAAACCATCTCCCAAGCTCCCAGCTCCTCGTCTCAATGCCGTGACCTTCGTGTAAGACGCTGGGAGGAAAGGGGGCAATAGGAACATGGGCTGACAGGGGGACCCCAGATGCCTGTGACTCCTCCTGCACGGGGCTCCCTCCTGCCCCAGGTAGACAGAAGTAGATGGTCCCTTTGCATGGGCTGGCATATCAGTGCCTGTGCCTTCCAAATCTATGTGGAACAAAGTGTGAGGGTCACACACAGCCTCAGGCAGGGAAGCCAGTCCTGTCTTTAACCTGCTCTGTGATGCTCTTGTATCTAATGTTTGCTCTTTTGTAAAGGGTGGATAAGAACATGTATTAAAGAACTGAAAAGAAACGTGAAAGATACCAAGGAGTAGGACTGTGCTGAGGCTCTGCGGTGAACCAGCAATCTCCAGGCAGCTTCTTACCTTCTGCCACTGAGGGGCCACAGGAACAATGGGTCCCCCCTCCAGCCACGTCCAAAGCAGCCCCGGAGCCTGTCCACTGTGGGCAGGGGTCCCTGAACTCTGCCCAGAGGCACAGTCAATCCCCGTGGTTCTGCATTCCCAGAAATGAGTCCCAAAGGCTCTGCCAGACGGGAAGGACCCAGACCCACAGGGGCAGGGAAGTCAGAGGAGCTGCGGGCCTCTGAGGGTAAGAAGGGGCATCCCTCGTCCTCTGGCTTTAGTTTGCTGTAGCACCCCTATCTGGAGGACCAGGCCAGAGGGAAGGAAGGCACAGAACCAGGGAGCAGCGGTAGAGGCTTCTCTGACAGCTTATAAGTACACGGATTTGGCCAAAGAGGAAGAAGGGAGTCAGGACAAAGACACAGCTGTAGGGGACATGCCCATTTCTATCATTTTTTCTAGAAGGTCTGCAGAGCAAGCACTTAAAGGAATACAAGGCCCCTGGAAACAGACCCAGGTTACTGGGAGGTGGTTTCCAGAAACATCTCCCACCGCAAAGTCTGGGAGTCTGGAAGATTAAGGTGCGGGGTGTGCGGGAGGTAGTGGGGCAGGGACTAGGAGAGCTCTACATTTAGTAGGAGTTAGGAATAAAAAACAATTCTTACTTTGATCAGGTTTAGTCTGTCATACTGGAAAGAAAACCACAAAAATTAGATTTGGAAAAAAAAAAAAAGGAGGAAAGTCAAAGGAGGGTCAGTGCCACAGCGCCAGCGCGATGCCCGCACCGCGGTGGGGAGGCGTGCAGCGGGGCAGGAGAAGGCGCGCTTTGCCGCACCTGCTGCATGGCGCCTTCAGGGCAGGTGGGAGAGCGGCAGAACGGCCCCTCCCTCCCTCTGGTGGCCACAGGCTGTCACTACAGAGCGGAAGCTGCGCGGCAGCACAAACTCATTGGGAAGGAAGTGCTGGGGCAGGACTGCACCTAGGAGGGTCGGCCTGGGCAGCACAGTGATGGATCCAGAGGGGTCGGGCCTTAGCGATCACCTGGTGCCATGCCTACATAGTAGCAAGTGAGGAAACTGAGGCCCAGAGAAGGGAAGAAAGACACTGTGCCTGGGACCTGACCCCAGGGAGAAGCAGAGGCACTGGCCAGCTTGCCCAAACAATATAAGGCACGGTGTCCTCTAGGGGTGGCCAGGAGACAGGGAGTGAGGTGGACCAGCTACAACAATATCAGTAAAAATAGCTATGAAATGGCTTGCTGGGAAGACATGCGATTAACCCCAGAAGATGTTCCACGGGGAGGGGCATGTCCCCATCCCGCTACCAGACCCTCCTCTTTTTGCCGCAGCATCTGCTTCAGGCCCTGGCCTTCAAAGAACCTAATTCCCCTACTGGTTCTTGTGTTCCTCTTCTGAAGTCTGTGTGTCCTGCACATGCACGTCCCAGGCCAACGCAGTGGCTCCCAGCTCCACGTGGAATGCTACAGTGTCCCTCCTGGCACAAGCCCGTCCTATTTTAACTTCATTGAAAGGATGGCAGGGCAGGTGTCGATGGCAATGATCAGTGGGAGAATGAGGTGGGGAAGTGGGTAACCAATGTCAGAAAACTCAGAATATGTCTGCCAGGGATGGGCATGGTGTCCACTCAGTCTCTCAGGGGAAAGGAGACCTGCACTCACCCCAGCACCTCCCTCCTCAGTTCCTACAAAAAGGCCCAGTTTGGCTCCTGATTCCTGCTCAGCTCTCAGTCCCTTCCTTATGTCTCCTTTTAGCATCTCCAAAACCCCACTCAGAATTCTACCTGCTCCCTGACGCCTGTCCTGGCTGCCCCACTCAAATGATTTATCCTGTCTCGGAGCTTACAGAACATCCCCAACTACTCAAGAGCCAGGCTTAGGGTGTACAGAATCTGGATGGAAAAGTGTGCAGGAGCAGGGAGCGGGGAGCGGGGAGCCTGATGCCTGTGTGAGGCCATATCCACCCTCTTGCCAGCTGAGCCTCGAGCACCCACTAGTCCCACATCAACCAAGCCAGAGGTGGGGGGCACTCAAGAGGGGCTGCCACAGGGCATTTCAAAACCCCATTCCCAGATATCAGATATGCCTGCACCTGCCGAGCCACTGGAGCCCACAGAGATCTCCTGCTGGCTTCCTCGCTCCAGGTAAAGTTCCTCCTTCCCTGTCCACAGCCAGCAACGGCCATTTAAAATCCTCAGAGCCAAGATGTACGTTTAGTCAAAAGGCCACAGACTACAGGATTAGCCGAGTTGCCCCTTGTCCTTCCCTTAGGAAAAGGAACAGCTGTTCACCCTCCTCCTCCCCAAAGCACTGAGAGACTTGGGACTATTATTAAGTCATCCTCGGCTTCCCCTTCTTCAGGCCGCATCCCACCCCCTTGCCCCATGGGCCTTGTTGTTCCACAACACCTATCGCTCACCCTCCACTTGCTGCATGTTCTCCTATGGCCTCAGAATTCCTGGGCTCCCGGGAAAGACTCTGGCACTGGCCACATCTCTCCAGGGCCTGCCAATGTTTGCCAACCTCCAGGCACGGGCACCCCACCGTCTGGGAGAACAGCTTCCCCCTCTGATCATGATTCAGAATCCTAAGCACACCATGGACCCCAGTCTGGGCAGTGGGTAGAAATGCTAAGGGGTGCTCAGGCTGAGCAGCTCTCGAGTGGGGAGGACCAGAGTATGCAGGCAGAGCTCCTAAGGGCGTGGCTGCTGCACCAAGGAACTCATCGACCTGAACCCCTGCCCCCAGTCAGCACAGCCCTCCTGCCATCCTCACTCACCACTGCTGGGCAATCCAGAATCAACCACCAAAGGGGAGGGGCCTGCAGTATGACCAGATGGGGTCTCCTGCCCCAAAGGAATGAAACTAACGCCAGGCAGGACTCTGTTTCTTGACCGCACCATGTAAGGAGGGAATAAACTCCCAACCAGAGGCAGTGTCCAGGGAGCAGGCAGACATGGGTGCAGGGTGGGGAGTGGGGGAAGGTCTGTTCTCCGACATCAGGTGCAGTGAAACTGGGCCTTCAATGACTTCCAAGCCAGCCTGCCAGGGGACAGTGGGGCTGGCCCTTCTGGGAAAGGGACCAAGCAGGACATAAGGGCCAGAATCGGCAGGGCCAGAGGGAGGGGGTGCTGAGCACTACAGACAGATCGACACTAGAGGGGAGATAAAAGGACAGAGACAAAAGATGGCTTACTTTTGAGAGGCGCTTGTGAGACTAAGACCATGCATGCAAAGAAGGTATTTGGGAAATGGTGGGGAAGAAGAGGAAGAACAAGAAATCAAAAGACAAATTCAAGTGGGAAGCCAGCTCCCATGCCTCCCAGGGGTCCCCAACCCCTTCCCAGGCCCTGGGGGTCCCAGGGTGAAGAGAAGTTTCCTGAAGGAGCCCCTGGGCAAAGACATCTCCTGCTCCCCAAAGGACCGAGGGTGGGGAGGACATCTCTGGGGAACCATAACTAGCCCAGGCCCCCCCCGGGGCCTATTTTAGGCATATCCATGGGCCAAGGGCCCCGGTACTCAGGTGGCAGTGCGGACATCCTTGGGAGGATGGAAAGGCCCTGCCACCCTCCTCTCTGCCAGGTGAGTACCAAGTGGATTAGTGCAAAGGTAAGGCAGGAAGGATGGCCGGGGAGGAGGTTAAAAATAGCATTCTGCAAGGTTCCCTGAGGACTCTCCCTAGCAGTATAATGTCCCAAATAATGTTCCCTTCTACCCCTGCTCCAGGAACCAAATTTGAAAACGGTAGCAGGAATAAGCAGATGACCCCCTAATGATTCCCAGAGCGTCTCCCCTCCAAATCTAAAAAAAAAATATGAGCCTCCCTACCTCGCCCAGCCCGCCAAGAATGCTTAGCGGGGAAGATATTTAACTAGGGTCTCTCCTGCCTGCCCCGCCTCACCTCACTGGATAACGACTATCTCTGGGCCATTAGGGCTGTTCATCACCTGAGGACCATCGCAGATGTTCTCCGGCTCACCACCCCAATATCGCTCCCCGCAGCCCCTGACAAGGAGGTACCGCCTCCAACGGGGTCCCGCTCACCTTGGAATTCTTGCCGCCGCTCCGGCCGGACTGGGAGGAGCAGCTGCGCTGCACGCCCTGCTCCGGTGTGGACGGGGACTTGTCCGAGGAGTGATCTGAGCCCTTCTCCACCATGGTGTCTCTGTCCTGGTTCTGCGGGGTTGGCGAGCGAGACCGCTTCCGGAGGATGGGCGAGCAGGCCGGCGTGCTGCGGTTGGAGTTACTGGCAGTGCTGCGGCGGCAGATGGAGAGAGGGAGCGGGGTGGAAAGAGAAGGAGGAGGAAAGGCAGGCAGTCAGTGATCGAGGCCAAGGACAAGTCCAAAGGAGCCAGCTCAGGGAGCCAGGTGAGGGGCTGGGGAGAAACCGGGAGAGAGGGGCCCAGGCTGCGGCTCGCCGCACCGTAATACTGCCGCTGGCCACGGGAGGGCAGCAGTGCCCATGTGGACACAGACGCACGAGGCTAATGGGCAATCGACATTTAGACACGCATCCGTCCATCTGTCCGTCCAACCCGTTATTGTTTGAGCCCCTATTATACGCCAAAAATTGTCTGGGGCATATAGAATTTAATACCTGAAAGGCTCACTGGAGACCATCCAATATAATCAGCTCATTTTATACATGCTGCAAATGCAAAACTTCTATATTTTGTTCAGACATTTTTGTTCATGAAAATAACAATCACAGTCCTATTTTTCACAGCCTTCACATATGCATTATTTCTTAAAACATTCCACCATGGGAGTAATGGCAAGTACCATAATCCCTATGTTAAAAAATGAAGACCAGTGCCTGGCAGAGGAAAGCTAAATGCCCACTGATCAGAGAAACAAAGTGCGGCTCTTCTGATGTGTAACTCACCCACACCATATTATTTCCTTGTAAGGAAGCCATGTGGGTTCCTGCTTCCTCTGCCCAGGGTAAAGATGCACACAGCCGAAGTTCTCACATTCCATATCCCCATACCCCAACATGTATTCCCAATAAGTACCTTGTACTTCCCACAGGACCAAATCCACTTACACCAAGGCTTATAAGCTACAAATAAAATATTGACTATTTGATATCTCACTTCTGTTTTCAATGGACTAGAAGAAGAGATGAGAGACAGAGGGGAGAGAGAAACTGAATGCAGTTGAACGTTTGCTTTGCTTCCGAGAGTGGAGAAAGGAAAGAGATGGAGAAAGGGAGAGGCTAAGTAGAAAGTGCCAGCAGAAATGGGAAGGAAAGGAAATGTGAGATTGGAAAGCCAAAGAAGCACGGGGCCGGTGGGTGGGTGGGTGTCCTGCCCACCCACTCAGCAGTCTCTCAGGCAGGTCAGGCTTTGGGAACACCATGGACTCCCCCGCAGGCTGCATCCCAGCCTTCCCTCGGGGAGTGGGGTGCAGGGCTGAGGACACTGTCATTTGCATGAAGATGCAGCTGTGACCTCAGATGTCCCATTGGCCCCATTTGCAATGAAAACCATGCCCCTTTCAGCAAAACCTTCCACCTGGGCATCCTTAGCACAGAGAAAGGCAACAAATCCCAAGAGCCTAAACCAGCAAGTGTGGGCAGGAGGGGAGCTGGGGGCAAGCAGTGCGGTAACTTTTGGAAGGAAACTGATAAAGAAAAGAAAAAGGAGACCAGAGAAAAGGAAGATAAATTTGCCCCGACTATGTATGGAGAAAAGCAAGGCTCAATGTTCCACTTCATCCTAAAACAGAATTTGCATTTAAAATCTCATTTCTAATACTAACAATAATTGTTACTGGGGGAAGCCAAAGAGGCTCTTCCCATTTTTGCCCCACCCAATCCTTATCCTTACTCTCTAAACTCGTTTGCTACCATAAACTCTGGAGAAAGGAAGGTACATTCCTTTACTTTGGTTAGAGATGCCAGGCCGTGGGGCTGGTGGCAGGCAGATCCATGAGTGCACAACCCCTGGGGAAGCGTGGAGAGGAGGTGTCAACACACGTCTTTCTGGGGTGAGCCTCCTTGCCCTAGGGCCAAGTCCAGCCATAACCACATATTCCAAGGTTTAAACTGTCTTCTAGGATTATGTTACCAGAATAACGAGGACCTCTAACCTCTAGTCCCAGCTATAATAGTTTGCTCAAAAAAGAACTAGAGAAGTTGGGAGTGGTGGCATGAGCTGTAATCCCAGCTACTTGGGAGGCTGAGGCAGGAGGATCATTTGAGACCACGAGTTTGAGACCAGCCCCGGCAACATGGTGAGATCTTGTCTCAAAAAGAACTAGAAAAAGGATGACAATCAAGTACATGCCTATCTCAGACACAATGGCCCCACAGCCATTGTGTATTTTCCTTAGATAAGGAACATCTTCACAAATTCCAGACCCTGGAATGGAAAGGAGATTCCTTCATCCTTCCCCAAACCCAGAATCCCTGCTAACTGGCTTCAAGCAAGAGGTCGGCAACACACTCTAACCAGGAGGAAAACTGACTCCAACTATCCAAAACCACATGAGTCTCACATGAAATGATCAAAGCGTGAGAACTCCTCACCGCCCAGCAGCCCCACTTTAGCCCACCCTACACACACCATGCAAAGATCTACATACCTAAAATGCTGCCTTCAACACATCAGCCAATAAACAACTTGTACCATCTCTCTGTGCTCTTAAGGCTGTTGATCATCTGTGCTGTTCTTGGAAACTTCTCCCTTATGACACACACCTCTCTTCTACTCCTCTGCCTGTCTCAACTCCTGTCTCAACTCTTGCTACCCAGCCTGAAATTAATCCTTCCCTAAAGGTGAGTCTGTCACCTCCCTGGCCATCTCCAGCTTTCTCTAACTTCAACCAGGCAGAGACTCCTCTACCTGCTTCCGGCCCTGGTCACAGTCGCTAGCCTGACCCAACAACCTGCTGCTAGGTGGATGCTTCCTCCAGACAATGTCTTGTGAGTGCCCCACACTGAACACAGAGCTGGACATCTGCCCTCCCAGACCTCCTCCCACGACTGCCCATTCTCAATGGCAGTTTCATTACCAGGTTTCTCAGGCTGCAGACCCCTCTCTTCCATCTCACTCCACAAAAAAATGAGTCACTGAATTCCACCAGTTCTATTTCTACAAAGCTTTTTACCTCATCCTTCCCTTCCTTCCCCAGGGCCCCGGTTCAGGTTCAAGGAATTCTGCTCACCTTCTTCCAATAAATAGCCGGTTGAGTGGTCTTCTCTGCCTCCTTTTCCTCTTCCTACTCACTCACAGCTGTGTCATTAATCTTTCTAAATACAAGCCCAACATCTCACTGTGCTCTACCAGCTCCCACATTAAAGTCCCAAATCCTCAAAATGGAATCTAAGGTTCTCTGCTAAAAGTAAATGACAACTCTATGCTTTTTCTCTCCTTATATACTCTTAAAGAGCTTGCATATTCCACACCTATACACTTTCCCCCAATTCCCTTAATATACATGCTCTTTCTCCTGACTCCAAACTCCCATATGACTCACTACTTGAGCCTAAAGAGCCCTTGCCCTCCGCATCTTGCTGCTGGAGTCCTGCTCATTCTTTTTCTTTTCCTCCACATCTCCCTGCTGGAGTCCTGCTCATTCTTTTTCTTTTCCTCCACATCTCCCTGCTGGAGTCCTGCTCATTCCTTTTTTTTTTTTTCCTGTTCATTCTTCAAGACCCATCTCAAATCCCACTTGCTCCAAAAAGCTTTTGTAAATCTCCACCTTGGAGCTGACTAAAGCACTGAATGCACATAGCCTGGTATGAAGGACCTACAAACTCCTGGAGGCTCAGCCCTCTGCACACCCCACACGGCCCAGCAGGGCTCTGTAAGTGGCATGTGTTCCACTGAACTGAATCCCATCCTACTGACAGTCTTCACACCCTTGGCTTTACCAATCCCGAATATCAAGATGGCTCCCAAATCTGTACCTTCAACCTGCTAATATTCATGAAAATAGCTAAACATTATTGAGTGTTCATGAGCTCCTGGTACAGCACCGAGTACTTATTAAATATCATTTTGTTTAATCCCCCCAACAAACCCATGAAGTTGCAACAAATAGTATCATTAGTCCCATTTTTCAGGTGATACATTTGGATTCTTGACAGATTAATTCACCCAAAGTCACACAGATGGATGGGAGGCAGGGCAGGATTTCAAACTTTCAAACACAGGCCTATCTGACTGTCAAGCTCATTCTCAGAAGCAGGCATTCAATCGCGTTTGTTTGCCGGGTGGATAGAAAGATAGACAGATGGAAAGACAGTGGGTAGCTGGGTGAGTACAAAGAAAGAAGGAATCAACTTCCTGCCTCCAGGCTTCAATCCATTCTCTCTTTTCCTGTCAAAGTGAACTTTCTAAAAAGAGGATTTAGCATTTTTTTCATCCTTTTCGATGATTAAAGACCCCTATAATTTCCCATCCTCTGTGGAATAAAACCTGAACTCTAGACTATACGTTCCTCAATTATCTCACTCAGCCTACCTCTGAGAACCCCAAAACTGGCTACCTTTCCAGTGCACCTCTGCCCCAGCCATCGGGGTCTACCTGTGCCTCTGTCTCAGCCATCGGGGTCTACCTGCGCCCCTGCCTCAGCCATCGGGGCCTACCTGCACCTCTGCCCCAGCTATCGGGGCCTACCTGCGCCTCTGCCTCAGCCATTGGGGCCTATCTGTGCCTCTGCCCCAGCCATCGGGGTCTACCTGTGCCTCTGCCTCAGCCATTGGGGTCTACCTGCGCCCCTGCCTCAGCCATCGGGGCCTATCTGTGCCTCTGCCCCAGCCATTGGGGTCTGTCTGCAGATCCTTTTGCCATGCACACTCACTCTTCCGTGTCTCAGCAATCTCTCTCTCTCTCTCTCTCTCTCCCTCCCTCCAATCACCTGATGGACATCTACACTTCCAGACTAAGCCCACATATACCCCTTACATGTCTCCACCCGGTGCTCTACCTCCACTCTGATCCTTCTCTAGAAAAGAAGAAATGTTTGCAGTTCTAGTTCTAAGTCAGCAAAGTCAGCACTAAACTTGCTAGAGTCCTGAAACTCTTACCAGGTAACCCGTTATCCCATAGATTTGGATGTCCTGCTGAGCAAATAAAACCAATTCCTGAGTATCTTCTAACACATAACATATATAACATAACATAATGTTTCAAACAAACTTTATAATGTGCCATTCATCTAACCCTGCCATCATTATTAATAACAGGATTGCATTATATTTCAAAATCTTGGGATTTAAGAGCTAAAAATAAAAAAGACCTTACATATGCTGTAGGGATGGAAGGAAGACTGGTGTTAGATGGGCTATGGGACTAAGACTCCCTCCCTTAGGGTTAGTATATTCAGCTCTCAACTTCACATGTAAGAAACCTAAGTCTAGGGGGGTTAAGTACCTAGACAAGGTGATATGACTTTGGATCTGGCTCTTCAGTTCCACAAATATTTCCTGACCACCTGACATATGCGAGGCATTCAAGTTCATTTTGGTGAATGAGAAAGGATCTGTGTGCTTGGGACATTTCTAGTCAGGAAGAGCTAGAGGCCTATTCTTCCCATGTTAATATAATCAATAAGTAGGATGACAGAAGGGAATAAAGGAAAACAAGAAATGCTGCCTTGAGGATGTGGCACTTGAGCTAGATTCAGAAAATGTGTTGGAGTTAGCCAGGTGAAGGGTATGGGGTTCAAGGAGGGCACGGTAGGAGAGAAGAGAATGTTCGGGGTGGCGGAGAGCATGAACAAGGGTGAAAAGGCATAAAATAGCATGGGATATATGGAACATTGACAGAAACCATGAGTCACCAGCTATAACATGCTCAAGCTGATGTTTTAGAGATTCCTGTAATCATCAGCTGTCATTCATAATAGGTCCTCTAAGACCCCCACCAGCCACCTTTAAGCCATGGTAGGGGCCCCAGAGGTCATTCATTCATTTCCCCATCTCCCCTCTTTTTAAGACTGGCAACACAGGCTATTATTGCTCTCCTCCCCTGGTTACCTTGTTAGCAAACAGTGTTCCCTAAAGTCTGATCACAGTATCTCATGCTACCTATGGTTTGATCCTACCTCCTATAGTTAGGTCTAGCTGATGTCCTTGAGAAAAGAGAAGTAGAGAAAGAGGATGAGGACTCTTCAGGCTTTCTTCAGTGACTCTCTGCAGCATCCCTGCCCCCACCCTCACCCCCCCACCCCCCATCTCAGACACGATGGCCGCTACACCACTTTGCTTGGCTTTCTTCCTCATCCTTATCCCTGGTGTGGTCCTGCGGGCACAAGGCAGACCTTGTCAGCAAGCCAGCTCCCTGATCAGCTACACATGCATTTTTCAGAATCCTGAGTAGGGCAGAATAGTTAGTTGGTGTTCCGGTGTTCATCACTTGAGTTAACTTGTTTGCCTTCAGAGAAAATCATTTCTGCCCCAGATATTGCAAAATATGTACCTGTCTCTCTGGCCCCAGGTGCCTCCACCTGCTTGGACTGCAGCTGCTCCTTCCTGCTTCCCTCTGCAGTGCACACCCTGGCTGCCCCAGCCCTGGCACATTCCCAATCAGACTGTCAGCTCCCCTCCCCACACATGGACACTGCAATGAAGTGTTGACTTCATTGTTTCTTCTAAGCCCAGCCCTACAGTGACCTAGATGATCAAATGTATGGCTGTAATCATCTCAGTGCCAGGAGCACTGGTAATGAGAGATACAAACACCTATCTCATAGGACTACTGTGTTAAATGAAATAACCTAAGTAAAATATTTAGCACAGTGCTTGGTACGCTCCATAAATATTTTTGAGCTGCTGTTATTATTAAGAAGGCTCTTGGCTGGGTGCCGTGGCTCACACCTGTAATCCCAGAATTTTGGGAGGCCGAGGCAGGTGGATCACTTGAGATCAGGAGTTTGAGACCAGCCTGACCAACATGGTGAAACCCCATCTCTACTGAAAATACAAAAATTAGCTGGGCGTGGTGGTGCACACCTGTAATCCCAGCTACTCAGGAGGCTGAGGCAAGACAATCAGTTGAACCTAGGAGGTGGAGGTTTCAGGGAGCCGAGATTGTGCTACTGCACTCTAGCCTGGGTGACAGAGCAAGACTCCATCTCAAAAAAAAAAAAAGAAAAGAAAAAAAGAAAGACTCTTGTTCCTCTCTGTAAAATGTGGAGTAAATATCCTTGTCCAGTTTCCTCAGAGGCTTTGATGTTCCCAAGTGTCACTTCCCATAGTAGGAAGCAGGAACACAAAGGATACTTCCTTAACATGCAGAATCCCAGCCTTAACCTGATACCACCCCCCCAATAAATGAAAATTTCCAGTGGATGGCCTTAGGAATCTGCATTTCAAAATAAGTATCACGGTTGATTCTGAAGCACTCTGAAGTTTGAGAACGACTACACTCCCAAGAAACTATCTCTTAAGTATCAAGGAGTGGGTGACATATCTGCCCCAAGTGACAGAGACCTGTTTACAACTCTGGGTATAACAGTGTGCAGTGTCCACCAGGTAGGTGGACCTGCTGGAATAGTAAAATCATTTGAGCTTGTCATAGGAGTTGCTAATGTGGAAGAATCTGACGTGGAGATGATGAGGTGTAGGCAGAACCCGATGGGACATCACCTTTTGATGTAGGAGCCTAACAATTACCATTGGCGCGAAGGCCCACAGCCATATCACAAGCACCTCCTCTGTCCCTGCCATTTGTAGCATGGGGTAAACGCTGATGACTAGCCCCTAATTCCTAAGAGAAGACTATCCTGTTTTCCAGTTACACACGTCCTATCCTCATGCTGATTCCAAAGTTTCATTAATAATCCTTCTCAGTTCTTTATAATGCCACTGCAAATATCCATACGAATTAGACAGCTCCCCTTTGAATTTTCCCATAGCACATGCTCAAGTGGCTGAGAGAGGAGAGCCACAGGTGTATTTGTATAACATTTGCATGAAATTTACATGCTGCCTGCAAATGCCTCCATTTGTAGGTCTGCCCCACTAAACCAGTTCCAAATTCAGAGTCTATGAGGACTCCATGAAGATGGTTATTCTTTCTGTATTATCGCTAGTTACTTGCTAGAGTCTACATTCTGTGCCCATGTATTATCACTAGTCCCTTGCTAGAGTCTACATTCTGTGCCCATGTATTATCGCTAGTCACTTGCTGGAGTCTACATTCTGTGCCCATGTCATGGCAGGTGGGAAGGGCAGACCCAACCAGAACCTTGTAGCGGGGAGTGAATAGCCCAAATCACAAATGCCAGCAGGGCTCCCAATTCCCCTTGGATCCTCCTCCTTAGATAGCAAACTACCAAGTCACTAGTAGTGACCTGGTAAGGCTTGCTTCACTCCTTGTCATAACCCCCTGAAGTTCCTGGTCTCCGCTCCTTTTACTCATGAAAATAAACCCACAGTCCCAAGTTCTCAGGAGATTTGACTGGTTCAGAAAGAGAGCTGAAAGGGCCTTTCAGGTCCAACCCTCTCACTGCTATGAATACAAAAGGTCCAGAGAGATGACACAACTGTCCACCAAGGAGTTAACAGACAGCAGGATGGTTCTTCCCCTTCACAGCTCAGACTCAGGTGCCTAACAGTGCCAATCTCAGTGCCTCCCCTTCCCCACACACATGCTTTTCAGGATGCTGGATGGGGCTGGGGTTCAAAAGCATAAGACCTGCACTGTTCTAAGAGGAGCTCCCTGTGGCCATGCCTGGAACCTGCTCTCTGTGTGCCTATCACTGGCATCTAAACCTGGTGATAACTGCAACCGGGTCCAGTTCCCTTTCTAGGGGAGAAAATCAAGCTGTGATTACCTGTTTGAAAGAAGGAACCAGAACAGCTTTGAGAAGAGATGTATTTTTTTCCCCACAGCATAGAAGTTCTCTTCCCAAACTTACAATAAAGCAGAGTCTCAGCCTGGTCCAGGCGTGCCACACGTTGGCCTAGATTTAGCAGCAGGTTGCATTTCAGCAAGGGACAGAAAGGGAAAGGGCTCCCAAGCTAACGCCTTTCTTCCCTGTCACAGTTCCTACAGATGCCATCTGCAGATCTGACACAGAATGGGCCTTCCCTACCTGCTGCAAGGGCAACATTTTGACAGAAATGAACCTCTTGTCCCCTCTCCTCCATTTGGGAAAATTGCAGAGATTCCTGGAGGCCTTTCCAAATTGGGATCTTGGGTGAAGTATACAAGGTGTTCAGAGACAGGGTCTGCCCGAAATTTGGACCAAAGGTGGAACTGGACTGTTGCCAGGTTCAGACCACTGGTAGAGACACCTTACAAATGGAAGCCTGACAATTCTCCAGGCTCATGAAGCAGCCACTGTGGGCCATCCAAACATTCACTCAGCATCCACACGGCCCATTCCCTACCTCCTTCTGCACTCCGCCCCTCACATGCCCTATCTCCGTAAATACTGTGCAGATAATTCAGGGCACTTCTTATGGGCAACAAGCCCCACTTACTGATTCCTCCTTCCCTGTCTTGTATAGATATTTAAGTTAAAAAAAAAAACCCAAAACTTAAAAAAATTTTTACAAAGAAATTTAAAGGTGGGACAGCCCATCCAAAACATTTGCAGCCAGCTGACTAATTTAATACCTAGACACAGTCTCATTAGGGATCTCCTCAAGCCTGGAAGGAATTACTTGGTGCAAGGGAAAGTCTGAGCAGTGACTTCGGTTGTTGATGAATTTATTAATTGACTAATTAACATAAGGGCAAAGTCCATGGAAAGTTTTTGGCGAAGTAGAGAAAAGTAGCACTTCAGTTACCCTTCCACTGGCGTTCTCAGTCCAGAGAGGTGATAGGAAGAGCTGGACCTGGGCAAAGGTTGTTTGCTTTTCCTGCTCAGGCCAAGGAGAAGAGGTCCTTCATCACCATGGCTGGAGTCTCCATCCATCCCACTCCCCCCTGCTGCCTGGCTTTCCTGCAGCTTCTGTTCAGTCCAGAGTTTGGAATTCAATCCAGGAACAGGCATGACAAACACTATTTTTCATTTCCATGGAGACAAGGCCCTGCAATAGAACCAGGACTCCATGCCTGAAATGACAAAACAGCCTGACCCACTTTTCCCCCTTCCTACAAAAACAAAATAAGTTTGTTTGGGTCCTGCCAGAGCCAAGGAGAAAAAAGCAAGAGTTCCTGTTATCTCAATGGATATTTCAAAGAGGAACAAATTATAACCATCTTTGAAAACACTGATAATGCTACAGAACCAGTGTCAGAAATCAGACATAAATCACTTTACCCAAAGGGCTCATCTGCAGTAAATCCATTCTGCTTCCTCTTCCGAAGCTGCTGGGAGAAGGTTCATCTCCCCTAAGAGAAGGATTTAATGACCAGCTATCCAACTTTTTATAGAATCCAACTGTTTCCTCAACTTGTCTTGCACCATTTCCTCCCTCATTTTATTCTAGCCTCCCTGGACCTTTCTTTTTCTTGAGCAAACCCAGTTCACCTAGGATATTGGCACTTGTTGGTCCCACCGCCTGGAACTCTTACTCTAAAATTTTGAATGCTGGTTCCTTTTCAGCCTTCAGATCAAAGCTCAAATGTCACCTCCTCAGAGCAGACTTTCTTGAAGGGCCACTCCATGTAAAGTGGCCTTCCTAACCCCAGGCAATCATTACCATGTGGCCCTGTTTCTCTTCGCTGCCCTTATAGGAGCGGAAATTGTCTTGTGTTGTTGTTGCTGTTTCATTGCTTACTACCAGGCTGAGCACTCCATGGGGGCTGGGGCCATGTGTATGTGTGCTTCCCCAGTACCTCCAGCAAAATGACTGGCACATACTGGGGTTGCAGATATATAGTCCATGAATTTTAAAAAGTGGGATCTTCTTTCTTTTTTCTTTTTCTTTTTTTTTTTTTTTTTTTTTGCGACAGAGTCTCGCTCTGTCTCCTAGGCTGGAGTGCAGTGGCGCGATCTTGGCTCACTGCAAGCTCCGCCTTCTGAGTTCACACCATTCTCCTGCCTCAGCCTCCAGAGTAGCTGGGACTACAGGCGCCTGCCACCATGCCCGGCTAATTTTTTGTATTTTTAGTAGAGACGGGGTTTCACCATGTTAGCCAGGATGGTCTTGGATCTCCTGACCTTGTGATCTGCCTGCCTCGTCCTCCCAAAGTGCTGGGATTACAGGCGTGAGCCACCGTGCCCGGCCAAAAAGTAGGATCTTCTTAAAGCCATACATTCCATTGTTCAGCCACTCTGATAGACATGTCTTTATAAAGCTGGCCCCAAATCTGCCTTTTTAAAAAGGCCAGCCTTTTAGTCCTTTTTCTGGCTCTTGGGTCCATGAAAACTAAAATATGACATCACTTCCAGACTCTCTGCTAGCCTTGTCACTCTGTCTAGACATCAGGGTACCTGATTTAAAATCCTGAGCTGATTGGTGTCCTTGAGAAAATCACTTTTTCTTTCTGTGCACCTGTGTTTGTAGTCTGTTGCATGATCACAACCTATTTTCCTGGAGTAAGAATCCTTTAAAGAATAAACCTAATTAGACCATGCATCCCAAAAGTAAAGAGCTTCCTATAATTGCTCATGGAGTGAAACAGGATTAGCAGTGGAATGTGAATTCCCAGTTAAGAAACTGAATCCTGTTCCTAAATTCAGTCCTTTCCACATGGCAAAGACACGGGATGAGAGTACAGATTGTGGCTAGGCATATATTCAGCTAGTTCCTACATCCACAGCGCTGGGACAATAAAGACTTAAGATAAAGCAGAAGATACTAAAATCAAACATAAGAACTTACTGGTGTTGTACAGTTTCCTTTTCCTGAGATTGTTCAAAACAGAACAAATGCCTAACATTTAGGGGACAGTCCTGCTGGGTTCACAGGCTGGGTGTTGGCTGAGCTGATCTACAATAGTCTGTAGTTTGGAAGGAGCCCATAGTGGTCATGTAATCCATCCTCCCACTAGGTGCAGGGCTCCCTCTGCAATGGCCCTGACAACAGCCACCAGGCCTCTGCTTCAGATCTCCACTGACAGAGCTCCCACTGGCCAGCTGCTTACATGTTGGGGCAGCTCTAATGGCACTCTTATGTGCCACAGTCCTCATTCCTCCATGACTCTCAGCGATCATTATCTGTCCAAATCTCTTTGATTTTAATAGTCTTTAGAAATTAACCTAACCTTGCTTGACTCAATGTCATTAAGCGAGAATTTTGGAGCACCTCTAACTTTGTATTACATATTCATCCTGAGGGCCCAATAGGACAGCAACAGTATCACAGTTGTTTGTATCCACATGATATTAAATGTGATATTGGGCACACAGTAAGAATTTAATACTTTCAAAATTGCTTCTATGGCAAGTTGCAGTGGCTCATGCCTGTAATCCCAGCAATTTGGGAGGCCGAGGTGGGAGGATTGCTTGAGGCCAGGACTTTAAGGCCAGCCTGGGCAACAAAGCAAGACCTCATCTCTAAAAAAAAAAAAAAAAAAAAGAATTAGCCAGGCGTGGTGGCAGATGCCTGTAGTCCCAGCTATTCAGAGGTTGGGGCAGGAAGATCACCTGATCCCAGGAATTCAAGGTTGCAGTGAGCTATGGTCACACCACTACACTTCAGCCTAGTCAACAGAGACCCTTTCTCAAAATAAAATAAAACATGAAATTACATTAATAAAAGTATAAAATAAACTTGCCTCTAACAATCTCAGTCAACTCTTAAGTACAATCCCACCCAAAGTATTTCAGAAGCCCAAACATTCAAGGGAATAGAAACTTGTGAAAGCAGAAAGGTGCTAAACTCTCCCAGGAAGCCCCTTCCTCAAGAGATTTCCAATCCACTGGGAGGCCAAGACCACTGGAACGAGGCAAGGAGTTCAACTGAATAGAACTTCCAGCTTCTCCTGTGTTTGCCCTCATCAAGGGCCCCTCCCCCATCCTCAGCAAGAGAAATGCTGCTACTAAAACCAAAAGGAATTCCTGCAGGATCCATCCAGCCACCCATCAAACAGTTGGTGAGGACCATGTTCTATGCCCATGCCAGGTAAAGGTTTAGGCATTGGGGATACTGTCCCTGACTCTAAGAAACTCACAGTCTGATGGAAGAGACAGACATGTAAAGAACTAACACTGTGCAGTATCTCCCATCACCACTCGTCAAGGGAGACAGGCCAGGAAACTGAGGAATGGCCCCCAGGAGTTAGGTGGCCTTCCTGACTCAGGTCTTCCTCATGTCTGATCTGGGGACAAATCACTCCTCTCTGAGCTTCCGCTTTTATTATGCAAGAACAAGAATGGATGCTGCCTAACCCCCACAAGGACATGGAGGAGGATTACAAAGAACATATAGAGAATATACTGTGAAGAACTGAGAGCAGTAGCATCTCTGAGACAGAAGGACTCAGATCTAAATTAGGCAAAGCATCCAGAAACAAAATCCAGGCAGTCTGGGCCCACAGTTAACTCAGCATCACCAGCCTTTTCTCTGGCCAGGGCCACATCACCTCAGCGCCAGAGGTTGCTATGGTATTGTCAGCTCAATGTTCCTCGAGAGGCAGTCAGACTAAGGCTGTGCAGGTGGGGGAGAAGTTGTGACATGCCACATGCCCTGCCCCTTATATCACTCCTCCCCTGACCTCACTGGCCTACCAGGATGGCTAATCTCTGCCTGACCACTGGGATTCAAACCTGGTTCTGGTTTATTTTTCTGCTATAACTCAAACCGAAGCATACCAAAGAATGACCACATGTTAAAGTCAGAAATTTTAGAATAGAGAAAACTGTAAGAGGTCGGTCCTGCTGCTGGCTTCAAGCAGATGCCCGTCAACCAAGAGAGGCTTTAGTCTAATTTAAAATACATTCAGGGTACGAAATCCCAGGGCTTTCCCTTGCCACCCTTCTCATTGTCTCCTGCTATCATCAGGAAGTTATTTATGATTTTAAAAAGAAAAAGCCCAGCCTGGGCAATATAGGAAGAGCTGGTCTCTACTGTACTTTTAAGAAAACTAAAAAATGTTCTTAAAATTAGCCAGGTGTGGTGGCTCACGCCTGTAATCCCAGCTACTTGGGAGGCTGAGGTGGGAGGATTGCTTGAGCCCTGGAGACAGAGGTTGCAGTGAGCCGACATCATGCCATTGCGCTCCAGCATGAGTGACAGAGTGAGGCCTTGCCTCAAAAAAAAAAAAAAAAAAAAAAAAAGAAAAAACCCTCTGTTCTATTGCACTTAATCCCATTTTCTTTTATTCCAGCTATCCTAGACTGCAGGTCAGTTCATCAGTTATAACCCTTCCCCTGTTTCTATCCTCCTTTCTTTGGGTGAAACAATTCTACTTCCTCAAACCTATTCTCCGAAGTTAAAAATCACTTCTCCTACAACATCCCCACCCAATCTTTACCTCTCAAGGGCCAGTCACTAATTGATGTATAACTCATTGCACCTTGGGACAGCTCTGATAGTTTTTATTTTAAGCTCAAACTGTTTCCTGTGGCTTGCTACCAAAGGTCCCATCCTACTCCCTTGTGAGCCATAGAACAAATCTAATTTCTCCTCCACATGACATTTTCACGTGGCTCTCATGCCTTCTCGGGACCTGCTGGACTGTCACATTAACATGGCGATGGCTCCCTTAGCCAGTGATTGGGCTCCGTCTCCTCTGAATGGAGTCCGGGTGATCTCAACTTTCTTAACTATGAAGCCCAGATGCCCAGACATAGTTGTAATACTGCAGAGAAGTGGCCTGAGCAGCTCAGAATAGAGCAGAATCATCACTTCACCTGCTTTGGGAATGATAATGCAAACATATGTTTTCAGTCATTTTCTGAATCAAAAGTATAAAGAAATTGCTCACTGTTCCTTTATGAGTCTCTGGGCATAGTGCTTCAATCTTATCCTGTAGGCTAAGTGGGGTGCATATCCCTCCAAGAAGCAAACACCCCCACCACTTCCCCCAATTAGACAAATCCAAGTTTCGGCAGAAGGATGAACAATTTTACCCCAACTCAGGTTACACTATAATTCTGAGTGTTTATATGAGGATCTCTAGGCCAGATGCAAAACCAGAGACCTTAAGAGTCTCTTATCTGGAAACAAGAATAGTGTTTGCATTTTTAAGCGGCTGAAAAACATCTGGAGAATATTTTGTGACATGTGAAAATGATAGGAAATCCACATTTCAGAGTCCATAAATAAAGTTTTATTGGGAACACAGCCATGCTCGTTCGTTCATAAATTGTCCACGACTGTTTCTACTGTGCAAAGCAGAATTGAGTAGCTGAGACAGCCCGGCCCACAAGGCCCCCAGTATTGACTATCTGGCTTTGTACCAAAACAGTCTGCTGGCCTCTGGTATAAACAGAAAAGACCTTGAAAAGGTCAAGGGGAGGGTGCCTGCATCTCAACCATTGGGAAAAAAGGGCTGCAGGCTTGCTCCTGTCAGCAGAAGAAATTTGTAGGGCCAGAAAAGAAAGAAGCAGGGAGGGGGCGTGGGAGGTGTTTAGTTTTAGGCTTTTAAAAAAATTATTATTAAATAGAGGCAGGGTCTCGCTATGTTGCCCAGGCTGGTCTTGAACTCCTAGGCTCAAGCGATCCTCCCACCTCAGCTCCCAAAGTGCTGGGATTACAGGCATGAGCTAGCACACCCAGCCAGGAGTTTTTCTTCTAGGTGATGACAGCTTTTATTCCTTCATTCTTTCCATAAGTGATTGTTTTGCAGTTGCTTAAATGCCTACAGAGGTAACTGGACTAGCTGATTCTCCACTCCCCACCCACCCCCAATCCTCACTGGGCACTACTTTTTAATCATGGCCTTGACATTATCAGTCTCTTGCTACGGGTGACTCCCAAAAACATCCCTTTCCCTTACCCTTCTTCCAAGGCCAGCTTTTTTCATCTTGGTTCCAAACTTCTCTAACCTGCCGAGTGCTATCCAAGGCAAAGGCTAGAAATATGACCACCATTCAAGGTCAGCTGCGGAGGGAGGAGAGGCAGGAGGTAGAGGAGCGAGGGGGTCTCCCCGGAGCAGAGTGTGCTAGCAAGTATCAGAGAAGAGGCAAAGATGGCTTTCTCTAGCCCTGCCTGAGCTCTTGGCTGAGGCCCCGGGGAGAGAGCAAGCTCCAAGTCCTCCCCCAGCCCTCTACTTCCTAAATCAAGCAAATAACTAACAATGCAAGGAGGTGAGGGGGAGTAAGGCCCAGCCACTGGGTAGCTATTTTCTCAAAATACATGGCAAATCTCTGTGCCAAATGCTGGCTAAGCCAAAGAATAAACAAATCCCTTTATTTCTCTGAGATGAGAGCTATCAACTTCCCCTCTCATCCTCTCCTTCTGCTGGCCAGATCCATCTGTCCCATGGCCCTCTCCCTGTGGGATAAGCAGTGTCTGTCCATATCTTCCTGACCACAGCTCTGGCCAGCTCCTACCCGCCCCCCGCCCCCTGCCGGGAGGCACTGCAGAGGGAAGCCAGCAGGTGGGGAACAGGAGCACATGGCCTGTCCACACCTCCCCCAGAAGCTCTCGGCCAGTTCTCCATGATGCATTGTGCCACTAATTCATTCCTCTGCCCTCCTTTCTCCAAGTTAGAGGGTCCTGAATAAGTCTTGCTGGACAAGGAGACCATCATCACCCTCAACCCAGCCTCTCCCTCCAGCCCACCCCAGGGCCACCCCTCCGTGATCCAGAGCTCAGCTCTAGCAGTGCTACTATAGAGGAGAAGAGAAAAGGCTAGGGAGGGAAAAGAAGGTGGCATCTCTGCAGCATGATGTCACACTGGCTGCTTTCGGATCCCCAGAACAGAAAACAGAAGCAAACAACATGGACTCCGGATTTACTCTGCCTTGAAAGGTTTGTGTTCCTGGCAGCTCTAAGCAGCCTGCGTCAGATGAGAAAAGCACACAACCAGAAAGACAGGTCTTCACCACAGCCCCCAGGGCCCCATTCTGACCCCAGGACAGAGCCACCTCTTCCAAAAAATCCCACGAGGAAACAAAGACGCACACACACACACACACACACACACACACACGCACGCACCAGGCGTCAGCACAAGTTAGCACTAACCTGGAAGCCATTAGGTAGGAACAGTAGCAGAGTGCAGTGCAGAGAGGAACTCATTCATTCATGCATTGGGCAGTGGGGGGCAGGGGCGGGGAGCGGGGGCCCTGAGGAGGCTGGAGGGCACTCACCTCCATGACCATCCCAAAGCCCTGTTTCTAACGGGGGAGGGGACTCGGGCCAGGGCTCTCAGAAGCTGGGGGCGCTTCTTTGCTCTGCTGTTTCACACCGCTGTGGCATTTTAAGCATGACTCCCCTTTATTTCCCTCTCCCCCACCTCCCTCTGCGGCTGTTATTTGGTGTGGTCGTGCCGCCTTACAGAAGTCCCTCTCTCTCTCTCTCCCTGGCTCCCTTTCTCTCTCTCCCTCTGACTCCCTCAACAGACAGCTGTTCTGAGCTCAGGCACGCACGCGCACAGGCGCACAGACACACTTAGACACGCACCCCTCTTGCGCGCAGACACGCACACGCGCACACGCGCACACACGCACACGCGTCGCCTGCCGGTTTACATAATGCAACTCTTTGGTGCAGTCAGCTTGCCGGCGCTCAATTATTCATGCCAGCGTGGAGGACACAGCCGCTGGGGCTGCGGGGAGGGGGGGGGGTTTCCTCTTCACCCTCTATCCGACAAAACACAAGACCATGTTCCCCGGAGACTCTGCTCCCTTCGCTGCCACCAATTATTTCCCAGCTGCTGCCCACTAGGTCGACCTGTATCAAGGAGGTGACACTAAATAAAAACACAGGTGCCTGGCTCTAAAGAGAGTCATGCATCCTTCAAAGGATGACGGCTGCTCTCACGGCCCAAGCCCTGGGAGTAGAGGAAGAAAGGAGGCCAGCACTGAGACCATACTCCGCAAGAAAAGATGGCCGAGGGCCTCTTCAGTGTAGCTGCTCCCAGACTTCCAGGATGCTCGCCTCTCCGGCAGGTCAGGCTCTCACAGACGGCAAGAGTAACACTGAGGGAAAGCACTTACATTCGTGGCAAGGCAGAGTCGCCTGGGTCTTCTAATTCTAAGCTGCACCTCTTAAAAGTGTTTTTTTTCTCTGTCCATTCACCGAAATGCAGTATTAGTACTCAGACAGCCCCCAGAGGAAAGTTCTGGCAGTGCCAGGTATTCTATTCAGCAACGATATTAATAATATTTTGAAAGTCATTCATGGCTTACAAAGCATTTTGCCTACATTCAATCATTTCATTCCCACCACAATCACCTAAATACTGACCTGTCTAGTGGATCTGGAAATTGAGTCCTGGAAAAGTGAAGGTCCCATGCAAGAAAGAGGCAGAGCTGGGAATCCAGATCACCTGCCTCTAGACCCATGGCGATTAACTAATTGCCTTACACCCCAACTATCTGAGAACCACTGTTATCTCTTGAGGGATGTAGCACAAAACCGACAACACTAACAATGATGATGGTTAGCTCAGTGCCTGGGAAACTTTAATCCCCTAAGAATCTTCTTCACCCACAGATTCTGATACAGCAGGTCTAGGGGACCACCCAAAAGTCAGCCTTTCTAACAAATCCCCGGGCGATGCCCACATTGCTATTCCAGGACCACCCTGAACAGCAAATGTTTGGCTTATGCATTCTCATGCTTTGAATCTTCCAAAAAGACAGTTTTGTCTGTCCAACGCAGCTGCATAGGAAAACATGCTGAAGGTGAATAGTAATTATAATCCATTGATGTCACCTGCATCCTGCTCAAACTCATGCTGAGAGCTAATATTTCTTGGGCATCTGTTGGCAAAATGTCTCATTCTGGGAGGGCCAGCCCCTGCAGGCTCATCATGAAGTCTTTCCAAGATTGCTTGTGTCTGCAGCCTGTTGATACAACAGCGGCCTCACAGTATCTGGGAAGCAGACAGGTCTGGGCTGTCTGGCCCTAACTCTGTTACCTAGAGGAATCCCAGCTCCAAAGAAAGGTATATTGGCAATGCCCCGATTTCAGCCATCACTCCTTGTCTGGCTCAAGTCCGACCTCTTCTGAAATGCCTATCTGGCTCTTCTCTGTTAATCCATAGAAAGATCTTGGACTAGGATCAGATCTGGAACCAAAGCTGAGTTGCACTGCTTGCTGGTCACCCACCTACTCTCATCTCAGACTCAGTTTCTTCATCTGAAAATGCTAATACTACATATTTCCTCCTTTGTACTGTTGAAAAGATGATGAAGTCAAGAAAAGCATGTGAAAGCACCCAAGAACAGTTGGGTACCTCTCCTGCCCCGCCCTTATAGTACACATTTAGAACTTAATTGCAGATTCTGTTGTCCTCTGTTGGTTTTACATCCCTGAGAAGATCGTAGGCTATTTTTTCTTTCATGTCCCTCCAGCATGTAGGAGTACTGGGTACACACATACTCAGTAAATATCTTTGGGCTGGGCCTGGTGGCTTATGCCTGTAATCTCAGCAGTTTGGGAGGGAGACGTGGGTGGATCACTTGAGCTCAGGAGTTTTAGACCAGCCTGGCCAACGTGGTGAAACCCCATCTCTACTAAAAATACAAAAATTAGCCAGGCATGGTGGCACACACCTGTAATCCCAGCTACTCGGGAGGCTGAGGCAGGAGACTCTCTTGAACCTAGGAGGCAGAGGTTGCTGTGAGCCACGATCGCACCACCGCACTCCAGCCAGGGCGACAGAGCAAGACTCTGCATTAAAAAAAAAAAAAAAAAAAAAAGTGGCACTGAATGTCCTTTCCTCCATTAAGGCATAGACACAGGGGTTGGTGGAATCAAGTGGCCAGAGTCCTAGTCCTAACTTCCCCACTCACTTACTATATAACTTTGAACAAGTTGTGCTAATTTTGAAGGGACTTTCCTTCTTTCACTATAAAATGTACAGCTGTGTATAGGCTTACATTGTTAGTATTTTCATGGCTTATATTAAATACAATGGGTTAAAATCGTATGTCAGGGACTAGACAAATACAACTTCAAATGTTAGTCCTATCAATTACTTCTTCTGTGCTCTTTGAAAAGTTTGCTTCACTAAGTTTCCGATCTTAATGAAAAGTGTTGGGATTAAATGACGTAAATACATGCGACCTGCTTCTCACTGCATCTGACACATAGTACGTATCTGTCCAGTAAACTAAAGCTACTATAATCAATACTGGTCAAAAACAATAGCTACTGTCGAAAAACACAGTGAAAAATATCTTCTAGTGTTGAGACAGATATTCAGAAGCCTTGAGTTTGCATACAAGAAAGATCTCAGTTCCTTAAGATGCACAAAGTATGTGTGTGGTATGTCTTCGGTCACCAAAATGTTATTTGCCTGCTCCCCTCAAAATGGACACATTAAATAATAGAAAAGTAACAAAACAAGCAAATCAGTGAATCTGGGCTGTGTCTACTGTTAAAGAATACAAGCCTTTCATGATGAGAAGCACTTCACTTGAGCTATAATAAAACCAAAACTATCCTGATGATAGCAAAACAGTACTATCTATGTGCAGTGCAATTTGCTAAACCCCTGACAAAAATTATTTCATTGAATTATATCAACAGTATATGAAATGGATACTACTTATTATTCCCATTTCTCAGACGACAAAACGAAGAGGTAGAAAGTTTAATAACTTGCCTATAGTACATGGTTATTAAGTAGTAGAGCCTGTATCTGAAACCCCATCTGCCTTACCCAAGTCCTACTCTGAACCATTACATTGCGTGTGAAAAGAAGGGGCTACTGACATGCCATTAGGAAGGCATGGGCCTTTTTGTCCTAATGGTGTTTATAATTTTGCACAGAGGCACTCATACTTTCTGCCCTTGTCCTTCTTGAAAGGACAGCACAAACTCTGGGGTGACCAGCTGATCCAAGAGCAGGTACATGCTGCAATCCTAACAAAGCCAACAGGACTTATGCCTCTGGACTCAATCTCCACACTTTCACAGCTATTTGGTGCCTAAATTCCCAAGCTGCTTTTCTGTAAATGAATTTAGGAAATGGAGGTAAAAGTGGGTACCTTTCTCTGAATTAAACTTTTCCTTCAGAGATACAGAAAACTGACACTATCTTCTATTTTTTAAAGGAAAAGAGGTTTCTGAGAGTCCTGTGCAGTGTCAAAAGCACTTTCCGGAGACCACCCTAGAGGAATCAGGGCTAAGAAAGAGAAGATACACCTGCAGGCCAGGCGCGGTGGCTCACGCTTGTAATCCCAGCACTTTGGGAGGCCGAGGGGGGCAGATCACGAGGTCAGGAGATCGAGACCACGGTGAAACCCCGTCTCTACTAAAAATACAAAAAAATTAGCCGGGCGTGGTGGCGGGCGCCTGTAGTCCCAGCTACTCGGAGAGGCTGAGGCAGGAGAATGGCGTGAACCCGGGAGGCGGAGCTTGCAGTGAGCCAAGATTGCGCCACTGCACTCCAGCCTGGGTGACAGAGCGAGACTCCATCTCAAAAAAAAAAAAAAAAAAAAAAGATACACCTGCAAATCCAACTGAACCAATCCATTCAACCCAGACCTGATCAATCACATTTTATATAAAGAGGGTCAGTGTCTACACAGTATTTTATTCACTTCCTGTGTTTGATAATTTTTGTTGACATGCATGGGAGACATTGACAATAAAGGCTAAGATCTTACATCTCTGAATCCTACCTTCATTCTAATAAAATAAAATTTAAAAACTTTTACAGAGTAGCACTCCAAACAGTTATGTAAATCTGAATTTTTTGAATCATGGAGAATGATAGGCAAAAGTGAACCTCATTTTTTTTTTTTTTTTTTTTTTTTTTGAGATGGAGTCTCCCTCTGTCGCCCAGGCTGGAGTGCAGTGGTGCGATCTTGGCTGACTGCAAGGTCCACCTCCCAAGTTCATGCCATTCTCCTGCCTCAGCCTCCCTAGTAGCTGGGACTACAGGCGCCTGCCACCACGCCTGGCTAATTTTTTTTTTTTTTTTTGTATTTTTAGTAGAGACAGGGTTTCACCATGTTAGCCAGGATGGTCTCAATCTCCTGACCTCAGGATCCGTCCACCTCGGCCTCCCAAAGTGCTGGGATTACAGGCGTCAGCCACCGCGCCTGACCGAACCTCACTGTTTTAAAACTATCATCCAAATCACAAGTGCTTTTCTGAAGCACAGTCATTTAGGAGATTTCTGAAGTGTGTGGGATACAAAGAAGAAGAGAAACAGGGATCGACAAGTTACTGAGAATTCACCATTGCAGGCACAGGGGTAAATGCTTTTATGCCTTTTATCCTTTTATAAAACTTATTTCAGGCCAGACGCAGTGGCTCATGCCTGTAATCCCAGCACTTTGGGAGGCTGAGGCAGGTGGATCATCTGAGGTCAGGAGTTCAAGACCAGGCTGGGCAACATGGTGAAACCCTGTCTCTACTAAAAATACAAAAATTAGCCAGCCGTGGTGGTGGGCGCCTGTAATCCCAACTACTCAGGGGGCTGAGGCAGAAGAATCACTGGAACCCAGGAGATGGAGACTGCGGTGAGCCGAGATTGTGCCATTGTGCTCCAGCTGAGTAACAAGAGTGAAACTCTGTTTAAAAAAAATGTATTTTATCAAACTGATGAGAAAACTGAGTATCAGAAAGCTATACTTTACTTACCCATGATCACACAGTTATTTCTAAAAATCCATCTTTTCCACTGGGCACAGTGGCTCACATCTGTAATCCCAGCACTTTGGAAGGCTGAGGCAGGTGCATCACCTGACATCAGGAGTTCAAGACCAGCCTGGCCAACATGGTGAAACCCCATCTCTACTAAAGATACAAAAATTAGCCAGGTGTGGTGGCAGGCATCTGTAATCCCAGCTACTTGGGAGGCTGAGGCAGGAGAATTGCTTGAACCCAGGAGGCGGAGATTGCAGTGTGCCAAGATTGCACCGTTGCACCCCAGCCTGGGTGACAGAGTGAGACTGTCTCAAAAAATTATAATAAAATCCATCTTTTCACCATACCATGCTACTTCCATAAATAAACATCTACTAGGCAAAAGGTGCTTGTTATAATATTGCATTTAACCCTCAAAACAACCCTTCAAGGTAAGTTCCATTGTTCCTACTCAGGCTACGTATCCATGTATTGCCCCTCAGCTGCAAATCCACCCTTCTTTTCCCTGCCTTGTGATGCTGGAGCTGTGCCCTGTCAAGGTTTCTTCTTTGCCGGCTGGCACAATGTTATATCTTGTCAGTAGGGGGCGCTAGACAGACACTAGAAGGGGCTGCCCTTTTTTGTTCTGGTGCTTTTCTGCAGAAGTCACCAGCCTCCCAATGAGTTTCACTGATACCCTAATGGGCATTTTCCAGCTTATGTGCCCCAGTCCCCAGAACCTCTAGAGCCTCTGTGCCATACACTGGGCCATGGCCACACCCTCTCCAATAAGTTCTGAATTTTAGCCTTGGGTTTGGAGGAGGTGCAGGGAGCCTTCTTAGAAGTTTGTCCTTCAGTGAGTGAGTGGCTCAATCCTAGGAGCTGCTCCCTACATCTGTTATAACAAGAGGCATCTGTTATACCTCCATTCTTCAGAGACTTTCCATGTTTTTACTTGTTAATGATTCTTTTATCATTCTTTCTTGAGACAGGGTCTCCTTCTGTTGCCGTGGCTGGAGTGCAGTGGCGCGATCTCGGCTCACTGCAGCGTCAACCTTCTGGGCTCAAGCAATCCTCCCACCTCAGCCTCCAGAATAGCTGGGGCTACAGGCACACACCATCATGTCCGGCATTTTGTTTCTTTTTTTTTTTTTTTTTTTTGTAAAGATGGAGTCTCCCTATGTTGCCCAGGCTGCTCCCAAACTCCTGGGCTCAAGCGATCCTCCCACCTTGGCAGCCCAAGTGCTGGAATTATATGCATGAGCCACTGCACCCAGCCAATGATTCTTAATATTAAATTTTCCCCGTTCAAATTATTGGTGTGGTTTCTGTCTTATGGGACCCTCACTGATACACTACTACATGGATGAGCAAAAAGAAACTCAGATGAGTAGGACATCATCCCTTCCTCAAGTTATTCCTCCAATAAAATGGCTAAAAGCATTTAAAGTATACTATGAGCCAGGTAGGGATTTTATACATTTAATATGTATTTCTTCCTTTTATCCATTGACCCTACTTTATGGAAGAGGAGACTGAGGCATCTCAGTGACTGAAGAATTTTCCGAGATCACCTACAGAGTAAACAGAGAAACCAGGATTTGTCTCCAAGACAATTTGTCTGCAAGAATCTGCAGTGCTGCCCCAAACAACTGGCTGCCCTGAGACTGAAAGAGGGTCAAGGAAACAGAGGGTATATAGACAGTCTGTCAGGAAGTTTGGAAGAGGAAAAAAGCTAGATTGTTAGCCAAAGAGGTCAACATCTGACCAAAGTTTTTTTAATGGGAAAGGTCATTAAAGATCTTTTAACTCAGTCCTTGAATTATAAATGAGTTGGTATACACTGGCCGTCAGGGACTCTAGAGACCCTATTAAATAACTCTTTCCTGAATTAATGCTTAGGATATAGTCTGTGCATTATGAGCCATTAATGCAAGAGAATTGATGTTCCACAGATGTCCACTCTGTCCGCTCCGAGTTCCCCAACTCAGACTCTAATCCATGGAAGCTGGTTCGGGGGTGTCCAAATGGATATATTGATTGCCTCTGACCCAGCTGTAACCCAAAACCTCTCATTAATACTGCATCTCTCTCATGAGGAGCGGTGATGTCTATGTAATTAAAACTTAAAGCAAGAAATGGCCAGGAGGTTGAAGGGAGAGGAAGCTGAGGATTCAGATGGCTCCAACACAACATTCACCTTTTAGCAACCAACATTGCCACTCAATCAGGTACCCACCCTTTAAGTCAAATTTTATCATGTACACATGGATACATATGAAAGCCTTCCTGGGACAAAATGCAGCCCAGCAGAATAAACACACTTAGCCCTTAGCTCACTGGGAGCAGAACTTACTAGGGGTAGGTCTCCTTCCACACATTAGTTAAACCCCATTTCACCATGCACACCAATTCTCTTTTCCAATTTTCTTTTAATCTTATCCAAATAGAATAACTGGCTCCTGGGTATTACCTTTTTCTTTTCTAAATGTTCACTACAACCAAATCTACATCTTCAGCCAGCTTCAACTACAAATTCAACAAATGATCTATACTAGTGGTCCCTAAACTTTGCTGCACTTCAGAATCATCTCAGAGTTTTTACATAACCAACTAAACAAGAATGTCTGGGGATGGGAACCAGGTATCAGAGCTTTTGAAGGATCTCCAAGTGATTGAAATATGTGGCAATGTTTAGGAATCATTGGTCTATACTATTTTCACCTAATTCTCTAGTAATTTAGTATCAAAATAACTTTAGAAAACATAGACTAGTGATCTATATTTTCTAGATATTAAAATTTTCTTTAATCCAAGATATCCTTCCTCTTGTTTAATAATTTCCCACATAAAAAGAGCTAACAGTCGTTGAGAAGGTATTGCCAGGCCTTGTTGTAGGTACTTTATGAAGGGCACAGTGGGTCATATCTCCTTTAATCTTATTATTCCAATTTCATGGAAGAGAAAATTGAGTCAAAGAGATTATGAGCACATCGGCAACTTTATTCAGTATAACGAGATGTCATTCATCAGGGACGAGAGAAATAGACAAATTTAGAAGGGTCAAATCCTCCCATGTTACCTTTCCTTTGATCTTTGGGTTTTAATTCAACCTGATTACATTTACTATAATCTTTTTGGTTTTGAAAATTGCTGTCTTTGAAAGAGAAGACAGGCTGAGCGCAGTGGCTCACGCCTGTAATCCCAGCATTTTGAGAGGTCAGGAGTTTGAGAACAGCCTGGCCAGCATGGTGAAACCCCGTCTCTACTAAAAATACAAAAATTAGCTGGGCGTCGTGATGCACCCCTGTAATCCCAGCTACTCAGGAGGCTGAGGCAGGAGAATTGGAGGCTGCAGTGAGCCGAGATTGTGCCACTGTGCTCCAGCCTGGGTGACAGAGCAAGATTCCATCTCAAAAAAATAAAAAATTAAAAAGAAAAAGAAAAAGAAAGAGAAGACAACTTTGTGTAGGTAAATTTGGTGACATTCTGGGATATACTAAAAAGGGGAGAAAAGTCCCTCCTTTTTCTAGATTTTCAGCATTAGAGTGTTGAATGGCCACAAGCAAGGATCTACACAGGATGGCAGACTCTAAAAGTGTTCTTCTCCAGAGGAGAACGCACAGGGCCCCATGTGTGATCAGGACATTAAGCCTCATGTGTGGAAAGGACTGGGCAAGGAAATGGAGTCGATTCCTGGGGAGGAAAAAAATGGGATTGGGGAAAACGAGGATAAATTAAATAATCTGTAGTCACGATTCTATGGAAGTCAGTGGAGTAGGAGCATGTATACATGGAGCCTAGGGGCTGCAGAGAGGCATAGGGAAATGAAAGTGAAAAATTGAGAAGGATGATGGGTGGAACTGCTCAAGGGCAGGACTCAGAGTCTCACCTACTGGGGAATATCCTAAGGCAAGTTGTCCTCTTTATAGGCAACCATAACTGCCCAAAAAGGAAGACCATGAACAAAGAAACTACCAACAGGTGGCTACAAATGGGGCTGGAGACCTTTAAAACATGGGCATGGATCTAATTTGCCTTAATTATGCAAATTAGAGTAATTTAATTTGCCCACAATCCCAGGTTTACCATGGAAAGAGACTAAATAATCACATATACAACAAAGTCCTATGTTCTTTCCACCACCTCAAGCCACCAAGTTTTGGGCATGGTCTGCCCCTAGCTACTCTCTGACCTTCCACATGTGGCTCTGCCTCAGTAGAAGTCCCCTCTGTCAAGGGGAGATGATACCTGCTCTATAAAAGGGTGACTGTGAGAATGAACAGATGCAAGGCAAAGTACAACACTGTAGAGTCCCCATCCCATGTAGTGTAGAGGCTTCGCCTGGGCATGATACTCCTTTCCAGAATGAAGTACTCATCTCCCCAGCTGCCTGGAGTAATAGCTGCTGATGGGTTACAGCTGAGTCTCTTTCTGGGCCCTGCCCTGGATTAAAGGAAGCAGCCTCGCCCAAAAAAATGCCCCTCCCTGAGGACAGACCACATCCAATGACTAGTCCAGGAGAGGATACCAAAACCTGCCCTTTGCCTCAATTTGGGATAACCCTGCAGAGCAATCTCAGCTCTAGAATTTTTTATGGAATTGGCTAAAGCAGGTGCATGAGAGTTGAACTTCTCCCTCAGCCCAATCCTGATTCCCTCACTTGCTTATAGCTTTGCTCCCAACAGCACTTCCCAATAAAACTCCTGCAGGCAAATCTGTCTCCAAGTCTTTTCCAGAGTCCCTTTCCAACTGAAGACATGTACTAATTACCACCAAAGAATGTGTGTGAACAGGAGACAAGACACATTGCTAAAGTTTAAGAGAAAGGCCAAACTGAGGCTCAGGGAATTCAGTACCACCCTGGAATTTCTAGAGTCCTGGCCCCTAGGACAGGCCAGTGACCACACTCTGGCTTACACTCCTCTACCCACTCTAGGATATTAGAAGACACTAAGCCCCTCTGCAAATCACCTCTTTGCAGAGGTAACTGACCTTTTCTTAATCCTGGATTAAGGTCTTAACGAGGGATGTCTGCTTGCTGGATGCCCCAGTTAAGATGCTGACATGTCGTCCTTAAAAACAGATCTTGAGTCCCTCCTGCCACTGGCCCTAGGCTTGAGCCACATGACCATCCCCTCCACCTTCCTCCACCTCAAGCCCACTCTTCCTTTAAACCAGAGACAACGAGCCGGCTTTGCCAGTTAACAGGGCTCACGGCGTGAAAACACTATTGTTAGGTTCCTGTGCTGCACTGGGAGCTAGTGAGAAAGACAATGGCAGAGTGAGCATGCATGAGAGTATGTGTCAGTGTGTGTGGGTGTGTCTGAGTGTGAGTGTGCATGTGTGAGTCTGGGGGGAAGGAGATCATCATGAGTCATGAGAAACCAAAGGAGTCAAGGCAAGCGCCCTGGGCTGCTGTTACCTCCTGGCCCCCATCCTCATGCCCACGTGTCTCAAGAGGGTGATCAATGGGAGAAGTCAGGACACAAGACCCAGGAGGAAAGTAAGCACAGAATTCATTTTCAAGCATCAAATCCAGCTCCACTTTAATTCAGCCTGGACTCTCTAGAGGGCAATCAGGAGCACTCACATCCAGTTACTCAGAGAACTTCCCCTATTTCTCTTTCCATAGGATTGCATGGAGGTATGGACTCCAGGAAGTGCTGTCTGGTGCCTGGCTTTCTGCAGTTGTGCCCACACTGCTTTGAGAGGTTGCCAGGTCCTGTCTGGGTGTACCTACGATGCGGATTATTCACATCTATGGACATCTTTTCTTGGTGCCCATTTTTCCCATACATGTCCGACCATGACAGTCAGCCTGCTCAGTCACCCTCCCCCAGGGCAGCACCTGGGCTGCTCATGCATTTGTTTCCAGACAGGCCTTTTCCTGGTTAGGGATGCAATGTACACTTGACTCTTAAAGAGGAGGGTTCAGGCTAAGGGAAGAGTTACTGAAATGCTGCAATCCAAAACCCACTCTTTAAGACAGCATCTGCATTCATGGAGTATGAGCACTCAGATGGCATGACACTGCTGCGTGACCATGGATGTAGCTCACCCTTTCTCTAGGCCTCAGTTTCCCCATTTGTTATAAGGAGGAGTTGGTCTAAGATGACTTAGATGACCCTGTAGGTCATTTCCTGCCCTAAAGGTCCACAATCATTCTTTTTTTTTTTTTTTTTTTTTTTTTTTTGAGACTGAGTCTCACTCTGTCGCCTAGACTGGAGTGCAGTGGCACGATCTCGGCTCACTACAAGCTCCGCCTCTGGGGTTCATGCCATTCTCCTGCCTCAGCCTCCCGAGTAGCTGGGACTACAGGTGCCCGCTACCATGCCCGGCTAATTTTTTGTATTTTTAGTAGAGACAGGGTTTCACCGTGTTAGCCAGGATGGTCTCGATCTCCTGACCTTGTGATCCATCCGCCTCAGCCTCCCGAAGTGCTGGGATTACAGGCATAAGCCACCTCGCCCAGCCCCCACAATCATTCTTCATCTCACAGCTCTGCAAGTGTTAAGAAGATGCAGAAAAGTTGGGCTCTGTGGCCACAGGAAGTGAAGCAGGAGAAGGCAGCCACGCTGACCACAGCCGATGGGACCAGCAACCCGGCTGTGCACTGCCGAACCCTGCCCTGTTTCTACTTTCTCTCTTCTGACCATTTCATCACCTCCAACTAACTACCTCTCCTCTCCCTACCCCAGCGTCTTCCTGCCTCTTCAGAGAAGAACAGCTACACTGCCATGAGGGGGCGGGAGGCTGTGCTGGGCAGATGGGAGGCTTGCTCACTCTCTCTCTAAATGCGAAACCAATCCTCATTAAAGAGTTTTGGCTGGCTGAGAACAGTGGCTCTTGCCTGTAATCCCAGCGCTCTGGAAGGTCGTGGCAGGAGGATCTCTTGAACTCAGCAGTTCGAGACCAGCCTAGGCAACATGACAAGACCTAGATTCTATTTAAAAAATTAAAAATTAGCCAGATGTGGTGACACATGTCTGAGGTTCCAGCTACTCCAAAGGCAGAGTCGGGAGGATCACCTGAGCCCAGGAGTTCACAGCTGCAGTAAGCCATGATTGCACCACTGCACTCCAACCTGGGTGACAAAGTGACTCATATATATATATATATATATATATATATATATATATATACATATATTCATTTCAAGCATTCAATTCATTTTCAAGCATCGAATCCAGCTCCTCTTTAATTCAGCCTGGACTCTCCAGAGGGAAATCAGGAGTGCTTGCATGCAGTTACTCAGAGAACTTCCCCTATTTCTCTTTCCATAGGATGGCATGGAGGTATGGACTCCAGGAAGTGCTGTCTGGTGCCTGGCTTTCTGCAGTTGTGCTCACACTGCTTTGAGAGGTTGCCAGGTCCTGTCTGAGTGTGTGTGTGTATGTGTGTGTGTATATATATACATATATGTGTATATATATATATGTGTGTGTGTGTATATATATATATATGTATGTGTGTGTGTGTGTATATATATATATATATATATATATGTGTATATATATATATATATATAGGCACAGCCTGACTCTTCCAATTTAAACCTAGTGGGGACTGGAAGGGAACGAGTCAGGAGAGAAGAGATCTAAGGATAAAAGTAGCCAAATGACAAGCTGCAGACACCAACTCACCCATGGGCACAAGCTATGACATCCTAGCAGTGCCTCACTCCTCACTGCAATCTCTTCTCACATCGCTGATAACATGGCCCTAACCAAAATCTGATTCCCATCCCACAGTCCACACACTATCGATCATGCAGCCGTGCACCCACCCAGATGCTGGAGCCTGCCTGAGGTAGGCAGTACTGCAGAATAAGCCCCTAACCCTTGGCAAGGCCCTGTCCTCTACAAATGCAGGAGTGTGATAGTCTAGCTTCCAGCAGGCCATAAAGCTCAGCATGGACCAAAATTACAACATGACTGTAAGAATAATTAACACATGTGGGCCTTGTCAATTGAAGCAAGTGAAGGAATGTACTAATCCCACCACTGATGATGTCAGTAAGGGGCATACCTAGAAAGCATCATACTCGGCAAGGCCTGTTGTTCAAAGATAAATAAAGACAGGGCGGGTCTAAAAACCCTGCCCTATGCAAAACTGTAAAGTAACTAGGCATGTTTAGACTAAAGGAGAGATGCCTCAAGGTAAACAGGATTTTGAGTATCTCAGAGGAGGAAGAGAGAGCGGAAGCAAAAGGGGAGAAAAGTCTTAACTTTTTTTTGTTTCTCCAGAGAGAGGTTATCAGATGGCATAATTGGGTTTGAAATAATAAGGAATATTCTAAGAGTTTAGGCCACTCTTACAAACATTGCAAGAGGCTGGTGCATACGAGGTGAGTTCCTAGTCAAGAGATTGGTTTCACATCCTCATCTCAGTCCAGACTCCCTCTAAAAACCTCCCAACTCTGAGACATCAACTGTCTGCACAGTGCCCAGTAGCAGGTGACATCCAGCAAAGCCCCAGAGGAGGAGTGAGCACAGTGCCATGTGATTTTTGTACTGGAAACCACCAGGGATATCCATCTGCCTCTATTTTATAGATCCTTCTTCTCCAGATTGAGAGTTGGAGTCCTCCCTCTATTGCTGGGGGCCAGAAATATATCCATAGACTCACAGATCTCCAAAGTGGAAAGGCCTTTCAATCTCGCTCAGCCCAATTCCCACTCAAAGCAGGTATTGCCTCTGTAGCTTCCTCCAAAGAGGAGGCGATAAAAGTAGGAAAGGAAAAGAAACCATGGGGTGTCTTTCATTCACCTCCAAAAGAGTGGGTTGATATTCTTAACTAGATAACCAAATCCTTCTCTCAAGACAGGTTGACAAGTTGTGGCTCTCAATCCACTGAGGCCCTGCTCCTACTGCTCATTCTGGGTTCAGAGCGACCAAAGGTATCCAAACCCCCACCAAGAACAGAAATGGCCCTGTGCAGCTTCCTGGAAGTCTTGTGAAATATGCACAAGTGGGAGGTAGTGGATGCTAGGAAGGCTCTGCCCACTGCTGGGTCCCTGTATGCTGACATTTGTAGTCAAGATGGAAAACATCCACAGACACGCCCTGGAGGACTGGATGGTTTTCTTCTAAATAATCTAACATTTGACTCACCAAAACCCCTGATATCAGGATCTATAAAATACCATTGTCTGCTGTGTGGCATTAGAATTCTCTACTTGATCAATGGCCCTTTTCCAGCCTTGATTACTCCCAGACCTCACTGGGGAACGGGGTCAGATTGAAGCCGGGCAGCTCAGTCCTCCCAGATTGGCCATCTCTCCCAACCTCCACATACTTCATGCCACATTCATAAGCAGCTGGACAAATAAGACTCCTAAGTAGTGAATAGAAAGAGAGATTAAAGAGTACAAGAAGAAAAAGAAACCTTGAGCTGGATACTAGACATGTAGTCCAACAGCACCATTTTCAGAAAAGTAGTAGTTGAGCAAAACCAAGAAGTTATAATGAAAACTTGGATGCATGCTGAACCGTGGCGCCCATTTTGGCTTGACAGAGCTCCCGAGGGTAATGCCTCCCACATACTCCTGGTTACACCCACCCCGACCCCCCACAGACACTTCTGTCCATCCTCCTTCCCTGAGGTCAGAAGACTGTGCAGAGGGTTAAATTTAACTCAGGGGACCGAGTTGGGCGTGGGTAGTAATTATAATACCTTGTACTTATGTCTAGCTATTCCTGGCCTGCAGCTTGTTTTCCTTCAATTCCCTCCAAAGAGGTCAGTGAGCCTTGTAGATGTGGCTTCTGGGCCCTCCCGGGACAGCCTTGCCAATGCTGTCCACATTGCCTGGTGGTGGAAACCAGGAAGGGATTTTTCTCCTCACTCTGTAAGCCACAAGACAGGGAGGACAAATGACAGGGCTGCCTTTGCAGAACAAGTCACACAGACTGAACTGAGGACTAGCCTGGGCTCAGCTCAGAGAACTGCTGGTCATTTAGTAAAGCACGTAGAAAAGCCAGCTTGGCCAGGCAACCTTGCTGATAAGAGATTATTCAAATTGTGATCTCCAACTTAGATGATCAGTTAGTTTACCAGAAAAAAGAGAAAGATTTCATGAAAACTTACATAATACGCTTATCAATGAGGCAGTTCTGTTGTAAGAACTTTATAAATATTAATTCCTTTAATTCTCATAACAATTCTATTTAATGAGCACTATCATAAGCCTATTTTAGAGGTGAGAAAAGAGGCAGAGATTGGCTGAGAAACTTACCCAAGAGCATACACATAGTAGCTGGTGGGGCTAGGATTCAAACCCAGGGGCCTGGCTCCAGGATACCTGCTCTTGACCACTAACGAGAAGCTACCCTGCTCAAATTCATGGGCCCCAGGCAGATATTCTGATGCACTAGGTCCCCACATGATTCTGATGACTAGCCAGGTTTGGGAATCACTAAGTCAGTGGTTCTCAAACTGTGGTGTGCTTATTGATAATCGGATTCCTGGGGCCCAGAAATTCTGGAATTGGAACCCAGAATCTGTAGTTTTAACAAGCACCTAAGGTGATTCTAGGGCAGGTGGGGCAGGAAAGGAAGGCACTGGAGAAAGGACGCCTGCAGTCCTCCCACCTCACCCCACCCACTTGGGGCATAGAAACTGATGGGGGCACCTCACTGAAGTCTGCAGAGACCATTCTTTCTCACACCGGGGCGGCTGCCCTGGAGGAGGGGAGCTGGTGGCTGTGAGGCAATTCTGTCCCTTAGCCTCGGTGACAAGGCTGCCTTCAGAGGAGGGGAGGGTATGTGACCAGAGACAGCTCACTGTCCTTCCACACTTGACACGCTGCACATCAGAGGGGGACAGGCAGTTGGTAACAGGGAAAGAAAAAGAGACTAGGCGGTCTGGCCCCTATCTCCGATGGCCAGAACAATGGCCTCTTCAGACCCCTGGCATCTGAACTGGCAGTCAGCCACCAGGAAAGAAAAGAGCTCGCTGTCCCTTTAAGGACGTCCTCTCTCCACAAAGGTCAGAAATGCCAGCTCAGCCTGCCCAGAGGCTGCCTTTTTGGCAGTTTGGGGCCCGGGGGCCCTGGTGGCAATACCCTTTCCAGCTGGTTCTCTGTGCACCTGCTGGCTTCTGAAGAAGGCAGGGCACCTGGATGACAACTGACGCTCCAGGCAATGCTCAGTGACAGGGCAGGAATGGCTGATGTGGAGGGAACCCAGGACCTCCTGTGCATCTCAAGTTTTCCTCCCAGGGAGAGTTAGCAAGAAATGGGTATTGGAGCAAGGTTGGAAAGCCACCTACAGGAGGAGGTGTGGGGTCAAAAAGAAAACTGGCCAAGGAGTGAATGCTCCAAGAGAGACGTATATGAACCAAAAGAGCAAAGGCTGACTGACAATTGGCCCAGAAATCACAAAGAGAACAGAGTAGAGAGTAGAAAGTTAGGAAGGAAAGGTGGTCGGGGGTTTGGTTGGAAGCAGTGGGGTGGTTAGGGCAAGGGCTTTTATCCTGCAGGCTGGGTTCAAATCCTGGTACTTGACTTTGGGTACCTTTCCTAACTTCTTAGCCTTGATTTATCTACAATATTGGCATACCTTGAGCAGTAAATAAATATCAGAAACAAATACTGTCTGTTGTTAGGGCACTAGCCACTCCATGTGTGTCTTGGAGTCAGCTCAGATGTTCAATCTCTCCTCAAGAGGCCTAATTCCCAAACCACACCCCTGGTTCTAGTAAATCATCTTGCAAATAATGCCATGAGCAAAGGGGGCCCTCATTAAGAAAACTGCATGGGCTGGTGCAAACCATGAGTCTTGTGGAAAAACAACTCAGAATTATTCAATTGCTAACAATATAAAGCAAGGTCAGCAAACTTTTTCTGCAAAGGGCCGGACAGTAAATACTTTAAGCTTTGCAGACCACACAGTCTGTCCTAACTACTGAACTCTGTTGTGATAGGGCAAAAGCAGCCACAGACAAGAAGTAAATGAAGGCCTGTGACTATGTCCTAGAACAAATTACAAAAACAGGCAGCGGGCTGAAGTTTGCTGACCCCTGAGATAAAGGATGGCATCAATGGAGGACATGGTGAATCCTTCTGGGAAATGGGATCAAAGATATGGAGGCAGAAGCCCATTTCTTGACCTTCTACCTTAGGAATGCAAGTATTTTACCCAGTTACTTGACTTCCAAGAAAAGTTTCTGGGTAACACCAGCCAACTGCACTAACTTCTCTATTCCGGTTTCCTCAGCATTCATATCCAGAGTTTATAGGTATCTCTCTCCACTTCAAAGGTTTCTTTTCCTTGCTGTTATGTGACACTGGGAGCTGCCCAGAAGCAGGGTTTCCTCCTTTGGCCAACTTAGTGAGGGTTGAATGGCCACCCCCAAGGTGTCCACACCAATGTCCTTCATAGCAAATGTCCATCCCCTATCCAACTTCCCTGGCCACAGAGGTTTCAAGTCTGTTCTTCACCAGCTCCTTGAACAGCTACACGTCTCAGAAAGTCCATGTATATTTTTATTCTTTCACTGATTCAGTTAAATAGGGGAGTGCCTATCATGCTCCAGGTAAATCTTAGAAAGCAAGCATGTCACCTCTACCTTGGTTGGCAGTGAAGGCTGGCAGAGAGGCTATGGTTGGAGTTCTCTCAGAAGGCTCTCTGAGATGTGTTTATTTCCTGCTCCCTGGTGTCTTCCCATCCAGAAGCTCAAGTACTGCAAAATGACAATTTCTTAACGGCAGTAAAATCGGGAGGTATAAAAAGTAAGCTGAGAATGAGGAAACAGTGAGATCAAGTGCAAAGGAGGTAGACTGGGAAGAAACAAATTCACTTCACTGTTTCAATTTAAAAAAAAAAAAAAGGAAAAACTACTCGCTAGGCTGGGTGCAGTGGCTCACGCCTGTAATCCCGGCACTTTGGGAGGCTGAGGCGAGTGGATCACCTGAGGTCACGAGTTCGAGACCAGCCTGGGCAACATGGTGAAACCCCGTCTTTACTGGAAATACAAAAAATTAGCCGGGCATGGTGGCACGCACCTGTAATCCCAGCTACTCGGGAGGCTGAAGCAGGAGAATCGCTTGAACCCAGGAGGCAGAGGTTACAATGAGCCAAGATCATGCCATTGCACTCCACCCTGGGCAACAAGAGCGAAATTCCATCTAAAAAACAAAACAAAACAAAAACCTACTTGCTGGCATCATTCTCTCGCATAGAATGACCTCATTCCACAAACCCACCCTATGTGGTTCCAGCTTTTCTTCAAAGCTGTGCTCCCAATGCTTCCTCCCCAGGGAGACTTCCCTGATAAATTCTCCCAGAGCACAAACTCTCCAGCATCCCATGGAATTCTCCAGTACAGTTCACGCCTGCTGATGTACATTATGCATGGTCTGTGAGTGCCTATGAGGTCTCTCATAACCCTCAGACTATTCGCTTCTCAAAGGCATCCCATGACATTTCCTTCCTTCCATGTTCCCTATGGGACCTTGTAACTGGCGAGTGCTCTTGGTTGTCTGGCCAAGGTCCTGCTTCAATGAAAGAGCTGCTATCTTACATTATCCCCAGGGATCTGGCATCACTGTTCATGCCACCATCCATGCATTCACATACACCAAGACATATGTGGAATGTTGGTGTGCCACTCAGTGCACTATAGATTGCTCTATATCTCATTTATAAACTGATTTAATCCTCAAACCAACCTACTAAGGACAGGTACTAGGAAATACATAGCTGGCATAAAATAAAGTGGCTGAATTTTAGAAAAGCTAATGAAAAATATGGGGGAGTGATGGGAAGTGGTCGACAGTCACACTCTGGAAGGGGTACTCATCTACCTGGCACCTGATGCTAGGAAAATGGACATGACTGTCAAAGTCCCCTCTAATTCCATGATTGAGATTTATTTAGTCATCTAGGTTTTATAAAGGTAGATATAATATTATATCAAGGTATACTAATGTATTAATTTTTAAAATCACAGAAGGACTCAAAAAAAGGCATAGGATAGGAATATATATACTCTTAAACTTCAGGAGGAACTTCCTGTGAATAATTCCAGATGTAGAAACCATACAGGAAAAGAGTGATTGATGTGTTTATATTCAAACAAACCAACAAACTTACATAGGCTAAAAATCAGCCTAAAGTTAATGGACAAAAGAAACTCTGGGAAAGTACTTGCAACATGTATGACCAAAGGTTAATATCTTTATTAAAGAGTTCCAAGCAATAAAAAAGACAAACACGTCAACAAGAAAGGGAGCAAAGGACAAAAAAAAAAAAAAGCAATTCACAGAAGAAATATAAATAGATCATACGAAAATTAATAACATGTTACCGATGATCAAAGAAATGCAAACCAATGTAACTCTGAGATACCATTTTTGAAATATCAGATTGGCAAAGGCTAAAAAGAATGGAAATACCGAGGCAAGGAAGGACACGGGGAGGAAGCAAGTACTCATGACTTGCTGCTTGGTGTGTAAGCTGGAACAGCCTCTCCAAAGGGCAGTTTGGACTAGAGACCCAGAAATCTGGCTTCTAGGTTTCTATCTAAAGAATGCTAGTCCCTGTAATCCCAGTACTTTGGGACACTGAGGCAGGTGGACCACCTGAGGTCAGGAGTTCCAGACCAGCCTGACCAACATGGAGAAACTCCATCTGTACTAAAAATACAAAAAACTAGCAGGGCGTGTTGGCACATGCCTGTAATACCAACTACTCGAGAGGCTGAGGCAGGAGAACTCCTTGAACCCGGGAGGCGGAGGTTGTGATGAGCCGAGATCACGCCATTGCAATCTAGCTTGGGCAACAGGAGCGAACTCCATCTCAACAAGAAAAAGAAAAAAAAAGAAAAGAAAAATGCTAGTCATGACATTTATTTTTAAATTAAAAAAACTACAAATAAGCTCAATGTCAAATACAAGTAGATTGGACAGACAGGGAGGCATGTTTGTGATGCTATCCTTAAAATTAACTATGAAAATCAACACTTATTGTTATAGAGAGATCAGATATTGTTAATTATCAGAGTATATAGGATGACTTAAATGTATGTGTGTATCTATCTATAATATATATAGAAAAAATAGCTTGAAGGATATAAACCAAAATGCTAATATGGGGTGGTATTATGACCAATTTCTTTTCCTTTTGGCTCTTTATATTTTCTAATTTTTATACAATGCCCATGGATAATTTGTGTTAAAAAAAAAACAGTCAAACAAATTATAATTACTGATAACTTTCCCTTCACATTATTAGTTAATTCTAATTTTCTAAAGAGAAGACATATGTAAGAGAACTCTAAAAAGCAAAAATACTATACAAATGCAAAGTGTCATCAATTATCCAGCAAATACTTTTTGAGCACCAACTACATGTAAAGCCTTGTAGAAAGTACACTGAGAAAATAAGAGAAATTAGGATAACTCAGCTGGGTGCTGTGGCTCATGCCTGTAATCCCAACTCTTTGGGAGCCCAAGGTGAGCGGATCACTTAAGCCCGGTCATTTGAGACCAGTTTGGGCAACATAGTGAAATTCTGTCTATACAAAAAATACAAAAAAAAAGAAAAAAAGCTGAGTATGGTGGTGTACACCTATAGTCTTAGCCACCTGGGAGGCTGAGGTGGGAGGACCACTTGAGCCCAGGAGGTCAAGGGTACAGTGAGCTGTGGTCATGCCACTGCACTCCAGCCCATGTGACAGAAACCTTATCTCAAAAAAAAAAAAAAAAGGAAGATAGAAAAATTAGGATAACTCTTTACTGTTAGAGAAGATTTAATACGTTGTAAAAGACAGAATGATATCTAACCCAAGACACTGAAATTATAGGAATCCATAGTGCTCAGGGAATAGAAAACAATTAATTCCTACTCGCGGATCAATTAAATCTGCAAAGATTTCTTCAGGGAGGAGGTACTGAAACTAAATTCTGAAGGATAACTGGGATTTCCGTAGGCAGAAACACTAAGCATAAGCAAAGGAACAGTAGAACTAAATATTGCAGGGATAGAAATGGTATGTGACATGTCCTGGAATGGATGAGGGTGTCAGTAGCTGCAATAAGAGAATGGACTGAGTGATGAGGCTGGACAGGCAGGATGGGGACAGCCAAGAGAACACCCTGCATGCGGTTCAGGGTGTCAACTGTATTTTGTAAGTAATGGGAATCAAATTCAGGGTTTGGGTTTTGTTTGTTTGTTTGAGATAGGGTCTCTCTCTGTCACCCAGGCTGGAGTGCAGTGGTGTGATTATAGCTCACTGAAACCTCAACCTCCTGGCTCAAGTGATCCTTCCGCCTCAGCCTCCTGAGTAGCTAGGACAAGAGGTGCACACCACCACGTCTGGCTAATTTTTTTTTTTTTTTGGACATGGGGTCTCACTATGTTGCTTAGGCTGGTTTTGAACTCATGGGTTCAAGCAATTCTCTACCCTTAGCCTCCCAAAGTGCTGAGATTACAGGCGTGAGCCACCACATGTAGCCCAAATTCAGGTGTTGAAGAAGGGTTGGTAATGTTCCTTGTATGACAGCTGAATGAAAATTGGACCCATTTGTTTGGAGTTTTTTGTTTTTAAGAGACAGGGTCTCACTCTGTCACCCTGGCTAGAGTATAGTAGCATGATTACAGTTGATTGTAACATCCTTGAACTCCTGGGATCAAGTGATCCTCCTGCCTTGGCCTGCCACGTAGCTGGGATTACAGGTGTGAGCCACCAAGCCTAGCTCTGAACTTAAAAATTAAGAGATTATACAGCCAGAGAAAGTAATGAAGTACTGATACATGCTACAACTTGGATGAAACTTGAAAATATTATGCTAAGTGAAAGAAACCAGAAAAAAAAGTCCATATAATTCCATTCATATTAAAGTCCAGAACTGGGCACGGTGGCTCACGCCTGTAATCCCAGCACTTTGGGAGGCTGAGGTGGGTGGATCACCTGAGGAAAGAGCAGGAGTTCAAGACCAGCCTGACCAACATGGTGAAACCCTGTCTCTATTAAAAATAAAAAAAACAATTAGTCAGGCATGGTGACGCATGCCTGTAGTCCCAGCTACTCGGGAGGTTGAGGTGGGAGGATCGCTTGAACCCGGGAAATGGAGGTTGCAGTGAGCCCAGATTGAGCCACTGCACTCCAGCCTGGCGACAGTGTAAGACTCTGTCTCAAAAATAAAATAAAATAAAATAAAGTCCAGAAGAGGGAAATCTATAGAAATAGAAAGTGGTTGCCTAGAGCTGGGCTGAGGGGTGAGGGTGAGTAAGGGACTGCTAGGTAAATGGTATGGGGATTCTTTTTGAGGTGTTGAGATGTAAAGTTGACTGTGGTAATAGCTACAAATTAAAGGCCATTGAATTGTACATCTTAAATGAGTGAATTGTACAGTATACCATTATATCAAAATGAAGGTATTTTAAAAGGGGAAATCAGTCAGGTGGCTGTTGCACATGCCAAGCAAGACACTAGAAGGTGATAAATTAGGAAGGTGGCAAGAGTCATGGGAAACAGAGTAGTACAAGTCAGGGAGACACTGCAAAGACAGAACCACATGGGGAGTGAGGAAGAACAACGAAAAAATGCTGCAAAAGCTCCCAGTATAAATGACTGGGAGAGGAGGACATGAAGAGGAGGTTGGATGAGAGATAGTTATAAATTTGTTTTTCACGCAGCAAATGCATGAAGCTTAGCCCGTCCCAAGAAGAGGAGAAAGAGGGAGAGAGGTGCACATTCGTAGTTCATATTCCTTTTCCTGGCAATGATGCGGCTAAGGGTACCTTGTGACTAATGATGACAACTATGAATTATATTATAGCACTAGTGATCAGCATAAAAGTTGTCCTAACTTATGCCTAGAAACACACTTAGGAGAATTTAGCCACAGAAAGCAGTTAAGACTACAACAAGCAAGAAAAAACAATTCTATAGCTGCACACACAATACTCTTCAGCATTTAACAGCACTAAGTACTTACTGCACCAAGCACAGATTTTTGTAAAAAGGAGAACTATCATTGCTGCTATGAACATACTGGCTTATACAAAGAAAGCTCAATAGCTAAATGGTAATGGTTGGCTCCTGTTACTCATAGGCCCCACAAGAGTACAAATGTATTTTGCTTATTTATATCAAAGAAAGCAAGAACGTGAAGTAGAAACTCTTGGCTAATGAAATCAGGCGGTTAATAGAAATCATTTGAACATGCCAGAGTTAACAGACGCAAGATAAACGCATAAAAAGGTACATTTTAGATCAAGAAGAAGCCTGAGGAAAATAATGTGCAACCAGCGCAGCAGATCACCTTCAAAAGCTCAGTGGTCAGTTCCCAAAATTTGCATCCTGAGGTTTGTCAAGTTAAGCCTCTAGAAAATAAAGGAGCTTTGCATGTCATTGTCATAATGTCCCTGGATGTAAACTATGACCATTCAATAAGAAAAAAAAGTTGAGGTCACTTCAGGGAAGCAATTATGAAACAAACAGTCTCCCAGTCTCAGGAGAAAGGGCCCAAAAAGAGGTCTGAACTGAAAGATAAATCTATTTGCACTACAGTATAAGAGGCATCTGAGTTTTCCAGTGGAATTTTCCTATAAGACCCTACCTGAAAGGGAGGTCCGGCTCTGGCTACCCCCATGACAGCAGGCACTCTGCTAGAGCAACAACCAGTTCTGACTCATCCTTTTATGCTTGCCACCTAGCCCAGTAGGTACTCAAGAAATGTCAGTTTAGTAAACAAACAATGAATTCAAGACGGGGCAGAAAGAACCCAGTGGAAACTCAGGAAGAATATTAAAGGTCTTGTACACTAAAGATCCTTAGCATGAAGCCCCCAAAGGTCCGAGAGACCAATCTACTGCTCTAATCCTGCCCATCATCTTAGAGATGAGGTCATTGGTGCCTTGCCCAAAGTCACACTTCCAGTAAATGTAGAACAAGTTCCAGCCTCCAGTGCAGTGGTCAAGTGACCATACCCTTGTGGGACAGGAGATGGAAGGGCTCCAGCAATGAGACCAAAACACATGACTGGGGAGGCTGTTCACTTGAAAAGAAGGGCCAAACTGACTGATAGTGACCGTGTGTCCTAAGAAAGACACTACTAGAAAAATAATAATGATCAGAACTCTCTGGACCCACCTAAGGCATGAAAAACAATAGTAAACTTTAAGTGCAGGAAAGGCAAGGACTGTAGCCGTGTTTTCTGTATATAGTGCCAAATATAAAACAAAAAAAATGTAGGGGCAGCTAACTTTTATAACGTGCCAGGCCCCATCCCAAGAGCATCAACACAAATTATTTCATTGAATCCTGACAGTCTTCACAACAGCCCTCTGGGGTAGATGTCATTAACCCCATTTTATTTTATTTTATTTGTCATTTATTTACATATTTTTTGAGATAAGGTCTTGCTCTGTCGCCCAGGCTGGAGTCCAGTGGTTAGCTCTCGGCTCACTGCAACCTCTACCTCTGGGGTTGAAGCTATTCTCATGCCTCAACCTCCCAAGTAGCTTGGATTACAGGCATGCACCACCACACCCAGCTAATTTTCATATTTTTGGTAGAGATGGGGTTTCACCATGTTGGCCAGGCTGGTCTCAAACTCCTGGCCTCAAGTGATCCGCCTGCCTCAGCCTCCCAAAGTGCTGAGATTACAGCTGTGAGTCACCACGCCTGGCCAACCACATTTTATAGATGAGCGAATCAAGGCTTGGGGACAGTAAGTAACTTCTCCATAGTCATACCAGTAGTGAGCAGCAGAACCATGTGCATCTGTCCCCAGAGGCCCACTGCATAGCTGAAGGGAGGGTATTCTGTGTTCTGGGCAGCCATTTATCCCCACGCTGCAACAACAAGGCACCTGCTGAGAAGCATAGCCTGCCTCCTCCAAATGGGAGACTCTCAAACCCAGACTCGGGAACCTACTCAGTGCTCATTTCCCAAGATTTCCATTCTCTGGGGCTTGTCCTCCCAGCCTTTGCATATTGCCATAGATTTTTAAAAGAGGAAAAAAAAAGGCCTCACACGTATAGGCAATGTTCTAATGCTTAACTGAATGGTGAACAGACAGTGTTCATCTTTACCCTGTATGGATACATTATATACATTTTTGTGTATGCATGATATATTTCACAATTTTTTTGTAATAACTCCTAACCCAGCCCTGAAGTGACAGCCACCAGATCAGCTGTGACATCCACCATGGCTCACTATGAGGGAAGGTAGACTGGGGAAACTATTTTCTACTGCATCACTTACTGATAAAGAGCACACCACCATCCAAAAAGGATGACTGCACCCCCTCAGCAAACCTTCTCTCAATTGTGAAATATAAAGCTACTGATTCCTACCAGCTCAACATTTCACTCATCAAGGAGTGTGGAGGTCAAGAGCACAGGCTTTAGAGCAGCACCTCTTCAGTTTTATCCCAGTTCTGCCATTTATTATATGGTCTTGGGCCAGTTATTTAAGACCTGTTTGAGACTCTGTTTCCTAACATATAAAATGGGGAAAAAACAAACAAACAAACAAAAAACCACCTTTCCTGTAGGGTTGTATTAAGGTTGTATGAGATTTTTTTTAAATGGAAAGCTCACAGAGGCATCATGATGTAATTTCTAAAGCTCTTCCCACACTGAGGATGTGTGTACTCCAGTTCTCAGCCCCAAGCATCCGGCCCACTGAATTGGAAAGTGCATCTCCATGCTCTTTAGTTGTCCTGAGCCTGAGGGCTTTTCCCACTGAGTCTAGCAAGCCCAGGCCTCTGCCTCACTTTTGAGGTTGTCTGTAGGTGAGCCCTGTTTTGCCACTTAAACGTCTACCCTTGCATGGCCACATATCCCTGTCCTGACTGGGCTGCTCAGCTCCCTCCCTTCCCAAGGCCCTCAGTCTGACTTCTGTGGCCCAGTCTTGCTTCTCCCTTGCCTGAGATCCGCTCATTATTTTTTTTTTCTTTGAGATGGAGTTTCACTCTTGTTGCCTAAGCTGGAGTGCAATGGCACAATTTTGGCTCACTGCAACCTCCACCTCCGGGTTCAAGCGATTCTCCTGCCTCAGCCTCCCGAGTAGCTGGGATTACAGGTGCCTGCCACCATGCCCAGCTAATTTTTTTTATTTTTAGTAGAGACGGAGTTTCACCATGTTGGCCAGGCTGGTCTCAAACTCCTGACCTCATGTGATCCACCCACCTCAGCCTCCCAAAGTGCTGGGATTACAAGCATGAGCCACCACGCGCGGCCTGCTCCTCTCTCTTGAAATCTCAATGGACTTAATTCTCCAAGGATCAACCCATATCCCATCTCCTCCATTCAGCCCTTCTCAATTTCTTTTGCCCATTACTACCTCTCCGTCTCTGTTCTTGCAGTTCTTTGGCAATTGTACAAGTGACCCCTGAACAACATGGGTTTGAACTGTGCAACTCCAAATACATGCAAATCTTCTTTCACCTCTGCCACCTGAGACAGCAAGACCAACCCCTTCTGTTTCTCCTTCTCAGCCTACTCAATGTGAACACAATAACGATGAAGACCTTTATGACAATCTGCTTCCACTTAATGAATAGTAAATATATTCTCTTATGATTTTCTTAACATTTTCTTTACTTACTTTATTGCAAGAATACAGTATATAATGCATAATACCAAAAATGTGTTAATTGACTGTGTTATCAGTAAGGCTTCTGGTCAACAGTAGGCAATTAGTAGTTAAGATGTTGTGAAGTCAAAAGCTACACACAGATTTGACTGCATGGGGGTTGGTGCCCCTAAGCACCAAGTTGGTCAAGGGTCATCTGTAATTCAAACCATTAAATGCTGTCTTCATAAATCACTATTCCTCAAACTTTTCATATTAGTCTCATGTCTTCTCATAGACAAAGACCTGTCTTCCAGTTGCTTTGTAATTGTGGTAGTTAAAAGCATGGACTCTAAAGTCAGACTGCCAGCTCAAATGCTTTTGAGCTGTGTGACCTTGCATGGAGTACTTGGCTCCTCTGTGCTTTAGTTTATTCACTTGTGAAATCTGAATTAATCTGTATCTAGATTAAAAGAAATTGCTATGAGTTTATAAGATTTAAAATATAGGCTGAGGTCAGGCACAGTGGCTCACGCCAGTAATCCCAGCACTCCAGGAGGCTGAGGCGGGTGGATTATTTGAGATCAGGAGTTCGAGACCAGCCTGGCCAACATGGTGAAATCTTGTCTCTACTAAAAATAAAAAAATTAACCTGGCACAGTAGCTGGCATGGTAGCTGGCTCCAGCTACTCAGGAGGCTGAGATGGGAGAATCGCCTGAACCCAGGAGGCAGGTTACAGTGAGCTGAGACTGCCCCATTGCACTCCAGCCTGGGCGACAGGGCCAGACTCTGTCTCAAAAAAAATAAAAATAAAAATAAAAATAAAAAAATAAAATATAGAGTGAATTAAATGTTAGACATATTATTATTAGTATCCTTATCATCACATTACCATTACAGTACCTAGAACAGCAGGACTGCTAGCTAAGTTTCTGCAAACACAAACCAAAGAATAGCATTCAGAATTAATAAACAAGCTGGGCGTGGTGGCTCACGCCTGTAATCCCAGCACTTTAGGAGGCTGAGGCGGGCAGATCACCTGAGGTCGGGAGTTTGAGACCAGACTGACCAACATAGAGAAACCCTGTCCCTACTAAAAAAATACAAATTTAGCCAGGCGTGGTGGTGCATGCCTGTAATCCCAGCTACTCGGGAGGCTGAGGCAGGAGAATCGCTTGAACTCAGGAGGCGGAGGTTGCAGTGAGCCAAGATCGCACCATTGCACTTCAGCCTGGGCAACAAGTACAAAACTTGTTTTTATCCAGTAAAAACATATTTTGTTGCACTTGAGAAGTATCTCTATTTGCTTAAACTAGGGGCAGCAAACTTTGAGTAAAGGGCTCGATAATAAATGTTTTAGATCAGCCAGTCACAGACCTGTCACAACTACTCAATTCTGCTGCTGTAGCATGAACGTGATCATTGGTAACATATAAACAAATTGGTATGCCTGTGTTCTAATAAAATGTATGGAATTTCATATAATTTTTGCATGTCATATTATCCTTCTCTTAATTTCTTCAACCATTTAAAAGGGTAAAGAAACATTCTTAGTTTAGAAGAACTGTACAAAATCTGGCATCAAGCCGAATTTGGCCTGTGGGCTATGGTGTGTCAAACTAAAATGTAAGGTCACATGAGGTCTTCCATGACATCTCGGATGATGGCCTTCATTCTACAGGCAATAAGGAAGCACTGCTGTGTCTTAGGAAGGGGCATGAGCCCGTGCCCACACTACCAATGAAAGCAGCTGTGCAGCAGTGGTATGTATGATGAGTGCTCACTCATATTTCCAGTTCTCCCCTCTTCCTGCACTCAGAAGCCACATTTTCCAGCTTTCCTGCAGTCAGGCAGGGCCACGTGACTAGTTCTGGCCAATGTGTGGCAAGTGCAGGGACAGTATATTCACTTTCAGGAAGGAGCTTTAAGAGCCATGCCCTCCTCCTCACTCCACCCTGACCACTGCGGTAGAAGGGCCATGACATTCCACTGCCTGGATCACTGAGCTGCCTGCCACATGCAGGATAGCCTCCCTGGAGAGTTTTTCAGAGCCTGAGGGGACTTGGAGTGATCAAGAACTAAATTTAGCATGAGTTAAGCTGGTTGGGATGAAAGGGGGAGGGAATGGTATTATCATGGCATAACCCAGTTTAGTTCAACATCTTTCTGCAAACACAAACCAAAGAATAGCATTAAGAATTAATAAACAAGCCGGGCATGGTGGCTCACGCCTGTAATCCCAGCACTTTGGGAGGCTGAGGTGGGCAGATCACCTGAGGTCGGGAGTTTGAGACCAGACTGACCAACATAGAGAAACCCTGTCTCCACCAAAAAAATACAAAATTAGCCAGGTGTGGTGGTGCATGCCTGTAATCCCAGCTACTTGGGAGGCTGAGGCAGGAGAATCGCTTGAACCAGGGAGGTGGAGGTTGTGGTGAGCCAAGATCGCACCATTGCACTTCAGCCTGGGCAACAAGGGCAAAACTCCATCTCAGAAAATAAATAAATAAATAAATAAATAACCATCTAGCAATATGTAGTCCATCACATCCTTTCACCTTAATAACTCATTTAGAGTACAAATGTCCAGACTTCCGAAGAATTCAGCAAGAGACCAGAAGTGTCTTCAAGTTCTCTCAGAAACTCTAAACCGTCTCTTCCAGCAATAATAAACTCGATGACAATAAGCCTCAGGAAGGCCGGGAGGGAAGGGCTTTGAGCCAGCAGCATCAATGAACCTTAGGGACTCACAATCTGATCTGTAACAATCTCTGCCAGCTACAAAGTTACATTCTTTCTTTCTTAGAGTAGTAATGATGACGACAATAACACAACAAAGCAAATAATGTTTATTGCTGCTTATTTCAAGCCAGGTACAGTTTACCAAAGTAGAACTGTGGATGAGAGGTGAGAAACGCTTATCCTTTTAAGAAATCTGTAGAGTCAGAAGTTTCAGTTCTCGCCCTGAGCTGTCCTTCTCATTCAAGGGATTTAAATGCCTAGATGACCAGCGCTCAGTGTCCTGGACTTACCGAACCATGGGAAAACTCCAATGCCCATCCTACAGAATAATAAAGTAAATCTCACACTGTTCGCAGGAGGGTGTGCCTGCTGTGCGATGTTTGTAAATGAATATTTAATAGTTTCAAATGAATGTTTATTTTCAGTGTCCCCTGCTGGCTACAGAAGAACACAAACAGTCCACATCACAAGCAACCTGCTCTATCAGGACTCTGGCCTTTTTCTAAACCATTACTAAAAAGGAAGCTGAGAGACCGACTAATCCACCCAACACTGTCATTTAATCCCACTTTCAAAACACCACCACCCAAGGCAAACAGAAGTTACCTACCAGGTCCACACAGCAGGCCAAAAGGTGATTACAAGGTTCTGGTTCAGGAGTCATCTCTCCAGAATCTCAAGCCATGAAGGGACCCAACCTTCACTGCAACTCACCTTCTGGTAAACATTTCCATAGCTGGGAAGCCTGGCTCTATAGGTGGTGTGCAGGGGCCACGTCTAGGGCTCCCTCCTCTGGAGCAGACCTCTTACAGAAAGAATCTTGAGGCTGGGCACGGTGGCTCATGCCTGTAATCCTAGCACTTTGGGAGGCCAAGGCAGGTGGATTACCTTAGGTCAGGAGTTTGAGACCAGCCTGGCCAGCATGGTGAAACCCCGTCTCTAGTAAAAATACAAAAACTAGCTGGGTGTGGTGGCACGCGCCTGTAATCCCAGCTACTCAAGATGCTGAGGCAGGAGAATCACTTGAACCCGAGGGGACGGGGAAGTTGCAGTGAGCCGAGATCTCGCCACTTCACTCCAGCCTGGGCGACAAGAGTTAAACTCTGTCTCAAAAAAAAAAAGAAAAGACAAAAGAAATGTAGAGAAACAGATAATTTGGTCCAGGCAACAGCTAAAGAATGAACAGCGCCTCGCTTGCCAACAGATTGAGGAGAATGGGTACAGTAGAGAACTGACATTTACTATCAAATAAAATATTGTTGACCATTAATGGTCATGAAATATGGAGAAGTACAAAAAAAAATTGGACTCTCCCAGGTGCCTGTGAAGAATGTAAGTAGGTTCTGTCACACAGTGCTCATCCTCCCAAACAGTGTGAAAGTAGCAAGACTGCTCACTCACCCACTCAAACACGGAGAAACTCGAAACTCCCCTCATCTGAGGACTAAGCCCTCGTCACAGATATGCTTCACCTGCTCTCTATCAAGAACTATACTTTCTCTCAACCTTTTTTTTTTTCCAGAATCAAATTCTTCCAGCACAGTGACTTTCCTGAAGGTCTGTCACAGCCCCCAGGCTCTTTGGAGACGGCATTACCAAGCCCAGCAGATGTGAGGACTAGGAACACAAGGACAGAGAATTCAGACAGATGTCACTACAATCTGCCTAGTCCTATGGGGGCCAGAACCATCTGGAGGGGGAGCGGCCCCACAAAACTGGAGACCTTCTTAGTGTTTGAGGTTCTGAGGCTCTACAGGAATTAGGACTATCTTTGCGTCACCAAAAGAAAAAAAATACCCATGTAGAAGCTGCGGAAGATTGGTGAGTTACTCTTTAAAAAACCAATTTCTTGGCTTCCAAATCACTACATGCCCCACAGAAGCTTTGGCCACAGTCCCATCTGTTTGTCAATGCCACCTCCTCTCTCAATCTCCTTCACCACTGCCCTTACCTTGCTCACCAAGTTACCAGTAGAAGAAATCATAGAACCCTCTTTGGAGACAGCCTAAAGCTCCTACCCTGTTGAGAGAGAGGGGTTGCACTGGGGGAGATTTCTATCTCAAAGTCCAGCCACGTGTCAGTCATAGACATATGTCATGGTCACCTTTATCCAAAAGCATCCTCAGTGATACTCTCATAACTCCATGAGGTACAGCTGTGTGAAGTACGGCCTTTACTTACCAATTGTCCAGCCTCTGAACCTCCCTCACACTTCAATTACTCCAGTAAGACTTCTCTGCCATGCCAGCTGAAATGTATTTCTAGAGTGTCTGCTATTCACCGCACTTATCTGTCCCTTAGCACTTACTGACTTGCGTGTACACGTGTCGGAGGTGTGAGGGAGCCTCCTTCCATCTGTGAGGCCACCAGCCCCTACAAGACCAAAGCACTGTCCTTTACATTTTTTTAACTTCACAATGCGTAGACAACAGGGCTGCAAAAACAATACTCGATCAACATTTGTAGAATGAAGAGATGGATGAGTAAATGAATGGACAGACCCTGAGCCTGCTCTCTGAGAAAGAAGGCCTGACAGACACACCATGCTGTTGCTGTGGTAGTTAGTCCCCACTCTGAAATCAGTTCAGCCGTAAGAGTGTATTCTGGCTTCCCCACCAACTAGTTGCATTAATTTAATCAAATCTCACTTTACCACTCTGTGCCTCCATTTCCCTATCTCTAAAATGGAGACACCAGCTGCTTTATGGGGTTATAGTAAGAATCAAATGAGATAACATATTTATACACACTTTTAAAAGTCTAACTAACTGACCTAATGAATATAAGAGACAACAGAACATTAAAAAAAAGCTGGTGTCTAGCACGGCATTACACAGAGCAGAGATTATACTAGAGAAGAGGAGTAACCAGGGACAGGTGAGTCACTGGGGAAACTTACCCTGCTGCAAGCCCAAAGCCTGGTTCCTATCTGTACGCCTTCACGCAGGCCACTTAAACTCTGTGTCCCCATCCATAAAATGGGGATTCTTATCATAACACTGTGAGCTCCATTTGAGTTTACTGTGGTGCATGACACATAGTTTCAGCAAATGTTAGTCACCATTGTTCTTATCAGTATTTACCATCATTTTTTATATCACCAACCCATAGTAGGCATTCCAGAGTTGTTTCTAGAAATAATTCAAACATTATAATTTTAATTAAATTCATTCTCTTCCATATGTAGACAGTGCTATCAAGGTAGTCAATAGATTTGGTCATCTTGCTTCTACCAAGTCTCCTTGTTGGAAGAGTAGGGAGTACCCTGAGTACCAGTACCAGAGTACCAGCATTAGTACCCTGAGTATCAGTACCTGAGTACCAGAGAGTAGGGAGTACCAGTTGGGATACTGCCAAAGGGAGCCGCATTTCATCCACAACTACAAGGTTTGGCCCCTGGACCAAAATGGACCTGTACTTAATGAGACAATGGGTCACAGGATCTAACAGTATCAAGGCAGAGATAAATGACAAAATTTTCCCATCCTTGTAAAATTTTATTTGGCTGAAGAAGACAAAATTATCCCAATTACAGTTCCCAGATTAACACTGCTCTCCTTGTTGAAATGCATCAAGAGATGCTCAAGGCAGATTTTTAAAGGCAAACATCTCTGCACATCCCCTGAGGACCAACCCAGGCTGAGCTGAGAGCATTCTGTTAAAGTGATGTCTCATCCTGAATGACAGCCAAGCTACCCCTCAGCCCCAAGCTGGGTGTGCTGACAGCAGGGGCACGGAAGGATGTGGAGAGGTTTCTGATGAAGAGCCCAGTGTCCCTGCAGCATCTGGGCTTTTCTTGGAGGCCTCATCCAAGCTACAGACCGAGCATGGCTCTACTGAGGAATAAAGAAGAGCTTTAGCTGCTGGTCTGGACCTGGAACTCCCAGTGACAATAAACACTGCTAATAGCCTCCCACCCAGAAAGAATGGGGTACCAGACCCCAAGAAAGCAAGGACTAAACGTAAGAGAGAGGGATAGCAAAGCTTGGGGAAAAGAAACTCCTGGCTGGGGAATAACTGATGTTCATCACCTCTTGGGGCCTCGCAGTCCTTGAGAGTTACACTTGCAGAAACTAAGCACCTCCCTTTGCCTTCTGCAAAGTGCCTTTTCAAGACCCACTAAAGGACCCTCTTCCCTAGAGGAGGAGGGCTGGACTAGACATTCTGTCAGGGTTTAATCTAGGGTAGGGGTGCCTGGAAGGCCAAATGTGGCCCAGAGCCAGGTTAGGACCCCATGCCTTAAACCGCTCAACACCCATCCCTGACTCTGAAAATCAACCTTTCACTCAGAGATGTGACCTGCCACCACCCCACCCCATGTGTGGACAGCCAGCCGCAATGAAGGCAGGACTCATCCTTGCTGGGAGCTCTCCCAAGCTCATCCTCCTCCTCCCACCCTCCACCCTCTTCAGGGAGAAAGCTCCCTCCCCAGTCCAAGGAGCCTTTCTCCTCTGAAGGAGGCCTCAGGCAGCTGCACATGCCACCCTGCAGGGGTACCGGATCACTGGTATGGCAAAGTTTTCCAAGCAAAATCTGCAGTTTCTACACCAGATAAAAAGCCAATTCACCTCCCCATGCAATCTCCTTATTGGGTCAAAAAAGAGGGAGAGGTAAAGGTTTTATTTTTTAAATGGAAGGTAAAAATATTCTGACTACTTCTGTAGCTAGAATACAGCTACTCCCACACCCCAAGCGAGAGGTGCCTTTAATGTCCCAAAATTAAGCCCAGGAAGAGGCACTTGCAAAGGCCGAAGGTGAGTGCTTGTGTTGGGGTAGGTGGTGGTCCACTAGCCTTTGGACACCAGGCATCCTAGAAGATGGAGCCCGGCCCCTCAGAGGGATGCCCCTAGGGACTGCCTGCCCTAAGCAGCTGACGTGAGAAAGGCCCCCGCACTCCCCCCAAAATCACGTGTTGGTCAGGGCTAAGGAAGAGTACAACTGCACCCCCAGCCTGATGCAGACGCACGACACCTCGCCAAAGGGAAGGGATGCTTCTTTATTACAAAGTTCCCTCTGTGCGCACCACTCCTCACGTACTCGGAGTTGGAGAACGTTTTAGCTGCAGTTTGATTCTCTCCACTGCCCCCCAACTTCCACAAAACCCCTGCCCTCGAAGAAGGTAAGGAAAATACTGCAGCAGTGCAGAAGCTAGGGGAGCCAGGGAGAGTACCCCAACTTTTAAAGTGCCTAGTCCCCACATCTTAACCCCTTGATGCCTGGTGAGATGGCATCAATGAAGGAGACCTCTTGAGGGTGCTGGAGGGAGCACAGGGCTGAAGAAAGGCAGAAGAGGAAGGCACCCTATCCCTCCTCTACTTACCAGGAGAGCTTGAATCCTTTCATTAGTACAGTCACGATAATCCACTGACCGTGTCCTTAGCATCCCCGTTACAGCTCCGGAGGTCCCAGGACATATTGGAAAAGATGACGAAGTCCCAAAAGAACAGAATCCCATGTAATGTGACTTGAACACAGAAAGAGAAAGAGAGAAAGGGAGAAAGAGCCAGAAGAACTGCTGCCACTGCCCCTTCTTCCCCCTCTCCCAGCTGAAAGCCAGGCTTGGAGGCGAAAGACAGATTCTGCAAATCCAGCCTGGGGCTGGAGCCGCCTGCCCGAGCTGTGGCTGCCGCTGCCAGTTTCTGATGAGGATGGGTAATGCTGGCAAGGCTGCGCGAAACAAGCCCTGGAGTTGCCGTCAACAGCCAGGCTGGCCGGCTGCCCCCCACCCTCACCTCATACCAGCTCTGAGCTGCTTTGGGGAAGGAAGCCAAGGAGAGCCTGGGAGGAGAGCACAAACCTAGCAGAACCTGCACCTCTCTTCCCCCAGGCAGCAGCTCCCGCAGCTCCATATAATCTCCTAATCAATGCAGTACCCAAGCAAAGCACTGCCAGCCACTTCCGCCCATTTAAAGACACAGCACATGTTTAGTCCCAGGATGGGACAGAGTATCAGGGAGAGGGTGCTTGAGGAATGTGGTGCCAGGAAGGAAGAGGAGGGGGCAGAAATATCTGAAGATGAGCACTTCTATCAGCATCCACTCAGGGTTTAAAATGCCCCACCCCTGAGGGGGAGGGGAACCTGGACCCTAGGTCCTCTGCACACCTCTGGAATCCAAGCAGACCTCAGAGGCCCTGTGGTGAGTGCCTGGGACATCTAGGCGCACAAGACCACCTTAAATAGAATCCTCACCCCGCAAGGCGGGGCAAGCAGGGCTGCGTGCTCCCAGGCAGTGTGCTGCACACAGAATGCACAGTTCTCTCCTCCTGCTGGGGAAATTGCCGTGACTTCTGGGACGCAGGGTGAGGCAGCAACTTCTGGTAGCAGGGCAGCACATTGTCACCTGGGGCGAGGGATCCTTTTAAGGTGACCACAAAGGCCTGGTTTAGGATTTAGGCAACATGATCACCAATCCTGGGCTCCAAGAAGACGCAGACCAGCCACAGCACCCAGTAAGGCAGGACCAGGATTTTCAACTCTAGCTGGAACATAACAATTCACTGAGAATGGGGAAGAGGCTCCTCCTAAATCAGATCCTCCAGGCTGGGGCCTGGGAGTTCCAGCACCAACAATTTCCCTGGCTATATGATCCCTTTCTATCTTTCCCTACATTACTATCTGGGTCAGTAATGCGGATGGGTGACAACGAACAAAGAGATTAATTATGAAATAGCAACCTTCAACTGAACCATGATAATAAAGCTTTATCCAGAAACTTGCTCCAAAACAATCGAACCATAATAAGCCTTTACTCTAAAATTTGCCCGTAAAACAATCTGCAGACATCCTCATGTCGTATGAACATCATCTATACTTGACCCTCTAAAGTGAGAAAAACCGATCATTTCTCCTTTGGCCAAGCACAGTGGCTCATGCCTGTAATCCCAGCACTTTGGGAGCCCAAGGTGGCGGATCCCTTGAGGTCAGGAGTTTGAGACCAGCCTGGCCAACATGGCAAAACCTCGTCTCTACTAAAAATACAAAATTTAGCTGGGTGTGGTGGCATGTGCTTGTAATCCCAGTTACTCGGGGGGCTGAGGCAGGACAATCGCTTGAACCAGAGAGATAGAGGTTGCAGTGAGCCCAGATCCCACCATGGCAATCCAGCCTGGGAGACAGAGTGAGACTCTGTCTCAAATAAAATAAAATAAAAAGAAAAACTGGAGTGCAGACCCTCGTTGGTAACAGTCGTCATACTTGTAATGACTTATTATCTGCTTTGTTCTTTTTAGAGGATAAGCACCATGGAGACAAGAACTGTGTGGCGTTCAGCAATCTCTATATGCCCACTGAGGAGGAGGCCTTGGGTATTGTAGGGGTACTATAAGCAAGCGTTTAAGTGACCTTACTCAAACCGAACTAAAACACCATGTTATCTCTCCAATGTCCACGTGGTCCAGAGGAAACACTCTTTAAGGTATACTAACCTTTTGTGACCTGATTCCACTAGCAAAAAATGAAAGAAAGAAAAAAATAAGGTATACTGAGTTTTCAGAAAGATGTCCCCAAAGCAGCCTTTGCTGTGGAATTGATCTATCCACAGGCCCATGCCAGACAAACCCAAATGCTGCCAGGACTTCTGAACACATCCGAAGTTATGTTTTTAAAGCTCCTGGAGCCTGTACCCAGGCCATACTTTCAGCACAGATAGTGAAGGGATGCAACAGATTCCACAAGTACAAAGAGTTGTCCTTTATGACCTAGATAATTCACTCAATGGAAATACCAGGTCATGTGATCCAGCCCCGAGGCAAATGTCACTGAGAGTACTCCAGGTACATGTGAATACTGTATTCTCATCCTGGCCCATCAATTGCTCTGATCACAAGTAACACAGAAAACCTGGATCAAAGATTTCCAAGTATTGTATTAGAAACGTATTACTGTAACTGTAAAATTTTTTGGCTTTTGCTCTAGCTGTTTTTTTTTTTAACCACAAAAACAAAAATCCAAAAAGTCAACTTGTTCTCAACTATTAATAAGAGTATATTGAGGGTTAGTTATGTCAGGCATCAAGCTAAGCATTTTGCATGCATTCTCTGACTTAATCTTCACATCCATGTTATAAGGCAGTACCTCATGATTTTTCAGATAATGCCACTGAAGACTAACTGTAGTGTCTTATTTATTTATTTATTTTTTTGAGACGGAGTCTCACTCTGTCGCCCAGGCTGGAGTGCAGTGGCGTAATCTTAGCTCATTGCAACCTCTGCCGGCCGGGTTCAAGTGATTCTCCTGCCTCAGTCTCCTGAGTAGCTGGGATTACAGGCATGCATCACAATGCCTGGCTAATTTTTGTATTTTTAGTAGAGATGGGGTTTCACCATGTTGACCAGGCTGGTCTTGAACTCCTGACCTCAGATGATCCACCCACCTCGGCCTCCCAAAGTATTGGGATTACAAGCGTGAGCCACCGCACCCAGCCTAACTGTAGTGCCTTAATTTGCCTAATGTCAAACAGCTAGCAAGCTGCAAGCCTGGAATTTGAATGCAGGTGTGCCCAGCTCAAAAACCTATTCTCTTATTCACTATGTATGTTTATAAAAAATCTCCTTCTCTATCAGACAAGCTGGTTTACAAAAGCTTACATGTTCTCAGGAGAAAAAGAATCCAGGTAACAGGTAAAAAAGAGACTAAATCAAGACTAAATCTCTTCTATTACCAATGAGTTGGCTGGCTTGAGTGTCTGTGTGTGATGTGAGGAACCCAAAAGAGAAGGAAGAACAGGAGAGCCCAATGGGTTGAGTGATCATCATCTGCCTCAAATTCCCCTTGGCTCTTTCTTGTTTCTGAAACAGAGCTTCTCACAGGGCGCTGGAGACAGATTCCATTTCTGTGGTCCATAAAGAAAATCTCGGCTGGGCATGGTGGCTCATACCTGTAATCCCAGCACTTTGGGAGGCCGAGACGGGTGGATCACCTGAGGTTAGGAGTTCGAAACCAGCCTTGCCAACATGGTGAAAGCCCGTCTCTATTAAAAATACAAAAATTAGCCCCCCGTGGTAGGGCACGCCTATAATCCCAAAGACTTGGGAGGCTGTGGCAGGAGAATCACTGGAACCTGGGAGGCGGAGGTTGCAGTGAGTCGAGATCACGCCACTGCACTCCAGCCTGGGCAACAGAGCAAGACCGTCAAAAAAAAAAAAAGAAAAGAAAAAGAAAATCTCAAAAGGTGATTCAAACATAGCTTTGAAGAGACATTGAAGTGCTTTCTGAGGTAAAGATTAAGACCAAGTGAGACGGAAAAATGTTCCTCATCTAACTTCCTTCTTTTTATCTTCTCACGGAAAGCAGTCTCCATGGTTTGAAAAGTTCCTGGCCAATAAATCGCAAGCACTAACATAACCTCTAGGAATGAATACACAGATTCTCCTGCTTCTGCCTGACTCCCTGCAATCTGGCTGCTTCCTGACATTTGCATTTCAGGAAGGATAAGAATTGTTTAAAGGAAACTAGACTGCAAAGACTTCCATGTCTGGCAATATGGCATATACACAGATAAAATAGGAAAAAAAAATAAATTATTTTAAAGTGCTTGATGAGCTATCAAAAAAGTAAGAAATATTTAAAGGTCAAAAATTTAGTGATGGCAGAAAATAGTGAAACTGGGCTTCAGTTTTCATGGCCTCCCAGAGCACACTAGAGATAATTCCCAAAGCCCACAAGTGGTGAGAGAATCAAGAGGCAACTACCTCATACAGTGGGTCCCAGTGGACTACACTCTCACTGTAAAGATAAACTTGAAAGAAATGTACAAATGCTGCCCAGGAACTAAAAGGAAAATTGCCTGTCCTAAACCCTGATGTCGAACAAAGGAGGAAGAATAATCTCCTCTGATAAATCATAATCACAAACCGACTCTTACACTGATTGTACCCTGAGAGTTTCCTAAACAACTGACCCAAAAACAATGCCCATAAAGGAAAAAAATGATAGATTCAGCCATAGCAAAGTTAAAAACTTCTGATCATCCAAAGAGATCATAGAGAGAAAAGACAAGGCTGTTCTAACAGAAAATATATGCAACATATATTGCTTGAGAAAGGAATTGTTCGCAGAATTTATTAAAAATCCCTACAAACCAATGAGAAAAAGAAAGATAATTCTAAAAATAGACAAATGATTTGAGTTAGCATTTTCAGAAAAGAAAGCAATAAACTATATAAAAAGGAGCTCAATCCATTAGTACTCAGGAAAATAGAAATTGGAACTCTGGTGAGATGTCATCTCATACTCATCCCATTGACAAAAATTAAAAAGTCAAATAATATCAAGTGTTGGAAAGGAGCTAGTGGGAGTATATACTGGTTCAACTCCCTAAGAAAATTATGTGGTATTATGTAATAAAGTTGGATGATTGCATACTCTAACACCTAACAGTTCTACTCCAATAATGGAAGCAACTCACATTCAGAGGCATACACGAAAAACTTTAAATAGCACTCCATGTAACAGCAAAAGCAAAACAAAAACTCTGAAAACAAATGTCTATCAACAGAAAGGATACATGCCTTGTGTTATTTTCTTAAGGTGGAACAGTACACAGCATTGAAAATGCATCAATCAGTCACATGCAATGGGGCAGAACAGGTGAGAGGTACTCCTGCAATTGTCATTTGTTCTTTATACTTTACATATATTTTATATATTTTATAAATATTATTTATTTTCTTTTTTCTTTCTTTCTTTTTTTTTTTTTGACAGGGTCTCACTCTGTTGCCCAGGCTGGAGTGCAGTAGCATGATAACGGCTCACTGCAGCCTCCACCTCCTGGGCTCCAGTGATTCTCCCACCTCAGCTTCCTGAATAGCTGGGATTGCAGACACGCACCACCATGCCCAACTAATTTTTTTTTTATTTTTATTTTTTGTAGAGATGGGGTTTCGCTATGTTGCCCAGGCTGTGCTTGAACTCCTGGGTTCAAGCAATCCACCTGCCTTGGTCTCCCAAAGTGCTAGGATTACGGGTGTGAGCCATCGCACCCCCCTATATATTATTTTGTATTAGCTAACTATTCAATGCAAACAATTTAAAAATAAACAGAGTATTTAGAAAACAACTGAACACCAATCCCTTTTGGGTTTTTATAAACAGGCTTGATAAAGAGGGGGCGGGGCACAGGGGTCTAGACAATATTTTGTGTTACCTGCATTTTTACAACTATACTTTCACAAAAATTGGCCTTTCTGAGTCTACTAATTTAATGAACATGAAGTTGGTTTGATTTGTATTACTCCAAGTCTCTTGTTACCACGGTTTCTTCTGAACTTTACTGGGTTTAGAATGGAGGCTGGAAACAGTTCAGCTTTTTCCTTTTGATTTCAGCTGCTTTGACTTTCCGTTGGTCTCCTATGAGTCTTAAAGTCTCGCCTACCCTGGTACAATTCCTTTCCTAATCCAACAAAAACATGATTGGTGTTTCTTGCCTCATCCATAAATGGGGACTAGAATGGTAAGAGGTCACCAGAGCATGCTGCTGTTGACCTTGCCTGCAGACACCCAGGGCCATCCGGCCAAGGGGAACCTGGAAGCTGTGAACTCAAATGCCACAATATTAGGTCCTGTCTCAGGCTTCCGCCACTGAGTGGCAGAAGCCAAGGGAGCATTCAGCCCTCCTGCCTCCCACCTCCTCATCTGGAGCTCTTTCCACCACCAGAATCCCATGACCTTGGGTAAGCCACTCCAAGCCTCTGGCTCCCTATCTGGAGCAGAAAATAAATGACAGGATCCCTGAGGCTCTCCTTCCAGCTCAAGCCTGTGCTGCTCTCCCTACGTGCCCCTCTTTGCTCCAGGAGCAGGAGCGCAGCAGTGCTGCAGTACCGGGGCATAGCTGCATGCCTCTAGTTGCTGGGAATCTGGGGCAGAGCAGTGCTGCAGTCACACGTTGGGGAATCAAAGCTCCAAGCTCAGGCAGGGGAGTCATCAGGCATTGAGAGTGTTATATTTAAGGAGCATTTTGGAGGTCAGGAAGCAAGTGAGAGAGGAGCAGTGGGGGAGGAGCAGCCTCCTAAACACTCCATTTCCACAACAAGCCTCTTTCTAGTCCTCCAGCCAAAATCCGCTTCCAAACTGCACTCAATAGAGAGCCTGTGTGAGCTGACCAGCAGATGGCCAGGGCTGCACCCTGATCAGGTGCTCCCCACCACTTCCCTGTCCTCTCCCTCCCTTGGCACTCTCCTCTCCCCACCCTCTGCCACTATTAGTCACTGGCTCTGGGGTGACAGTGTGGGCTGCAGGCATTGGCCTCGCCTTCTAGCCTGTTCATCTGTGTCAGCTCTCAGCTTGGAGCCTCCAAAGCCAGCCCCTCCCTTCCTATCCTTGGTACCCTTATGCACACCCCTGCCCTCCAGGCCCACCGTCTGGGTAAAACAGCGCTGTGCAGGGCAGGCACCCGGCCAGAGGGCTGGCAAAGGGTGGCAGGCTTGGGGGCAGAGCAAAGCGGAGCTGTTTTCTTCAAGAACGCTTCATTCTGCTCCTATGATCTCCTGGATTTACTGAAGGCACTGGAGTTAAAAAATAAAATGAATAGAATCACCTCCCGCCAGGCTTCTTTGCCCCTCGTTCACAATCTGCTAATCCAGAATATTTCTTCAGGCAATAAACAGGATGAGCAATATCAAAGCCAAATTCCACTCAGCTTCGTTCTGCCCCTAGGAAGGGGAGGAAGCAAGACTGAGGCAGCCAGGGCTTCCGTGGATGGCTCTGATCCTCTGATCACTCTAGAATCTAAAGTGGTTGCACAGACCTCATGCCCAGTGATTCTCACGGCAGCCCAGTGAAGTGCTAAACTACACTTAACACAAGACACACAGGCTCAGTGAGGTCTAGTTATCTTCCTGTTAGTACTGCCATTGCTAGCCGCTCTATAAGGTTGTAATTGGTAAAAAGAGGAAAAAGTAAAAGGTAAAAACACCATACCTGAGAATCACAAGCCCCCTCATGCAACTCGGGGTAAGGAAACTCCTTAGCCAGGCCACACATTGGGATCACCTCCCTCACTGAACTCAGTGCAACACCCAACTAAGCTCTCTGTCTTCCCCCTGTTTAAGCAGCCATCGATATCCCTTCTCCAAGGAGACTTTGTCTTGATGAGGAGACAAGAGCTCTGTCTGGCAATGGAAATCCCAAGAGGATTCCCCCTCTATCCCACTTTCCCCTTCACCTCCAAAATCTTCCTCCCACTTCCTGAATGCCTGACTGCCTGACTAGTGTTGGTTTCTCTGCACACTTGCTCATCCCCGTGTCCCAGATCACGAGACCCCTTCTGCTGCTGCACTTAATGGTGGCCTCAAGGAGGTAAGAGCCCTGCTGTCAGAAAGATGCACACACCTCAGAGAAACCCCACAACCAGGAGAGGGGCAGCCGCCTGAAGTCACTCATCATCCTAATTACACACGTAACAAAAGAAAACATCTCTCCTGCCAGATGGAAGAAAGAAGGCAGATTTCTAATCACCCCCATGGCTCCTCCTGGTTTATCCTCAGGAGAAATTCAGGGTGACTGATGGTGCTAGGGACCCAGGAGGGTGCTTATAAACTCAGGTTCTCTCCGGGAGGGGGCACCCATACACCCACAGCCAGCTGCTTCCTGTTGTCCTCCCACCAAATGGGGATTTCTGCTTCTTCCACTAAATCACATATCAGTATTACCATTTTTAAAAATACAGATGAATTGAGCATTAACTCATTTTAAAAGTGAAAGTCGTCTGCCCAAGGACACAATAAGAATCTATTTATTGTTGGCAGAGAAATTGCTCGATGATAGGACAAGTGCAGAAAAACCGCATTCTTCATTGAACAGGGACTGACACCACCCCCAGTGGTGTGTATTGCGGTTTAGCACCGGGATTCTAGAATTAGCCTTGAGTTCAAATCTATACTTAACAGCTCTGTGACCTTGAGCAACTTACTCCATTTCTCTAAGCCTCAGCTCCTTCATCCATTAAAAAGGTGAGGATGACAAGCACCCATTAGGTTGCTACGAGGAGCGGATGACACTAAGAGCAAGTAAGTGCTCAATACATTTTCACCACTGCTATGATTATTCCCAACCCGTGTCCACAGAACCACCACTACGCACTACAGGAACCACAGGCTCCACTTCCTGCTCCTAATCTACTTTTTCTCCTTTATGTCAACAAATTTTCCAATTTTTCCTATTTTGTTGGGCATATTTTTGCATTGTTTTGTGCTCTTTCTGTTAGGTCAATCAGCTGTTTATTTTTTCAATAAGAACTGTACTTACAGCTGGGTGCAGTGGCTCATGCCTGTAATCCCAGCACTTTGGGAGGCTGAGACAGGTGGATCATTTGAGGTCAGGAGTTTGAAACCAGCCTGGCCAACATGGTGAAACCCCGTCTCTACTAAAAACACAAAAATTAGCTGGACGTGGTGGTGGGCACCTGTAATCCCAGCTACTCGGGAGGCTGAGGCAGGAGAATTGCTTGAGCCCAGAAGGTGGAGGGTGCAGTGAGCCAAGATCGTGCCATTGCTCTCCAGCCTGGGTGACAGAGTGAGACTCCGTCTCAAAAACAGTACCATACTTATGGAGCATCTAATATGTTCATGACCCAAGCAAGTCACAATGATATTTCAAAGTTAGATCCAGAGTTCTCCTTGATCTCAAGTTAATAATCCAACAAGGAAGATAAAAGATGGACATTAAACTATATTAAATAATACTAACTTAAAATATAAGGCAATAAGTCTCTAAGAGACGCGTATCTAATCAGAAGGACATATTATCTCTGTCTTCCAAAACGAACATAGGTTTGTAATCATTATGCCAATTTTTTTTTTAATTAACAGACAAGTAATGGTGAATAGTCTCAGCGGACTTACGTTAAGTCTGTCCGTGATATTTCTTGATTAGTCTGGTCTTAACATAAAAGAGCCAGAAAAAGGATTCAATATTTGTCATCATCCTTTGTGGAGACAAGAGCTTCCTATTTGCATGAGAGGTGTCCAGAAATAGTGCCTTCGGAACATATTGCTACTATCACTGCCAATAAATACAGGTTTACTTGGATGGAGCATCTAATGAGTTCGATTTTAGACAGTTTCATTTCCAGTCACCGGGACATTTTCTCAACAGCGCCCTAAGGTTAGGGCAGGGGAAGCTTTAAGTTGTTTCAGGCACAGATACCCACTACCTTCTCTCAACATCACAACAGACATGAGACTGACATATCATGAGTAAACCAAAGGGTTCAGCTTCCATCCATTTTGTGACCAGCGCTATTCAGTAAATGCTCTTCCATGCACTAAGCCACTAGCTACCTTTGATGATCCAGTGGCACTTGTGTGCTGGCGTGTACCATGATGGGGTTTTTACATGGATTGGTAATGAACTGAGAAAAATTAGGACAATGTGGTAAACACCAAAAGGTTAAATATGTTGGCTGGGTGCAGGGGCTCACACCTGTAATCCTGGCACTTTGGGAGGCCGAGGTGGGCAGATCACTTGAGCTCAGGCATTTGAGACTAGACTGGGCAATATGGTGAAACCCTCATCTCTACTAAAAATACAAAAATTAGCTGGGCGTGGTGTTGCCCACCTGTGGTCCCAGCTACATAGGAGGCTGAGGCAGGAGGATTGCTGGAGCCCTGGAGGCAGAGGTTGCAATGAGCTGAGATCATGCTACTGCACTCCAGCCTGGGAGACAGAGCAAGACTCTGCCTCAAAAAAAAAAAAAAAAAAAAAAAAAAAAGTTTGAATATATTGACAGCATGACCTTTTAAATTTCGTGTTTAAATATTCTTTAATTATACATATACATAGTGGTGGTAGTTCTATATTTTAGTTTAGTTGCTAGCTTTCATAGGTAAAATAAATAACTGGTAATTCTGTGCTGGTCCGCCAATTTTTTTCAATCTCTCCACAAAATCCAGAAGTTCAGACTCCCCTATGAAGAAGGCTCTCCGTTCTAAGACCTCACCCTATGAGGAGAGCCTCTGCCTCTCAACTGCTGTGATAGGGCATCTGATTTTTTTTGGATTTTGGAATATTTGCAGGATACATAGTCAAATCTGAAGTCTGAAATGCTCTAATGAGTATTGCCTTTGAATGGCATGTTGGCACTCAATACGTTTCAGGTTTGGAAGCATTTCTAATTTCAGATTTTCAGATCTGGGATGCTCAACCAGTACCACTCCCTAAACTCAGACACAAATTTCTCATTGTTCCTGAACAACTTCACCTAGATATCTCACGGGCTCTTCAGAGCCAGTATGAATAAAGGAAACTCCTCACTGTCCCACTGTCTCCTCCCAACTGTGACGTCCTGTATCAATCTCAAATCACACCACCAGCTACCAAGTCACCCAGTCAGAAACCAATGATTCACCCTAGACTCCTCCTCTTCCATCTCCCATTTAATTAGGAACTACGTCGTGTCAATTCTAGCACCTGAAATATGACTAGAGTGTGCTTCTTGCTGTCAGCGTTCACCTGCCTTTCAATTCTTACCTTTAGGTTTGCAGTTGCAGTTACCCTCTCCTATTTGTTCATTCACCAAATATTTATTGAGCATCTATCATCTGCCAAGTAAAATGCTAAGTGCCAGGGTTTCTGTGAATTAAGAAACAAAACACGCAATCACTGTCCTCAAGGAGCTCACAGTCTAGTGGGGAGAGATAGATGTAAAAATAATAATAATAATAAAGTTATCAGAGATGGAGCAAAATGAGGCAATTATCTTACTTGTCTACCTTGGAGCGAGAGTACTTTCTCAAAAGCAAATCTGATGATACCTCGAAGTCCTTCAACTGTTCGCAGTGTCTATGCAGTCTCAGCACTGCACGGGCTTCCACAGCATTTCAGCTCCCTGCTTCTGTTTCTGGTTTTGACATTTGCCTCTTGTCTTCCACATGCATCCTAAGCGCCAGTCCTGCCAAGCTATTTGTCGTGCCCTGGGCCCTGCCATGTCCATCCTGGGCCTACTATTCTCTAACAGATCTCTGCACCCATAGCCACCATTCAGTGACTATCTGCAGTGTGCCAGGCATTAATCCTAAGACATTGCATTTAATCCTCATGACAATCCTGGCGTATTGATGGTGACCTCATGGACAAATGAGGAAACTGAGACCAGGGAAAGCCAAGATAACTCACTCAAGTTCACAGAGCCAGAAAGCAACAGGGTCAGCATTTGAACCTAGATATGTCCAACTCCAAATCACAGCCACATCATCTTTCCTCTCTTGTCCACCTGATAAATTCCCACCCACACTTCAGGTCTCAGATCAAATGTAACTTTCTTTACAAAGCCCTTTATGAACTGCCCAGTCAAGTAATTCTTCTTGCTTCCCTGATTTCGAAGCTATTACCTTGTGTTGCCATAATTTGTTTACTTGTCTGTCTCCCCCGAGGACCCATGAACATCTCTTCACAGTGATTGTGAACTACCCATCTCTAAGCGCTCCATGCTGAACTCTCTCCACTGGCATACAGTCAGCATTTAATAAACCTCTGGTGAATGAATGGGTTAATTAATGCTCCCTAACCTCTTTTCTCAAAGTTAAGACAAAAACTCTTGCCAAGCACAGTCGCTCAAGCCTATAATCCCAGCACTTTGGGAGGCCAAGGTGGCAGAATTCCTTGAGCCCAGGAGTTCGAGACCAGCCTGGGCAACATAGTGAGACTCCATTTCTACAAAAAATAAAAAATTAGCCATGTGTGGTGGCATGCACCTGTAGTCCCAGCTGCTCAGGAGGCTGAGGCAGGAGGATCACTTGAGCCCAAAAAGTTGAGGTTGCGGTGAGCCATGATTGCAGCACTGCACTGCAGCCTAGGCAACAGAGACCCTGTGAAAGAAGAAAAGAAAGAAAAAGAAAGAAAGAAAGAAAGAAGAAAGAAAGAAAGAAAGAAAGAAAGAAAGAAAGAAAGAAAGAAAGAGAAAGAAAGAAAAGAAGGAAACTAACTCTCAGTAACAATTCATCATCTACATATTTTAACACAGTCAGGTCAGGCTATCAGATGGCCCTAGTCTGAGGTGCAAACTTAAAAAAAAAAAGAGTAGGCCGGGCGCGGTGGCTCACGCTTGTAATCCCAGCACTTTGGGAGGCCGAGGCGGGCGGATCACGAGGTCAGGAGATCGAGACCACGGTGAAACCCCGTCTCTACTAAAAATACAAAAAATTAGCCGGGCGTGGTGGCGGGCGCCTGTAGTCCCAGCTACTCGGAGAGGCTGAGACAGGAGAATGGCGTGAACCTGGGAGGCAGAGCTTGCAGTGAGCCGAGATTGCGCCACTGCACTCCAGCCTGAGCCTGGGCGACAGAGCGAGACTCCGTCTCAAGAAGAAAAAAAAAAAAAAAAAAAAAAAAGAGTAGTACCATGACAATGCAGTGGAGTAACAGAAACTCAAAATCCAGACTCCGGAAAGTGAAGTCACACCTCTAAAAGCTCTACTCCAGGAACTGAAAAGAGTCTAATAGGGAATGTTGTCATAAGACTGACCACACCTCCATCAAAAGCTATTTCATTCCAGGGTAATTTAACCCAGTACATTGCAGCTAGGGGAAATTCTGGGAATAGTATCTCAGAAATAAAAAGGGAAGCCTGAGATAAGGGGGATACATTTTTCAAGTATTTAGACATTTAAAAAGTGATATTCAAGCTATATGTAAATTACTTACAAACTGCTTTTATGCATTATCAGAGATTCCAGGACATTGGCCGTAATATATAAGTTCCTCTTGTACCTGGGCTTTGTACCTAGACTATACAAATAGGCTCTTTATGGGAGCATCTCGATCAGTTAAAAGTTCTTAAACTTTTTTAAGTAATAAGCCTCCTGGGTTGCTGACGAAAGCCAAGGATACTCTCCCCAGAAAAATGTACAGAGATACAAAATTCTGCCTACCAATGAAGGGGGCTCATGGACCCTCTCCTAAAGTCCATTCAGAGTCCTGAATGGTTCACAGGCACAGACTGAAAATGCCTGAAGTAAACTTCCAAAGGGTCCAGACTAGAGAAGGTTAAAAACAAAAAAAAAGATTCACAATGCTGCTTTGAAATGACATCAGTTTCTGTTAGCCAATCAGATTCTCTCTTGGTCAAGGTCCTGAAAGTAAATGCCTCAGCCTCCTGAGTAGCTGGGACTACAGGTGCATGCCACCACATCTGGCTAATTTTTCATTTTTTGTAGAAAATAAAAAAGGAATGATTCATCTCTAACATCTGATGCTATACCTGCTTAGATCATGTGCAGTCTGGACTAAGGGATAGCAAGGGCCTAAGTAAAATCAGGCTGTTTCTGCCTCCATATGCAAATACAAACTAAACAGACCTTTCCAAACTAGCCACAGAATAAATCCCCCAAATCCCCAAACCACACCTTTTCCAGAACACTTGCCACCACCATCCCCTGAGAACCAGCTGATTGATAACAAACTACCTACAACTTCAAGAGCTAGTTCACTAGAGGCTTTGCAAGGCCCTGGTGAAGACAGACAGCAGCATTCCCACCAGATAGCAAACTGTTTGCAGCAGTTTGGGATCCAAACACAGTTGCAGATGCCTGCTTTCATGATCGCCACTGCCCACTGTCAAGGTAGTACAAGCACTTTGCATCACCCCATATTCAAAGGGGCTATTCAGATGTTTGTGGAGGAAAGGAAAAGAGAGAGGAAGGGGAGACAGAGGAGAGAATGGTTCCAGGGAGACCTGTTCTCTATATTTGCTCTCTCTGGTTCCTTTCTAAGAAAATTGAGAATTTGACAGATCTAAACTGATTAAAACAGATGTGTGTAATTTTCACCTTTGTGCAGACCAGGAGATGGAAGTCCAGAGAAATTAAGTGACTCGGATCTGATCACACAGCCTGTAGGGCTGGGAGGAGCAGAAAACCAAGTTCTATGATTCCCAGAGACATGTTCTTACCACTGTTAACACATTCCTGCCGGTTCAGGCTGGCAGCAGACTTGCCGCTTGGGCCTCCTCTCTCATTCTCTCCTCCATACACAACACAGGGTACCCAACCTGCTCCAGAAGCCTAAGCCTTGTCCAGTCTTCCATCTCTGAGAGAAAGGAGACCCTGCCATCTGGCCAAAAAGCAAGGCTCCCAAATGAAGGGCTGAGATATTCTCGAAGGATTACATATCTCTCCCTGCACACTGGAGCTGGGGTTGGGGCTGCACAGACTCAGCCTCCTTAGATGCCCCCATCCACTCCCAATGGCTCTAACTCCTTGTTTGGAAAAATACACAGAAAAGCAAATTTCAAATTGCAAGCAGGAGCCAGGAGAGATTTGAAAGCTATCTCAGGAACGCCCTCTAGCGTGCCCACAGGGTTTGAGCAGCGCAGCACCCAGGCCCCATTCCCTGGAGGTGACCGGGCCCGCGCTGCCATTGGGGCATCCGGCGAGCAGTGGGCGGGGCCAGCGGCAGCATCTGACACTCACATACAAACTCCTCTCCAATCCCAAGGCCAACGTCTGCTGCAGGATGAGAGGCAGTCTCTGCTCTGAAGACTGTCCAGCCCGCGCCAACCCCACCCATTCCTTATACAACAGGGAGAAGGGAAGGAGAAGCAAACAGAAGGTGAAAAGAAAGTGTGGAGGTTGCACAAATGGAATGCAGTGCAGAGAAGAAGCAGAGGAAGAAGACGGAGAGAGACAGAGAGAGTAAAAGAGAGGCATAACTGAAAAAGAGACAGGATAAAGAGAAACAAAAAATAGGGCAAGGCTAAAGAAAAAGATGGACATATAAGTGAGTGCAGATGAAAGCTACAGATACCTCCACCCCCCACCCTGCACCCCTCATCCACCCACTCCGACTTCCAAGCACACCAAGGTGGGGCGTGTGCTTTGTAGGACCTGGCACCTCCTCGCCTCTCCTGAGGTCCTGGTGCTCACATTTCCCTCCACTCTGACACAGCCCCTGGATGCTCACGAGTGGCGGGCTGAGGGAGAGGAGGAGAGAGAAAAGTGAACCAAAGGCAGAACTCGCCAAGCGAAGCCACTTACGCACAGTGCGGCCGGCAGCATTTCCATCCTACCTTTGCTGTCGCCATGTCAGCCGGCTCCATGATCTCTGCTTGGCCTAAGGAGCAGCGGCACCATCCAGAGAGAAAAGGCAGAGTCACAAACGTCCACCCACGGAGAACAAACCACCCCTCTGGAAGGCTGGGGAAAATAAGACACCTATTTCCACTCTCTGGCCCCCTGGGACTTCCTCAGTTTCTGGGTAAGAGGTCAGAGTCTGGAGGTCCACAGCAAGCAGGGGTGCCCTGTCTCCTGTCTGTGTTCCACAGACGCCCAGGAGGCTGAGTCAGGGGGCACCTCCCCTGGCCTGGTACTTCTTCCCAGGAGCGAAGTGTGGGTCTTCCCAGGCTCCCCCTGTTGAGAGGGAGAGGGCGCAAAGACGGAGGCACGCCCTCCCATCACCCCGCCAACTGGTACCCACAGGTCAGGATGAGGGGGGCATGTGGGAAGAGGCCAGCTGGCAGGTAAAGAGCAAGAGCCAGGGGGAGCAGGAAGGGAGAAGGTCAGCGGCTGGTGGCGGACAGGCGGGTGTGAGAACCTCAAGAAGGTGCAGGCACTCAGCTGGAAGCAGAAAGGTGCTGTGCAAGGAAGTGCCGGAGCCACAAAGCCGGAGCCTGGCACGGCAAGGTGGAGAATGCAAAAGGAGAGAAATTCGCCCGCTGAAGCCACTCACCTTGCAATAACATTCAGACTGACTGAGGCCTACACAGGAGCCAGGAGCGGGCGGTTCACACACCCCCACTCCACTCCCAGAGACTCACAGCCTCTGTCTAAAGGTACATGAGAGCAGCCGGCAGCCTAGCTGGATCTGCAGAGGCCCCTGGCTCTCTCCGAGCAGTCTGATTGGAGGAGCAGGATGACTTCATCCAGCCCCATTCATCACTCTAGGTTTCCTGCCCAGCAGGGACAGGCCGCTCACTTGCAGTGACTACAGCTTCCTCTCTGGCCCACTTTACTCGGTCAACCTGGGATAAGCTGCATCCGTCAGGGGAACCCTGAGGAAGGGGATCAGAGTATCCCAGCCCTGTTGGGAAGAGAGGAACAGGCTGCTCACATTCCCAAGACAGTGCAAGGATTCTACTGAAAACACAGTACATATATTCACTGTGTGTGTTTGCGGTGCCAGAGCTGGCATCCATACAACAGAGCAAGGCTTCTAGAAACTGGCGAGGAAACGGGGTGTACACTCTGGTGAACCACTGACCTTCTTGACAAAAACATGAAAATAAGCCCATCCAAATATTTAAAGATATTTCTCCCAATCAGAAAGAATAATCTATGGAAAAACACCCATGTCCTTCCTGAGGCATCTCCAAGTACCTCCCTCCTATCATTTTCCCCCATCAGCTCCCCTATAGCAGCCCCTGAAACATGCTAACCTATCTTCTGTTAAGGACATTGGTTCCTTCATGCTTGTGATCTCACATCTACAAAAGGCTACAAGTGAGTAGGACCTTACAGCTTCAGCTCCCATTTTGCAGATGAGGAAACTAAGGCCCAGAAAAAAGGCCAAAGGGTCAAAACAAGGATGTCAGTCTCCCAGTGCTCATTTCCATGTAGACTTTACCCTCAGAAATGGTGAGATCCTCAAAGAAAAATGACCCCTCCTTATTTACTCCTTCCTTTCCTCCCCCACACCTACTCCCAATCCAGCCCAAGACCACAGAAAAAAAACAACATAGCAAGTGTTAGATAAAGTAAAACATAATTTAAAAAAGAAGGCACGGCCAGGCATGGTGGCTCACACCTGTAATCCCAGCACTTTGGGAGGCTGTGGTAGACAGATCACCTGAGGTCTGGAGTTCGAGACCAGCCTGGGCAACATAATAAAACCCTGTCTCTACTAAAAATACAAAATTAGCCAGTCATGGTGGTGCACGCTTGTAGTCCCAGCTACTTGGGAGGCTGAGGCAGGAGAATCACTTGAACCAAGTAGGCAGAGGTTGCTGTGAGCTAAGACCATGCCATTGCACTCCAGCCTGGGCAACAAGAGCAAAACTCTGCCCAAAAAAAAAAAAAAAAAAGAAGGCAATGATTGTGTGATCATTTATTACCTTGCTTCTGTTCAAGTCTGACTTTATAACCAAACAACTCAATCAGGTGGATCAATACAGACTAGGAAAGAGTTTTCCAAAAAATTGATGACACTGACAACACAGTGCTCACGGGTCTGGCTTAACTACAGGAACAATAATTGTGACAACTCTCATTTGTACAGTGCTCCATAATTTACAATGCATTTCTGTTATAGTTTGAACGTCCAAACTCATGTTGAAATTTAATGGCCACTGTAACAGTATAGTATTAAGAGGTGGAACCTTTAAGAGGTAATTAGGTCATGAGAGTGGCCCTCGTGGATGGTTTGATACAGTTATCCTGAAAGTAAGTTAGCTATCATAAGAGTGGGCTCCCAATAAAAGGATGAGTTCAACTGACTTTCTTCCTGTCTAAGGCACACTCTTGCCCTTCTGCCACAGGGTAACTCAGCACGAGGCCTTCCCCAGATGCTGGTGTTACGCTTTTGGACTCCCCAGCCTCCAAAACCATGAGCTAAATAAACTTCAGTTCTTTATCCATTACTCAGCCTGTGATGTTCTGTTATAGTAGCAGAAAATATACTAATATCGTTTCCAAATCCATTACTCTCCGTGGATACTGAGAACCCTGTGAGATCAAGACTGTTTCCCCCATGTTAAAGATAACTAAACTGAGATTCAGAGACTTTCAGCGACTTGTCCAAGGTCACACAGTCAGTAGAGCAGAACGGAGACTCAACCCCATATTCACTAAGTCCAAATCCCTTTCCACTAAACATTGCAATACCAAATTTCCAACCTCTTAACATTTTCCTCCTCAATCTGCACCCAAGTCCTGCTCCCTATTACTATAGTTTGGTAGAGAATATAAAACCTCAATTGGACACTTCCCTTTGAGGCCTTTTTTTTAACTGAAGATGGCAAATTATAAAAAATGCATTATTAAACATTAAGAAAAAAATCTTGGGACTATTCAGAGGTTGGTATATACATTTAAACAAATCTCCTATGTCCTATGTACAGTGCAAATTGCTTTTAGATAAAAAGTATTTATCTGAATGAATTTACTCATGTTCACCTTATTTTAACTACTCTGATTTTAATTGAGGTGAGGGGAAGGATGTATATCCCGATACAGGCACACATCCTTTTAGAGGAATGTGTTTTTTTCTAGCCACAATAAACAGAATTCAACACTTCTCCCATTCCTATTCCATCCTACATTAATGAAAAAGGTTGAGGATGAGAGTAGTGGAATTTAGGCCAATAGATGGTTTTGTTTAGCCTATTGCCTGGTTTCTATAAGCTCTAGACTATGGTCTTGAATACAATAAACTTGAAAAGCCATGAGGCTTTGCTAGCACTGCAGTAGAGGTAATCAATCATACCCCCACCACAAACCAAAGGTGTGGGGGCCATGCCAATCTACACGTCGTCTTCTCTGCTCAGAGGCCTGTAACGTTTCTTCTGGCTCTTGCTGTGGCCTGCCATCCTCTCTGTTCCTGGGCTGATAGTCAAATGTACAAACACATGGAGAGCAGAAGGCTAGTATCCATGGAGGAGGATGTTCTATTACACCAAAATCACACAGAAATCAGATCCATGTTAATGGGGGTCCACCCAGTCTCCTGAATGACCAAAAACATTTACCGACTCAGTTTTTAAAGAACTGTGACACAGCCCCGGAGGGTGAACATGTGCAGAAGGCTTCAGAAGCACCATATGTATATTACACAGAGATTCATATGTATATTACACAGAGATTCATATGACTGAACTCAAAGCAGGAGGGAGAGTGCTGTTAACTGCAGATAGACAATCTAGAAGTTGGGGCTGGGCAGGGGACAGTGGGGCTGGGCAGGAGGCTTTAATGAGAGTGGGGAGAAGTCCCAGAGTCAAAGAAAACTCCAGAAAAGAGAATGAAAGAGAAAACAGGGTGGGAGAGAGGGGGAGGGGTACTAATGCAGGTTGTCTAAATAAAACCCATTGAATCCCTACCTCTGCTGCTACTAACCAGAAAGGACTTGATCTAAATAATTCTTCATAAAATAGTTTCTCTATGGTATGCATTTGCTTTTTGCTCTTTGAACTAGAGACCAGAAGCTCCCTCTTCTGCAACTTAGGCTCATTTCATTTTGCCTAATATTTAATGAAATACAGAAAGAAATGCCTGTTTATAATATCATTCTCTCTCTAGGGCAATTATCTCTACTAATTGCTTTACCCTGGGTATTAGTCTAACTCCTTAATCACTGTACTTATACACTAAGTTAAAGAGAGACAGAAAAAAAAAAAAAAAACAGATGCTTTTGAAAAGAGGCTGGAGTGAGTTCTGGCAGGGGCGTGGGTGAAGGGGTTGCAGGAAGCACAAGCACCAAGTTCCCTAAGGACAGCTCTGAGACTGGACACTGCACCTGCTTCTTTAGGAAGAGCCTCCATGGCAGCTGCCTCTTGGGAGGTGGGGCTGCAAGGAAACTGAGTGAGGCTGTTTCAAACCCTGGTCACATCAACCTCCCCCGCTGCACCCTGGGACATGTAGTACTGAGTGACGGGCAGTGCTGCGGCCATGTTTACATTGCTTACGGAGTGTGTGGCTTGATCTCTCTGCCTGTCCTAAGCCTATAAATACAGATCAGATGCTTTTGCCAAAGAGGTGAAATCCCTTCTCTCCAGAGTCTGGGTGCTGATTGTAAACTGAAAAGATGGTGATGAAACAGAAAGAGATTCACAGAACTACAAGGGACTTGAAATAAGGAAGACCTTGAGAGGTCACTAGATGTAGACGCTCCCTGTATACGTAGATGACAGGTTCTCGAAAGAGGAGAAGAGAGGGAGAGAAAGAAAGAAGAAGGAAGAAAGAGAGAGAGAGTGAAAGAGAAAGAGGGCAGTGTGTCTGTGTTCCCATGAGGATGTGTACCTGCTTCAGTGCCTTTTCTTTTGCTTGTTAACCATCAGCTCCTAGAGGCAGCTGAGCATGAGGAAGAGTTTCAGCTTGAATTCTGACTCGACCACTCAGCCACCATCTGTGAATCCGGAGCAAGTTGCTTAGCCCTGTGTGCCCCCATTTCCTCATCTATAAGACAGGGATAATAATATTATTCAAGTCATAGGCTGTTATAAAGATTAACTGAGATAACATATGTAAAGGGATTAGAGTTGTGTCTGGCACGTAGTAAATATTACCTAAGAGTTAGGTGTTGTTTTTCATTCAGTGGTTTACCACCTGTCTTCCCCTAATCCATGTGACCTCTTACCCCAGAGCAGGAAATTTTATGTCCCCCACAGAATTGATGATTGTAGAGGTAGAGTGGACAGCAGTCAAACCCACCTGCTGTTTTAGGTGAACAATGACATCAAAACAAGCTGAGCATGATGGCTCATGTCTGTAATCGCAGCACTTGGGGAGGCTAAGGGGGAAGAATCACTTGAGGCCAAGAGTTCAGGACCAGCCTGGAAAACAGAGTCAGAAACTCCCATCTCTTAAAAAATATCTATATATCTATATATATATATATATATATATTTTTAAAGACATTGAAAGAGAGAGGTGAGACAGTCACTAAAATAAGGAAAAAGCAGAAAAAGAGGAATAATGAAATACAACAGGAGATACTTGCCAAACAGGGTGTCCGACATTAACAGGGGCTTTTGTGAGAGTGGTAGAAAAATGTTGTCAAAGACAATAAGAGTCTACATGGAAATAAGGCAAAGTCATAAAGAAAATTAGAGAACTGGTCGGGCATGGTGGCTCAAGCCTGTAATTCCAGCACTTTGGGAGGCCAAGGCTAGAGGATTGCTTGAGATCAGGAGTTTGAGACCAGACGGGCCAACATAGTGAAACCCCATCTCTACTAAAAATACAAAAATTAGCTGGGCGTGCTGGTGCACGCCTGTGATCCCAGCTACTTGGGAGGCTGAGGCATGAGAATCGCTTGAACCTGGTAGGTGGAGGTTGCAGTGAGTCGGGATTGCACCATGGCACTCCAGCCTGGGCAACAGAGCAAGATCTTGTCTCAAAAAAAGAAAAAAAAGAAATTAGAGAAACTGATCTGGTTGGAAGTGGGAGGAGAGAGGTGAAACAGAGAGGAGCTGTGGATGGAGAGAAGCTGCCTGGCACAAGAACAACTAGCACAGCAGGAGTCACTGCTGCAAAGGTCAAGTCTGAATTGGTCTTGCCAATCTGCACTGCTCTCTGGGGAAGCCAGGTTGTTGTATGAGGGCTTGAAGTGGAAGTTTCTGAAGCAGTCACGATAAGGAGGGAGGAACACAGGTGGTGAGAATTGAAGATCAGCTTCTAGGAGAAAAGGAAACAGCTAAGCCTTCGGGGTCAGTCATCTCTAGTACTGCACACTCAGCTATGAGGGAGACATCAAGAGAAGAGAGAAAGGACTCTCTGAATACAAGTCCTTGCGGGCCGGACAAAGTGAGAACTGTCAGCCTCCCATGGCGTCTTGCTTAGGGGAGCTCATACCTCGTGCAAGGCTGAGGGCCTTGGCGGGTACCAGTGCTGTTCTATGCCTGAATTCCTCAGGGAAAAACATGATCGGCCAAGGGAAATCCACCTCCCTTAGCTGCTAGCAATTCCTGAGACCGCCCCCGCAACAAGCAACAGAAACATGAGTGACATTACCTCGACCTCAGCCTCTAGAACTGGACGGGATAGTGCAGCACAGTGATTGAAGTCTACAGTCAAATTTCCCAGTTCAAACTCTAGCACATTATTTAATAGCTGCATGATATTATATAAGTTATGAAACTTCTCTAAGCTTCAGTTTTCTTATCTATAAAATGGAGGTCATAATAATACTATTTCATAGAAAAATTGTAAGATTTAAGTGAAAACGCCGTAATTAAAAAATGGTAAAATTTGGCTGGGTGCAGTGGCTCACGCCTATAATCCCAGCACTTTGGGAGGCCAAGGAGGGCAGATCACCTGAGGTCAGGAGTTCGAGACCAGCCTGACCAACATGGTGAAACCCTGTCTTTACTAAAAATACAAAATTAGCCAGGCGTGGTGGTGCATGCCTGTCCTGCCAGCTACTTGGAAGGCTGAAACAGGAGCATGCCTTGAACCCAGGAGGCAGAGGTTGCAGTGGGCCAAGATTGTGCCATTGCACTCCAGGCTGGGTGACAGAGCGAAACTCCATCTCAAAAAAAAAAAAATAAGGTGAAATTTACATGAAAATGCAGTAACTGACATATAATAGGCACATTCAATCAACGTTAACTAAAATAATCTTGTCTTTATAATTACTATCTTAGGGGTATGGGTAGGGGGTTAAGAAAAATGGGGACTCCATGAGTTCCCTCAGTCCTCCAAGCCATCTGCACTTGGTGCCAATGCAAAGCTAGCTCTGGTCTGGTTATGCAGCTCCTTCCCTTACCTACCATCTCCAGGCACAATCGCACCACTTCCAGTCAGCAGCTCATCCCTTGCACTGTGCTTTCAGATGACAAAGTTGTTCAAGTGCTTCAAAAATGGAAAAGATCATGACTGCATAAGGCTGCCACGCCCTGCCCTGGGAGCTCACTCCTATGCCTGTACCAATGTTCACAAACGTCCTATCGCCAGGCTGCAGAGGACTTCAGAGCCTATCACACAAAGGTTCGGAATGACAGTACAAACAATCCCTGACTTCTGATGGGCCATCCTTTGCATTTTGAATTTTGGTCTCTTCTCAGGTTAGCGGTATGCTTTATAATACTTTCTCACGATGATGGGAAGTGTCAGAAAGCCACAGCTCCCAGTCAGCCACGGGATCACAAGAGTAAACAACCGATACTCTACAGTCAACTGTACTGCTAGATGATTTTGCCCAACTATAGGCTAATGTAAGCATTCTGAGTATGCTTAAGACAGGCCAGGCTAAACTATGATATTAAGTAAGGGAGGTATATTAAGTGCATTTTCTTTTTCTTTCTTTTTTTTTGTTTGTTTTTGTTTTTGTTTTTTTTGAGATGGAGTCTCGCTCTGCCGCCCAGGCTGGAGTGCAATGGCAGTATCTCAGCTCACTGCAACCTCCGCCTCCCAGGTTCAAGCAATTCTCATGCCTCAGCCTCCCTAATTAGCTGGGATTACAGGCACGCACTACCACACCTGGCTATTTTTGTATTTTTAGTAGAGACGGAGTTTCACCAAGTTGCCAGGCTGGTCTTGAACTCCTGACCTCAGGTGATCCACCTGTCCCGGCTTCCCAAAGTGCTGGGATTACAGGCGTGAGCCACAGTATTTTCAATTTATGATGGGTTTACCGGGAAGTAACCCCACTTCAGGAGCATCTGTATAAGAGAAGCCACAGGATTAATGGGCAAGGGGTCAGCAGGGAAGGGAGAGGGGGCTAGGTCCAATAATATTGCCTAGCCTTTTTATGGTACACTGTAAATGGGACCTGTACATTTGCATCATTCTACTAAAACACTCTCTTTTAGACTAGGGAGGCCAGTGATGAAAGAAGAGTTACAATGGAAGAAGGAAGGATTGTCCGAATGCCTGGACATCACTGCCTGCAGGCCACTGGGAGACCCTCTAGTGACTCATGATGAAGCCAAGAGAAAAACAGGATGAGGTGGCAGACAGACTATGCTCACAGATCCCTAGCAGCCTATGCTTACAGATCCCTGGCAGTCCAGTAAGCAGCAGCAGCCTCAGGGACTCCTGTTGGAGGAGAATGGCTTACTGGGGATGCTGGTGAGCCCAGTGGAGAAAGAGAAGAAAGGTAAAGGACTTCTGTAGCTCATGCAAATACCTACAGGGCTTCACTTGGTACCTGCAGAATGGTAAGACAACAGCTCTGTTTCACTGCTTGGGCATGAGAGTGAAACTAAAAGAAGGCATCAGAAAGATGCTGTCAAACAAAAAGATGTACTAGAACTTTCCTACATATAACTTGCTAATTAAAATTTTAATTAGCTTCTCAAAATCAATAAGATACAAGAAACATACTCAAAAATGATAATTAAGAAAAAACCTATTTGGCCGAAAGGCATCTTTAACTAGATCATTCAGAAACATTGGGGTCTCTGTTCTCTCCTGGTCAATTGTTTTTCTTGTTCTATCTGGTTTTGAAGTTTGCCAAGGGATGGCCATTAATAGACTTGCTCACACACCTCTACCTCTGGAGCTCCAATTCCAGCAAGTTAGAAAAAAGTTCCATGAGATTCAAGAAAAAGCAGGTTCTGCACAGGGTCCCAAGTGCCTTGATAGTCATGTTTCTTTGCTAGAGGAGAAGTAAGAGTATTGCAAGTAAGAACTTAAGCTGCAGGCCGGTGCAGTGGCTCATGCCTGTAATCCCAGCACTTTGGGAGGCCTAGGCAGGGGGATCACTTGAGGCCAACAATTCAAGACCAGTAGAGATGAGACCCCATCTCTACTAAAAATAAAAAAATTAGCCTGGCATGGTGGCATGTGCCTGTGGTCCCAGCCACTCAGGAGGCTGAGGCATCAGAATCACTTGAACCCAGGAGGTAGAGGTTGCAGTGAGTCGATATCGTGCCACTGTACTCCAGCCTGGGTGATAAAGCGAGACTCTGTCTCAAAAAATAAAAATAAAATAAAAATAAACAAACAAACAAAAAAGAACTTGAGCTCTGGAGTTGAATCCTACCTATGCTACTAACAAGCTTCGACAGTGGACAATCTAAGCCTCATCTAGAAGATGAGTATAATGGTAATTTCCCTTTTAGAGTTGCTATAATAAGATAGCAAAGGAAAAGCACAGTGTTAAGCACATAATATGCCCTCAAAGTGGCATCTATTGCCAGGTATGGTGGCTCATGACTGTAATCCCAGCACTTTGGGAGGCCAAGGTGGGTGGATCACTTGGGGCCAGGAGTCTGAGATCAGCCTGGCCAACATGGTGAAACCTTGTCTCTACAAAAAATAAAAAAATTAGCCAGGAGTGGTGGCGTGTGCCTGTAGCCCCAGCTACTCGGGAGGCTGAGGCGGGAGAATCACTTGAACCCCGGGAGACAGAGGTTGCGGTAATCCGAGATCTCGCCACTGCACTCCAGCCTGGGTGACACAAGAGACTCTGCCAAAAAAAAAAAAAAAAAAAAGGTATCAAGATATCTATTATTATTTTGATAATAATACCATTATTATTCCCTTAGAACATAAATATTGCTCCTCCACAAAGTACACAGACACTCTGCATTTTCTTGGATTTACTGGTCACATTTGTAGATTGGTGAAAGCTTCCTATAGTTATCAATTTCTTCATTTAAAAAGACTCCAATTAATTTTAGCAAATTTCCCATTGTGGAAGTGAATCACATACAAGCATATAACCATTTGATATAGGTACTGAAGAAGAACTTTATGGATTAGGAGAGTATAGAGCATTGGACTTCTTGAGTTTCTGCTTAAGGGTCACATCTGTTGGTATTTATTTATTTAGTTATTTATTTTGAGATGGAGTCTTGCTCTGTCACCTAAGGCTGGACTGCAGTGGTATGATCCTGGTTTATTGCAGCCTCCGCCTCCTGGGTTCAAGCAATTCTCCTGCCTCAGCCTCCCAAGTAGCTGGGACTACAGGCATGCACCACCACACCCGGCTAATTTTTATATTTTTAGTAGAGAGGGGGTTTCACCATGCTGGCCAGGCTACTCTCGAACCTCAAATGATCTGCCTGCCTCAGCCTCCCAAAGTGCTGGGGTTACAGGTGTGAGCCACTGCGTCCAGCCAAAATACACTTATTTACAAGGATAACTCTCAGCCAGTTGAACCTATCCATCATTTAAGATGCCCAGAAAAAGGAAACACAGACAATAGATCTGTTTCACTTCTAGAGGGAAAAAAGATGAGTGGGAGAAATTGTTCCCCTTGTGGATCCCACAGCAAGCGTGTAGTGGAGTTTCAAAAGTCAACCAAACAAAGAGTTTCAAAATTCCAACTGTAAATTCAACTAATTCACCCATCATGCTCACATAAAAGACATAAGGGAGCTTTTGTGTGGGGAAGTAGGGGGTGCACGCAAACAACCTCCACTCCCACAGCCCATCTCCCCACCCCACCACCATTTGAATCAGGGTCAAAAGGGGTTTCTCCGCATCTCAGTGGAAGAGCTTCACCTTCAGACTAAGGAGAAATGGCAAAGAAAAAGAAAGAGAACCAGCATTTAATTGCTCACATGCCTGAAGATAAGAAAAGAGGCACTGAGTAACCTGGAAAGTTGGTGACAGATAAGATGGAATGAGTAACTTAATTACACACCCCTCCACCCACCTTTCTCCTTGCCGCCGAATGGTGATTCTTGGACTATGCAGAAGACAGGTGAGGGACACAGAAGTTGTGTCCCTGGGTATTTTAGTCCTTTTTTCTGTTGCGATAACAGAATATCACAGACTGGTTAATTTATAAAGAAAAGAAATTTATTTCGTATAGTTCTGGAGGTTGGGAAGTTCTCAAGACAAAGGAGCCACATCTGGTGAGGGACTTCTTCCTGTGTTACAACATGCAGAGGGTATCACATGGCAAGAGGGCAAGGCCATGTCTCTCTCCCTCTTCTTTTAAAGCCACCAGTTCTATCATGGGGGCTCCACCCTCATGACCTAATCTAATCTTAATTACCTCCCAGAGGCCTTGCCTTTTAATACTGTTACAATGGGGATTCAGTTTCCAACACATAAATTTTGGGGTCACAACCAAACCATACCACCAAGCTAGGTATCAAAAGGCCCTTCCATATCCCAGCCCTATTAAATTGTGTGCCGGATATTAGCTAGAGTAGGATCACAGGAGGCATCAGGGCTCAGGGCATGCTTCTCTTTATTTTGCATTTTTATTTATATTTTCTTTTTTTTTTTTTTTTTTTTTTTTTTTTTGAGACGGAGTCTCGCTCTGTCACCCAGGCTGGAGTGCAGTGGCGCAATCTCGGCTCACTGCAAGCTCCGCCTCCCGGGTTCACGCCATTCTCCTGCCTCAGCCTCTCCGAGTAGCTGGGACTACAGGCGCCCGCCACCACGCCCGGCTAATTTTTTGTATTTTTAGTAGAGACGGGGTTTCACCGTGGTCTCGATCTCCTGACCTCGTGATCCGCCCGCCTCGGCCTCCCAAAGTGCTGGGATTACAAGCGTGAGCCACCGCGCCCGGCCTTATTTATATTTTCTTAATCAGCACTGCTTTTGGAGAAGGAGCATATTTCTCAAAGCATGGTCCAAGACCACCTGCATCAGAATCACTTGGGATTTATGTTAACTGCAAATTCCTAGGCCTTTCCCAGTCCATAGGACTCAGAATCTAAGAGTAGGGCCTACGAATCTGCATATTAAATAAGCTTTGCTTGTGATTCTGAACCACGTTAAAAGGCTGAAGACTACTGCTTCAGAACCATGTCTAACCAGTGGGACACTCATAATCAAGGAGACATGAACACTTACCCATGACCATGGAGGAAGAAAATATTAGACAGGGCATAGCAAGATGGCTGAATAGAAGCCTACACCATTCATTGCCCCTGCAAGAACAACAAATTTTAAACTACCTACACACAAAAAGGGCCATTGCAAGAAACAAAGTTGGGTGAGCAATTACAGTAACAGGTTTTAGTTTCATATAACTGAAAGAGACATTGAAGAGGGCAGGAAAGAAAGTCTTGAATCACCAGTGCCTCCCCTCCCTTATTCTCCAGCAGTGGATGTGCAGCATGAAGAATCTGTACACTCGGGAGAGGGAGAGCACAGCAATTGTGAGGCTTTGCATTGAACCCAGCTGTGGTGGCTATGGTAAAAGGCTCCTTCAGTTTGAGAAAAGCAGGGGGAAAAGTAAAGGGCACTTTGTCTTGCACCTTAAGTACAAGCTTGACCACAGTGAGGTAGAGCACCAAGCAAACTCTTGGGGTCCCCAGGTCCAGTTCAAGGCTCGTGGTCAGCATTTCTGGACCTGCTCTGGACCAGAGGGGAGCCCACTGCCCTGAAGGATGAGTCCCAGGCCTGGCAGCATTCATCACAAGCTGAATGAAAAGTCTTTGGACTTTAAGTGAACATCAGCAGTCGCCTGGCAAAACCCCCCGTGGGCTGGTGGTGGTGGCCACAGGGAGAGGCTCCTCTGGCTGGGAAGGGGGAGGGAAGAGTGGGAAGGACTTCTTCTTGTGGTTTATATGCCAGCTTAGCTTAACTTTTTTTTTTTTTTGAGACAGAGTCTAGCTCTGCCACCCAGGCTGAGGCGTGTAGTAGTGAGATCTTGGCTCACTGCAACCTCCGCCTCCCGGGTTTAAGCGATTCTCCTGCCTCAGCCTCCCGAGTAGCTGGGATTACAGGCACCCACCACCATGCCCCCCATCTCTACTAAAAATACAAAAAAAATACAAAAATAATTTGTATTTTTAGTAGAGATGGGGTTTCACTGTGTTGGCCAGGCTGGTCTCAAACTCCTGACCTCATGATCCGCCTGCCTCAGCCTCCCAAAGTGCTGGGATTACAGACGTGAGCCACAGCATCCGGCTGCCAGCTTAGCTGCAGTAGAATAGAACACCAGGCAAATTTCTAAGATTTTTTACTTCAATCCCTGGCTCTAAGACAGCATCTCTGGACTCATCTGGGGCCTAGGGGAACTTGCTGCCCTGAAGGGAGGGCCATAAACCTGGCTGGCTTTGCCACCAGCTGATTGTAGAGCCCTAGGATCTTGAGTGAACTTACATGGTAGCCAGGTCATGGTTACAGCAGGCTTTGAGTGAGACTCAATAGTGTGCTGGCCTCAGGTCTGAACCAGCGCAGTCCCCATGGTGGTGGCCACAGGGGTGCTTCTGTTTCCCTACTCTCAGTTCCAGGAGGCTAACCACAGTAAGAAACTGCATTAGTTTGGGAGAAAGTAAGGGAAGAGAACAAGAGTCTCTGCATGGCAATCAAGAGAATTCTTCTTGATGTTCTCCAAGACCACCAAAGTGGCACCTCCATGAGTAGACAAGAACCACAACATTATTGGGTTTGGGAGCCAAATGCCTTCGAATACCTGAAAAGCCTTCACAAAAAAAATAAGCACAAACAAGCCAAGACTGTGAAGACTACAATAAATGCCTAACTCTTCAATGCACAGACACCGAAGAACATCTACAAGCATCAACACCACATCTAGGAAAACATGACCTCGTCAAATAAACTAAATAAGGCACCAAGGACCAGTCCTGGAGAAACAGAGATATGTGACTTTTCAGACGGAGAATTCAAAATAGCTGTTTTGAAGAAATTCAGAAATTTAAGATAACACAGAGAAGGAATTCAGAATTCTATAAGATAAATTTAACAAAGAGATTGAAATTATTAAAATGAATCAAGCAGAAATTCTAGAGATGGAAAATGCAACTGGCATGCTGAAGAATGCATCAGAATCTCTTAATAGCAGAACTGGTCAAGCAGAAGGAAGAACTGGTGAGCTAGAAGACAGACTATATGAAATATGAAAATACAGTTAGAGGCGACAAAACAATAAAAAACAATGAAGCATGCCTACGAGATCTAGAAAATAGCCTCAAAAGGGTAAATCTAAGAGTTATTGGCCTTAAAGAAAGAGATAGGGGTAGAAAGCTTATTCAAAGGGATGATATCAGAACTTCTCAAACCGAGAGAAAGATAACAATATTGAAGTACAAGAAGTTTATAAAGCACCAAGCAGAGTTAACCCAAAGAAGGCATTTAGTAATCAAATTCCCAAAGGTCAAGGATTTTTAAAAAAGATCCTAAAAGCAGCAAGAGAAAAGAAACAACATAAATAGCTCTTATTATTTTGAGATACGTCCCATCAATACATAATTTATGGAGAGTTTTTAGCATGAAGGTTGTTGAATTTTTTCAAAGGCCTTTTCTGCATCTATTGAGATAATCATGTGATTTTTGTCTTTGGTTCTGTTTATATGCTGGATTATGTTTATTGATTTGCTCATATTGAACCAGCCTTGCATCCCAGGGATGAAGCCCACTTGATCATGGTGGATAAGCTTTTTGATGTGCTGCTGGATTTGGTTTCCCAGTATTTTATTGAGGATTTTTGCATCGATGTTCATCAGGGATATTGGTCTAAAATTCTCTTTTTTTGTTGTGTCTCTGCCAGGCTTTGGTATCAGGATGATGCTGGCCTCATAAAATGAGTTAGGGAGGATTCCCTCTTTTTCTACCAGAAGGAATGGTACCAGCTCCTCCTTGTACCTCTGTTAGAATTCGGTGGTGAATCTGTCTGGTCCTGGACTTTTTTTGGTTGGTAAGCTATTAATTATTGCCTCTATTTCAGAGCCTGTCATTGGTCTATTCAGAGATTCAACTTCTTCCTGGTTTAGTCTTGGGAGGGTGTATGTGTCAAGGAATTTATCCATTTCTTCTAGATTTCCTAGTTTATTTGCGTAGAGGTGTTTATAGTATTCTCTGATGGTAGTTTGTATTTCTGTGGGATCAGTGGTGATATCCCCTTTATCATGTTTTATTGTGTCTATTTGATTTTTCTCTCTTTTCTTCTTCATTAGTCTTGCTAGCGGTCTATCAATTTTGTTGATCTTTTCAAAAAACCAGCTCCTGGATTCATTGATTTTTTAAAGGGTTTTTTTGTATCTCTATGTCCTTCAGTTCTGCTCTCATCTTAGTTATTTCTTGCCTTCTGCTAGCTTTTGAATTTGTTTGCTCTTGCTTCTCTAGTTCTTTTAATTGTGATGTTAGGGTGTCAATTTTAGATCTTTCCTGCTTTCTCTTGTGGGCATTGAGTGCTATAAATTTCCCGCTACACACTGCTTTAAATGTGTCCCAGAGATTCTGGTATGCTGTGTCTGTGTTCTCGTTGGTTTCAAAGAACATCTTTATTTCTGCCTTCATTTTGTTATGTACCCAGTAGTCATTCAGGAGCAGGTTGTTCAGTTTCCATGTAGTTGAGCGGTTTTGAGTGAGTTTCTTAATCCTGAAATCTAGTTTGATTGCACTGTGGTCTGAGAGACAGTTTGTTATAATTTCTGTTCTTTTACATTTGCTGAGGAGTGCTTTACTTCCAACTATGTAGTCAATTTTGGAATAAGTGTGGTGTGGTGCTGAGAAGAATGTATACTCTGTTGATTTGGGGTGGAGAGTTCTGTAGATGTCTATTAGGTCTGCTTGGTGCAGAGCTGAGTTCAATTCCTGGATATCCTTGTTAACTTTCTGTCTTGCTGATCTGTCTAATGTTGACACTGGGGTGTTAAAGTCTCCCATTATTATTGTGTGGGAGTCTAAGTCTCTTTGTAGGTCTCTAAGGACTTGCTTTTTGAATCTGGGTGCTCCTCTATTAGGTGCATATATATTTAGGATAGTTAGCTCTTCTTGTTGCATTGATCCCTTTACCATTATGTAATGGCCTTCTTTGTCTCTTTTGATCTTTGTTGGTTTAAAGTCTGTTTTATCAGAGACTAGGATTGCAACCCCTGCCTTTTTTTTGTTTTCCATTTGCTTAGTAGATCTTCCTCCATCCCTTTATTTTGAGCCTATGTGTGTCTCTGCATGTGAGATGGGTTTCCTGAATACAGCTCACTGATGGGTCTTGACTCTTTATCCAATTTGCCAGTCTGTGTCTTTAATTGGAGCATTTAGCCCATTTACATTTAAGGTTAATATTGTTATGTGTGAATTTGATCCTGTCATTACGATGTTAGTTGGTTATTTTGCTCGTTAGTTGATGCAGTTTCTTCCTAGCATTGATGATCTTTACAATTTAGCATGTTTTTGCAGTGGCTGGTACTGGTTGTTCCTTTCCATGTTTAGTGCTTCCTTCAGGAGCTCTTTTAGGGCAGGCCTAGTGGTGACAAAATCTCTTCATATGGAACCAAAAAAGAGCCTGCATTGCCAAGTCAATCCTAAGCCAAAAGAACAAAGCTAGAGGCATCACGCTACCTGACTTCAAACTATACTACAAGGCTACAGTAACCAAAACAGCATGGTACTGGTACCAAAACAGAGATATAGACCAATGGAACAGAACAGAACCCTCAGAAATAATACCACACATCTACAACTATCTGAT